>NC_090449.1:360424998-360730198 GCF_031143425.1 Pleurodeles waltl | reverse complement strand
TATACAGTGACAACTTGCACAGTGATTGACTGGACATTCTTGAGATTGTATCAGACCTGTTTTCTGTTGGATGTTGCCAGAAATGCAATATGTGCTGCTTTAGTTGTTCTAACCATATTATATGTCAGGTCCTAGCATAGTGATCTCCCTTCACATAGGCTAAATGTGGAATTTGTATAAAGTGTACGAAGCTGTTGATGTGTCTTATCATGGTTGCATTACAATTTTGTAGCACACCATTTAAAGGTTGTTGTGACATGTCTTCAGATTCTGTCACAATATAGTGCAATGGTTCTGTGGCCTCCAAATTTGTAGCTGCCTTGATGTAGACTATTGGTGTTTTATAGGTGTAGAACTCCTGTAGTGAGGGCAGAATGTCTGCCTCCAGCTGATTCCGTGAATCAGTGATATCTTACCCATATTTTTTTTAAAGGTTTGTGAAAATCAGCTCAGATTTTGTCAAAGGCACTTTTTTATACGTATAGGGCTCTGACCTTAGCAAATCAGTACACTTAGGAACATCAAAGACTGCCTGCAAGTCTCCTGGTGTTGTTGGACTCTGCCATCTGCTAGTCCTACCCTTGCCTGAGGTGCCCCTCTCCAGTCCTGGACCTCAGAAGGAGGCCCTGCAGCTAATTCCTGCAATTGCCTCAAGTGTGTGTAAAAGTTTGCTGCATCGCCCTCTGATGCTGACGCAGAGACTGCTCAACGAGTTCGGACCCACAGCCTGCGCAGCTCGATCACAACACTCAGTATGGCTTGACACCAATGTATAGCATTGACTTCAACAGAGCTCAATGATGAGGTACCCACTTTTGTGCAGCTTGACTGCAAAGCAGTCAATTATTGACATCGACCAAAGCTCCATCCATGGCACTTTGTAGCGGGATCTGTCTGGGTCCTATAGCAGGCTTATCCTCTATCGCGGTTAGTCTGAACTTTGGATCTGGACCAGTCCCTCATGACCTCAAGTAAACTTTTGACCGCTAGCACTATTTCACATTTAAGGCCAGATCTAAAAGGCCCTATTGCCACTGAAGTGTCACTTTTAGTGATGCTCCAGTGGCGCAATGCACCGTGCCATATTTATCAGGTGCCGTTAACGCCACCTTGTAAATACGGCCCCTTCACACGCAGCATTTTGCATGGAAGGGGCATGCAATGGTGTTGCTGTGGGCATGCAACACCCATTGCATTTTGATGCTGCCCCAGATTTACAAGTTTTTGTAAACCTGAGGCAGCACTTGGGGTGGTGTTAGCATGGTGCAACAAGGAGAAATGTTTTCATTTCTCCTCATTTTTTGCTCTTTTTATGTGCGCTGCATTGTGCAGCACACATAGAAAGAGCAAATCGTCATGGGCGATTGCTTTACTGCAGGAAAGTGTCCCTTCCTGGCCAAAAACAATCTCCCCCACAGCACAGCCATCCTTGCACCATGGCGTAAGGTGGCTGCATTGGCGCTTGACAGCAAATTTAGCGCTGACGCAGGGGGCAACACAGGGGTGAGTTGTATTCTGTTAAATACTGTGCATCCCTGCTTTTTTTAAATGATGGTATGGTGCTGCCAAATGTGCACAGCATTGTGCTCCATCATTTTCTTTTAAATCTGGGAAGTCTTCTTTAAAAATGAATATCTCAACTTCTACTGATTGGATTTTTGTTATTTCGGTCTTATTTTACTCAGATTAATATTCTCTATTTCTTAAAACCTGTGTGGAGTCTTTTGTAATGTTTTCATTGTGTTATTGTGTGTGTGTGTTGCACAAATACTTTACACATTGCCTCTTAAGTTAAGCCTGACTGCTCTGTACCGAGCTGCCAGAGGGTGAGCACGGGTTACTTTAGGGAACTTATAATGACTTTCCTTGACAATTGTGGTGGTTCCTGATTGCACTGGGTGCATACTCTGACAACCAGAAACCCCATTTTCACATTGGTTAGATGTATTTGAACAACTCACCATATACTTAAACAAATCCAGCAAGTGCAAACAGTGCTGTGTTCATAACAGGTAAGTGTAATTACAAAAACAGCCTTACAAGTTGCATTAAACATCATGGGATGCCCCAAAAATCTTAACTTGCAACCCCACCATTCACAGTGTAGTCATCATTCATGTCATTACAGATGCTATCAATGATGTGAAAGAACATGTCATGAGTTATGGAGGGATGTAACTAAACTTGAGAGGGCTCCCCTGCAAAGTACATGGAAGGAGGGGGCACTTCCTGGCCCACCACCTCCCAGTTTTGTTGAGGGAGTCCCCTGGAGGTCAGAGGCCCTATGCACTATGGGGGCTTTGCGGGCCTATGTTTTGCCAGTAGAGTAATGTAATATAGGAAGTCATTACCAGTGAATAGAAATGGTGTGAGCTATAGTTCCATTCGGGCACAAGATACAGCTGCTTGAGATAACTGTAACTTGTGAATCTCAGTGGTTTTGGTAATTTAAAACAGCTTGTTTTAACTGACACTTTCACCTAACTATAAAGTCACCAACCCTTTGTTTTTATCAGTGAAGTTATATGGTTTATTTGCATAAAGTGAGATGTCATTACTGTGCATGGCATGGGGTTGGGTGCCAGGCCTGGCTTGTGGTCAGGCCAAGGGTCCAGCACCCCCCATGGGTGCCCTACCAAGTGCAACGATGTGAGATTGGGTGCAGGGTCTGGGCCAACACATGGCCTTCAGACAGGCTCTGCAAACAACCTCCCATGGGCACCAATGTGATGTAACGATATAAAAAGTGTCCTTTTAAGTTTAAGTAAGGTAGAATAAAAACAGACACATTGTCTTAGTTAAGTCATAAATAATTGTAATCAAATGTAGGGTATGTAAATTCACACTTTGCCATGTTTATTAAAAGTGATTACCATAAAATAGTTCAATAAAGCCTTATTTAAAAAAATCAACATTGTTTTGAGTCTTTCTCTCAACATTTGTCAGGCCACAAGATGCAGCCATAGAGCCCACACCTAGCATTCCAGCTGAAGCTCATACAACTCCAGCTCAGAATGCTTTAAAAAATGCTAATGTCTCCTCGGGGTCATTGATTTAATGATCCAGGAGTCTCACTGTGTTCTACACGTACAGCACCTTCTGCAGCTCCCCACAACATAACAAGTGCTTGCTGGTGCTCCTCCCCCTTTTAGGTGCACCACAAAGATCCAAACATATTATTAAAAAGCCCCCAAAGGGCATTATGGGGATGCTCCTTGGATGGAGCAGTGATTAATACATGTTGCACGTGCCACTCATTTATTATTCTTAGTTTTTTAACATTTCTTTTTTGGGTGCCCCAATGCCAACCAGGGCCCCCACACCTTTTCTTTCTATTGGTGGCTGTGGTGGGAGACCCATCCTCCCCCCCCCCCCCCCGGCCAGCTGCCCAGCCACAGAGTGTTCTATGCTGTTTTTAATTTTTTTGTAGGACATGGGAGTCACAAGTCCTAAAATGGCTGTAACCACATCTTTGTTGATGTGGCGACAGCCAATCAGGTCTTATCTCAGTATCTGTTGACTCTGGGATCCTCCATAGTATGAAATATACAAAGTTTTAAACCTTAATTTTCGAAAAATTAAGGAACTGATTTACACCAAATCACCAAATGCTCACTTTTGCTACCAAGTCCTAGCTTTCTGCCAATTGTGGTGTAATTTCAATCAGCTGTTTGGCTGTAGTTGTGTCTAATTTTCATATGGAAAATAAATGGGGAAAATGTTTTGGGACCCCCCCTTTTTCAAGGAATGAGCTGAGGTACAAGGTCATTTTTGTGGAAAGTTTTGTGAAGATTTGTCAAATGGGCAAAAATATAAGCAAACCAAAATATAATTTTTCTGTGGAAACGCGATCTTAATTATCACTACCCAGTATATATGATCCAAACGTATGTTTTAGGTCTGAAGCACTTTTAGTTTTTGTGGATTCTATAAATTCTATAGGCAATATGATGTTGGACAGCGCTTTCATTAAACATTACTGAGTAGCATCCCGTTGTTTCCAAGATGATGAACATGGTAGTGGTATTTCAACTTGCCCAACATATCTTCCTTAAAGAACAACTACAAGGTCAGTTTCTGACTTGACATCGAGCATGAATATTTGTGCTCAGAAGCACAATGATTGATTTTACTGAAGGGCACTGTAACTCTTCATTATATCATGCTTCACGAAAGTGTTTTGGAGCGTTCCGGTGCAATGTACCCGGAGATTGAGTGTGCTGCGGCCATTGAACGAGATCAATGAGCTCATAGTGCAAGTGTTCAGAAATAGGCTTTGCCAAAGCAGTCTATCTGACATTAGTAGAGTGGCATTGACTATCGGCTGTGTGTGCAAGAACGGCCTTGTCTTCTTTAAAGTTCAATAAGTACTTCTAATTCGTGTCACTTGAAGGGGACATAAGAATATGTAGGGCGCATCTGTATACGCACAGTGATATTTCACTAACTGGTAACTCTTTTCGAGATGTGCAGTAGTATTGTTTTTTAAGTTGTTAAGCTTGATTAGTCTACAATCCTGAACTGGCTTTCTGGAAAGTCAAAAAGGGTGCTACCATTAGACGTTCAGCAGTCCTGTATTTCTTTTTGTGACAGGCCAAAACCAAAAATTGTCCCTTCTCATTTGCGGAGAAAAACCAAGAACCATTGAATCTGCTCCAATCTACTATTATTTCTTCTCAGAGTGGTGTCACGTATCAGTGAACCCTGTGCCCTCCAGGCGGGTCGTGAAATAGCATTGTGGTGTGCTCTACCACCCATCCTCAAACTTCTACTTAGAAATGCAGTATTTTTTCTCACTTTCTACTTTTGATTCAATCATTATCAGTGCTCTTGTTCCACTGGGGAATCTCCCTTCGCCTTCAGGGGGAGTTTTGCAATGTGTATATCTACAAGTATATTCAAGGTCCTTCACAAACAGACCCAGTACAGCCGTTATGGCCGAGGGGATATGGGTGCTGTCTTCCTTCCTTTGTTTCTCCATAGAATGTTTTTTAGCACCATAATGAAGGTTTCTCAGGGGTACTTTCTCTCCCATTTTAGCTCCTATCCCCAGAAAGTCATGAGTGTCAAAATGAAGTGCAGAGCTGGTTGTGCTGGAGTATCAGGGAAACGTGCCCATGTTCCCTGCAACCAGGCTCACACATCTCTATCTGTCTTGAATCAAACAACAATTTTCTACTCTGATAACAGACTTTTTATGTCACTCTGATATCCCTACTACTCACAGGGGGGATTCTAATCGATTTGATCTTTATGTAATCCTGTCTATTTCGGTGATTGCAATTTACACAGTGTAACCTTTTTCTTTCTAGAGATTTGATTGACGCTTTCTCTGGGAAAAGCTTACAGCGTCTGAAACAGTTTCCAAGGGGCATATTTATACTTTTAGGTGCAAAATTGCGCTAGCGCAGTTTTGCACCAAAAAGTTTAACACCGGCTTGTGTCATTCCTGAGCACCAGCTGGGTGCCAAATTTTTTGAATGGTGTAAGCTGGTGCAAAGGGTGGGCTAGCTTAAAAAACAAAAATTATGTTAGCCGGGTAGGGCTAGCGGTATGGGAGAAGGGGGTTTTGTACCAAAAATGATGTTAGGCTGGCTAGAGTAAAAAAAAAAGATGACTCTAACCAGCCTAGCATCATTTCCGGACACAAAACCATCCATACCACATGACTCCTGTCTTAGAAAAGACAGGATTGATGCCCACCACCCTAATGGCCAGCAGAGGGGACCAGAGTCTTCTGGGCATGGCCATTGCACCCTGTGCCATGAAGGGAGCCCAAAGTTAGACCCCTGATGGCACTTTAATTAAAACATATATATATACTTACCCCCATCCTCCGGTGTCCCTCTAGTGTGGGTTGGTTTTGGGGGCTTGAGGTGGGCACCTGTGGACCCAATGCATGGTGTTTAACCATTGACCTTGGGCCAACAGGTCCCTTAACGCTTGGTTTGACCCAGGCATTAATGGTGCAATGGTTTGCACCATTATTGAGCCCCTCTTCCCACCCATGTGTCATTTTAGCACAGGGGGTTAAATATGGGGCCATTGGTTAGCCCCAATTTTTAGATGGGAACGCCTACCTTGCATCTCATTGACACAAGGTAGGTTCACACATCTAAAAAATGGTGGAAATTCCAATATTTTGAAGTCAAAAATATAAATATGGAGTTAGTTTTGTGCCAAATTTGCATAAAGAATTACGCAAATCCGGGGCAAATGGGGTATAAATATGCCCCCAAGTGTTTAAAAGATAAAATAAGGCGTTTGTATATTACTTCAGACATTTTTAGAACTACAGTTATGTTTTACTTTTTTCCAGTCTCTTTTGAATTCTTTAGCAATTGCTGCCCCTTCATTATGCTATTGGTGTACCTAGAGCCGATCATGCAAAGCTGCAGATGGCAACTTACCACTCCTCTCTTCAGAGTCTTAGGGTCATATTTACAAACCCCGTAGCAACACCTTGCATCGTAATAGCATTGAATTGTTTTATGCTAAGGCGGCTTTTCCACTGCATTGCATTTTCAAAGTGACACAATGCCTGCATCACACCACTTTGTAAACCCTTGGGCCACATTATGCCAGCGACAGGCATAATGAATGCAAAAGGGGAGTTCCGACGCAAGGATGCCCGAATAAATGGCGCAGTGAAATATACAACATTTCACTGCGCAATTTTGCTCATAATTTTTAACGCCTAATTAGAGCAGGGGTTAAAATGATGCACATGTCAAAATCAATAGGCCACCCTGTGCTTTGCTGCACTAGCATCAACATTTTTGACGCTAGTGCAGCAAAGCGTCACAATAGTATCAAAGATTTTGGCGCTATTGTCTTAATGACCGCCGTGGTGCACCGTATTGTAAATACAGCGCAACCATGGTGTTAGTAGGTGGGACATGGGCGACGGAAGAAAAGTGGCGCTTTAGGACCAATGCGCCACTTTCTTGTAAATATGCCCTGTAGTTATACTGCTATCACATGGTGCCCACATGTCATTTAATCAGCTTTACAACTTCAGTGTCTTGTTAATACATTTATCTTTCGGATATGTCATGATATTTAGCGTTTCCCATGACTTTACTGACAGGGTTGTATTTAAATTGTTTTTTTTTTTTTTTTTAAAGCTGTTCTTACACCTATATAAAGCCTTCCTCCGTATTTCATCCTGCTCCCACAGTCTCGGAATGTACACGCAGGGCCACTTTTCGGCCGGGGTCGTTTCTCACCTGTATTTCATCCACAACCTAACTCTCTCTGGCTTAATAAGCTCATGCCCAATCGATTTCCTTTTGTCACTCTCTTTTGACTGTGCCTCATACGCTTTCACATCTTGTAGAGAACTGGCAGTTCGTGTGCTTATTTTGCAGCCGGACTTACATCATTTTTTTTAAACTATTCATCATCTTAAGGCTTGTTTTATGCCTTTCTTGGTATCAGCGTGATTGTGCTCTTTGATTTCTCCAGCAGATGACTTTCACTCACTGTTCGTAAACTCATTTTGTGTTCTGCCTTTATCTTTGGAGGATATACTGCTTTCCACAGTTCTTTTTTATTGTTTGCAACAATTTTCTGAGTGCGTTCCAAGCTACAGCTCTGTTTGAGTGTGCTTCTCAATCTAAATGCTCAGTGTTGGATATATTGACTTCTCGGCAAAGGTTGTATATCTGTTTACCATAGTAGTGACACACAGATAGAGATTCTCAATTTGCTCACAGCATCTCAATAATCCTGGCATTTCTACAACAAACTATAACATAGCAAAGCACCCAATGAGCTACTTGCTAGATTTTAAGCTGTTTTCACTTCAGTTTCTGAGATGAACTCTTTCTGTACTACACTGCACAGAGATGATAGATGATCACCGTAAATTGTACTTTTCTACTGCTCTTCATAGTGACTGTTTCCTCCTGCCATAGACTTCCAATGGTTTTATAACATTTTTGGGACTCCCCACAACGAGCTAAAGTGCTTTTCCACTCCGTTTTCTTTTTAGGAAAACTTTTTTTTCATTATTTTAGCTTAGTATGCGTTAGTTATCAGATTCTACTTTATTAGTTAAGTTCTAACATAAGTATGTGCGCATAGCGAAGTACTCAATTACAGAGAAAGGACAAATAAAGTCATGGGAACATTTTCCACCCGGACATATAATATTGCAGAAAAGCATAAATATAATTTTATTTAGGAGTGGGGGATAAGGGCAAGGGAGCACCTGAATAACTCTAGTGGTAAGAACGCTGGAAAATATTAGGATACTAATTAAGTGAGTGAGGTAATAGGTAGTAGGGGTGAAGGTGAATCATGGGGGATGGTCAACGTTCAATCAGCTGCAACACAGCCTACGTTGTACATGGACAGTGGTAACACCAACCCGAGTAGAGTAGTTCCAATAACAGCATGGAGAGTATAGGATAATGTCCAAGCATGAAAAAAGACAGAAAACTGATTTGACAGTTGGCAGACCGCAGGTACAAGGGAAGGTAGCACCGACCCAGGAAACATCAAGGGGAACCCCCCCCCCCCCCCATTGGGACACCAATGACATTCGGAAAAAGGGCTGCGCAAGAGCCCCACACCGCCAACCATGGACAATCATGCACCTCAGCAGCAGCAGCACCAGGGAAAAGAAAAGGATTGGTTTGATCACTCAGACTGCAACTAGCATATAGAAAAAACTATCCTCAGCACAAATGGACTACCTGGTGGTGCCTTCTTGTCTTCCAGGCACCAGCTGTGGTAGAAGAGGGGCTCAGTCCTATGACAGATGCACATGGGATGCACGCAGACCTGTCATTGGGCCTGGGTGGGGCAATACTGAGCACTAACCACAACCCCTCACTAGTTTAATGTTCATTTGTGGTGAAAGGCACTCTGAACGGTTGGGGAGGAGGGTAATTCAGGGCCCGCATAGGAGGGAGACAAGGAGGGGGGAGGGAGTTACTAGGGAACTTTGTTTGTATGTTGATGTTATTGAAGTAAAGGCAAGATGCACCTATAATCCAATTACCACAGAGAGATGCTATTCCACCCTCGCCGACAGATGGGTGCTACCACACAGCCGTCTCACAGCCAAACGTACTAACCCACACCCAGCCACACACCCTATTCCACACACCCACTAATAAACACACCAATACTATGTAAGCCTTTGTGGAATAAAAACAGGCTTGGATACAATATCAAATAAGGATTAATCCTTCAGTATCTGAAAAGATATGCCCTGCAGGAGACCCACCTTCTGGGAAATAAATGTCAAGCATTGGACGGGTGGGGGTACAAAATGGTTGCACAATCAGGCTATACCACCAGCTCTAGGGGATGTAGGTAATATGGTGAAAAAATTCACTTCCCCTCACAGTCCAATGCATCTGGTCTGATGTACAGAACACTATGTGGCTCTATTGAGAAACTGTGAAGGAGCCACCACAAACATGCTATCAGTGAACATCCCCCCACCACTCCATGAAACCACACTTCTAGAGGGAATACACTGCTACCTGACCTCCCTGAAGGGGAATTAACAATGGTAGGGGACCTTATTGCAACAATGTGTTACGTTAGGGACTGGAAACCCCCTTAACAAACTAACCCAACGCAACAACCCCTGACCGATTTCCTCACCTCCGAGGGACTAATGGATGTATGGCATACCCTCCACCCCACAGATCAGCACTAAACATTTCACTCCAGGGCAGACCAAAGGTGGAAAATCAAGCCATGTCACAAAGCCCCAACTCAGGCCACAGGTGTCACCAAAGAGGGCAATGGCCTGAACGGCTCCAAAGGAGGGGCCCCCAGGAGAAGACACAAAGGGGAACCCAGAGGGTGAAGGGCAGACCCAAGGGGATTCCTGAGTACTTTACGCCACTGGAGAAAATCACCAGACACAAAACCGTCCTGGAGATTCAACCCCAAGATCATATACCAGAAGGAGATCCTTTAGTGACAGTGCAATCACCCTGGGCAGCTCCTGGATGGAGTTCCCTCCAAGCAATAAAGCTCAAGAATCAATGCATGAACTTTCACTACCAAGATCTCCGCCCTCTTGGACCCTTCACACAACAAAACTGGACATATTCTCCAGCCAATAAAGCAGCCAATCGCTCTATCACGCACCATAGTGGTAACAAACAGAACAATAGTTTCAGACGACCTTCCCATCAAAAGAGCATTGCATTAAGGAAATTCAAAAAAGCAGCTGGGAAAATCTGGCCTCAAAATTATCAACCCAAAGGTCAAATTTGCCCAACAACCATGGTGAGGCCTCTCTAACACAGGAGGAGTTAGAGGAGGTCTTCAACATTGACGTAGATTAAGGGGATGACCATCTCACACCCACAAACAGGACCAATAACCAACCCCACACAAACCCACTGCTCACATCAGAATCTACACAAAATCAGGGACACATCGACTCTGACCCTCTTCCCCTGGTAGGATAGGCCACTTTAAACAAAATCCTCACAGCCATAACAAACGCTACTATCTTCAATACAGACAAACTAGACATTCAAATTCAAGTCTTGCAAAGCCTGGCTACCACAACTATGGACATTGACAATAAGCTGGCCAGATTAAGTCCCCTAATCAAAAGAGTTGAAGTACAAGTGGAGGCCGATAAGGACCTATACACCCAGGGCAATCATTGTCACTACAGCCCAATCTTGGATAAACTGCAATATTTGCCATCAATCATGTTGACAGTAGTAGCAAACTTAAAAAAGGAAGCTAAACAATGGAGAAATGGCAGGCTTCGGACACATGATCAATCAACACGAGGAACAGTACGGAGTCCTCAATGTCACAACACAGCCTGAAGCATGTCCAGATCAGTTGCTGGGAGCAATAACGGGAAGTCCGGAAAAAAAGCACACCCAAGTAGAAGGCCCTTTCTTCCAGTTCTGTCCAGGAAAAACGGCTAAGGAAAAAGCACAATAAATCATTAATGGGTCAGGAAATCAAAACCCATCCTGCACAAACAAACTGGTGCAATAACCCTTTGGGAGGAAACTCGGTAAAAGAATTAAGCATCAAAGAGGAATTGATAAAACACTTGCCACCCTCCCAATCATCAGAAACCATAGCTCTGTCTCTAAGGCTACAAAGTGGCAACTATTGTCAAAGGCAGCAGATAGAGGAAGGAACCACCTGTGCTGGAAGCACGAACCAAGGAGTTTCTGGTAACGCAGCAGCACCGGACAGACCCAATGAATTCCAATTAAAGTGCCCCTGGTTAAACACCCTCCCGCAATGGGCACCCACTGGCTCTTTCCTTCAGACCTCATCCTCCAGGCCCCAGGTTGAGCCAGAGGGGAACGCGGGCCCCACCACCTCCCACAGGACTCACCCCACATCAACTAATTAATTAGAGCTTAACATGAACCGTGCCTAATCTCATAAATATGCAATCTCCACCCAGGACACCCGCCTGAGGGATATCTGTGAGAAGGCAAGGGATAAATTGAACGATCCTTCCACAACCGGTCTTTTGTCCTGGTCAAAGAGATCCTTGGGGCCCATCATAAAGACTATTGTCCACTCATTCAATTCAAACTGCATAGAGAAAGCTCCAACAGAGACAGAACAAACGATAATCACAAACATCGAAATTACACCAGCGCTGCACCTCACAAAGCCCCACACAACTGCGCCCAATCCTCCATTGATCTCAAAGGATAAGTGCACTAACACCCTTATCTTTCATCCCACGTACAAATCTCAGGGCCCTTGGGACAACCTAAATAGAGGCAACCTCTTGAGAGGGCTGGAACAATTAAACAGCAAAGATCATGAGTACATAGCATTTCTAGCACCAAGTAACAGCGGTGCAAATGAGTGTACGAAAGTCTGCCTTAGCAGCGCAGAAAAGGTGCAGTGGATACTATCAAAATTAGAGGCATTTGAACTTTGGGGCCATAGAGCTTAAAGAAGTGAATAAGGCAATGTACCCAACATTCCTCATGCTGCATGGTACCAAGGGAAAATGTGACGGAACACAGACACCAAACCACAGGGATGTCCCTCGGAGATCATTCCTATAACATGCCAAGGGAGCTTCATCCCCCTTCCCCTACAGACCAAGAGATTTCATAATCTCCATCACACAGGAATACCAAGCAACTAGACGAGTCCTGGTAACGGACCAGCAAAAAGAGGAAACTAGTTTGAACTAATCAGTCTCAAGACCCTGACATACCCCTGCTCCCCAAGACAGGTGGGGGGACCCACGAACACTAAAAAATATTTCAAACTCTGGATCATGGCCCAAACATGTGCTGGGCAACACAAAAATAATATATTGGAAATAGCAGGGCCAACAAAAATCACTCATGACCCAAACCTGGAATCCTTCTTGAGAAACTTTGATAGCATCTGCGTACAAGATACTTGGAGCATGGATGAAAACCTGTTAACAGGTTTCCAATAATTCTTTAGCCCAGCAACAAAAGCAAAGAGCAAGGGACACCCCAAGGGAGGCCTTTCCACCTACATAACCACTAGTAACTCTTTAAAGGCAAGGAACATCGACCTGCTTCCAACCCACATGTTAGCTGTCATCATTGAAAACTGGCTTTTGGCATCTACTTCGGTCATAATATTAAACATCCATATCAATCCCAATGCGACCCACAAACTGCAGTTATTAGGCACTATGGAAAACAAACTGCAATCTCTAAATGCATCGTCTGGGAACACATTGTGGCTAATCACAGACGATTTCAACCTAAATATGGAAAACCTTGGGTATAGAAGTACTGGAGAAGGAGCCTTAGACCTACGCCTGGGCATTCCACAGCAAGTACCTCGCTTCAGTGACATAGACAAATGCAATCAGCCACTGGTGAGAGACTTGGCGGATTTAGGACGGAGGACCTTGAATGGTCGTTTCCCCACAGACAGCCCAAAAAAAACAACGCACATTTCAAAAAAATCAGCAAACACTCTGGATTACACATTTACATCCAAAACATTCTTCAAATACATTCAAGTTTTTAGCATAGAAGTAAGATGCGAAAGTGATCATCACCCGCAAGTCATGGGAATCACGAGCAACAACCATTACATGGCACAAATGCACAACATAGGGGCACCGGATCCAGGTAGCCATCCCGTCGAATAAGATTGTCAAACCTGAGCATAGGGAAATATGAATTTCAGAAAGCGAGCTTACTATCCAACTCAGGGGCCTAGTAGGATATAATGATCAGATGGGAAGCAATGCTAACCTCACTGAGGAACCAGCTAACTCTCTTAGAATTGAACAGGCTTGGACCCCCACCGAACAAAAACCAATGGTTCACACAATCTCTAAAGCAACAAAGGCAACAGCTTAACAAAGCTGCAAGAGACCTAAAGATACAACACAGGGACAGCAAGCAACACAGTACCTTCCAAGCTTTAAGAAAGAAATACAAGAAGGTAGTCTGGGAAGCAAAGTAGGCACACCGAGACCAGGAATGGATCAAAGTCATTGAGGCATTTAAACAAAAGAACAGCCGCCCCTTTAGTCCATCATAAACCAACTGGAGTGTGGGGTGGCGGGGACCTTAAGCAACACCGTGCCTCAAGCAAAGTGGATTGAGTACATTTCTGAATTTCATGACTGCCAGGAAGTGGTGGAACACAACACGTGCTTAAACTACAAGCCAAATCACTTATCTTTCGAAGTACAAAAGATCGAAGGACACCTAAGGCACTGCAGAACCAATGGGGTCGTGGCCCAAATGGCCTCCACATGGGGGGTCTTAAAATACGATCTACATTTTTGGTACAACCAACTTTGTAATCAGTTCACCTCTTGCCAGTTCCCATCCCCCAAAATTAGGCTACCAACTTATACCTGCACTTCTTTCTGCAGATGACATCGTCCTCTTGAACCTATCAGGCACAGGGCTGCAAAAACTGCTAAACATCCTGGATCAGTATTGCAAATCCAACAGGTTGCTGTCAAACCTGGAGAAAACCAAAGTAGTAATTTTCGGCAAGCGCATAATAAAGAAAAATCTGTAGCACTGTGGAAACCAACTTGTGGGCAGAAGCAACAGCTACAAATATTTGGTAGTCTGGTTACAGGAAAGGTGGTCTCACCGCCTGCATTTAAACATTCTGAAAGCCAGAGTGGCATCACAACTTGCTGCCCTTCAAGAACTGTCAAGAATCTGTAAAGTTCAACCTGGAGGCCGCTCCTCACCATGATCAGAGCAAAGTTCCTGCCCTCCCTGACACACGGTTTAGAAAGTTATCCCAGCAAGTTTAATGATTTCTTGAATATCAATAAGAGTAAAGTTTACCTACTTCTCTTCAGCCTACCACTGGCTCCTCACCAGCACAAATCAGACTGGAATTCAGCCTACAAGAACAAGCCTAGGTATACAACAGAGCTATCCTCAAATATGCCCCTCCATTAAGACAAGTGCCCCAAACACACTAAAAGAAGTAATCGAGGAAGAAAGAAGCCTGAACTCACCAGTTGGCTCAAACTCATGGTCTGATTAAATTGCCTTAGCAATCAAGCAACTTCAGGCAGAAGAATTGTGGCAAACGTCCTTACTGCACAAAGTGTTAAAGAAGCTAATAAATAAGCAAATCAAACATCTATCATGGAGAAAGGACAAAGACAAGTTCAGGTCACAGTCCCACTCATGGATGACTATAAATACGCACAAGGCACAGACAGCACAGGCATACTTGGGAGAAACTCTAAATAACTTCCTAAAAATAAAGGTGCAGCATGTTAGGTTGGGTCTTCTCCCCTAACTGGACATGGTCCCAAAATGGCACAAACCTTTACAAGACGGGAAATGCAGGCTAGGTGCATCAGGAAGATTTTCTGCACCTTCTATGTATATACCCTGCACTGTCACCCTGGCGCTAACTGTTCCTCAAAAAACATGTTTAACGGAAACAAAAAATGATCATGAAAACAAGCTATCCTATTTTGCCTCCAAGGGCTGACACTTCAGCACATGGCATGTGTAGCAAAATTCATATTAAAAGCCGAAATCCTGTTAAAGCA
This sequence comes from Pleurodeles waltl, assembly GCF_031143425.1. NCBI lineage: Eukaryota > Metazoa > Chordata > Amphibia > Caudata > Salamandridae > Pleurodeles > Pleurodeles waltl. Next base: position 360,715,179 of record NC_090449.1, on the reverse strand, counting down.
TGCATTAACAAACTGTGGAATCTGAGGGAGCTATTCAGCTCATGACAAAACAACTCCCTTTTTAGTACTGCCTCGCTCAGGTTTGATACAGAACACTACGAACAGTACAGAATGCAAGAGGCAGTTTTTAAATTATCATCACCCCTGATGAAACAGACACCTTTTAAGTGGACTTTCTAGAACTCGGCTTGGGTCCATTGTTTTTACCTTGTAAAGATATAACATATCATCATATAATTTTACTCCATAGCCCATAATAGTTTTTCCAGGATTGACTACTTCATTACGTCGGCCCACCAGCTGAGGAAAGCAAGAGAAGTCTACCGCTCTGTGCGGGTGTATCCGATCCCCTTGTGGATGATCAATGGATTGAGGGACAGTGGCCACCTCATACACATTGTATTGAACCCATTGTATCTCAAAGTGCCAAAGTTCAGGGCAACATTGACAGAAGCGACGGAATGCCATTTTGAGGATAATGCTTCATCAGTAGACTTGGCCCAAATGGTACAGGAGGCATATAAAACGGTGATCAGGGGAGTTGGGCTCTCCGCAGTCATAGGGCACAAAATTGAAAAATAGGCAAAAAGGAAATATCTGGAATGAGAAAACGTGGCTCTTAAAAAGAGCCTCTTCGTATCAGGGGATGCAGACGCAACCCATGACCTGACCCTTAAACAGCATTAGTATCGAAATGTAGCACAAGAGGTAGCCAAGACCCATCACAAAGAAATGCAACACCGTCTCTGTGAGACCGGTAACAAGGCTGGCAAACTCCTGGCCTGGCTTGATAGATGAGAAGTCACAAACTGTTGGGTGAGGGAGATCTGGACTGTGTCTGGCACTCTGGTCAGTGATAGAGACAGTATTGCAGAGACCTTTGCATCGTGCTACACAAATCTGAACTCTCTAAGAGTTACAGCCACAAGAGAAGTCTCATGGCAGATATTCAGTTTCGGACCCTGCCCACAGATGACAGGGAGGCACTTGAGAAGGTTCTCAAACCAGAAGAAATAATGGGGGCTATAAGGGATTTGAAGTCATGCAAAGCAGTGAGCCCCAACGGGGTCCCAGTTGAGCTATATAAACTGTCAGCTGCAAAGCTCATCCCACACTTAATAAAGATGTATGATGAGAGCCTGACATGGGGAGTGCTGCCCCTGGATCAATGCCAAGCCTCCATAGTGGTAATCTGTAAGAAAGGGAATCCAGAAGAAGAATGTGGCTGCTATCAGCTGATCTCCCTACTCAAAACAGAGGTAAAAATCCTGGCAAAAATAGTGTCCTCCTGACTTTCCCCTATTATGCACATGCTGATCCACCCCGACCAGTCTGGCTTCATTCCCTGCCACATCACGGCACTAAAACTCCACAGACTGCATGGTGTACTCGGTCAGGCTGGTACGCTACAAGAGGATGCAGTTGTCCTCTTGCTTGATGCCCAAATGCACTTCAACACAGAAGAATGGCTGTATCTACTTGCTGTGCTGGAGAGGCTGGGTTTTGACCCCCGATTTGCAGCATGGGTACGATTCCTCTACTCTGCCCCTCTTGCACAGGTGGTAGTGAACGGGACCATATCCAGGACATTTGCCCTCTGATGCAGCATGAGGCAGGGGTGCCCGCTCTCCCCCTTGCTATTTGCATTGGCCCTAGAGCTGGTTGCGGCATGGTGAGGGTGGATCCTCTGATCAGGGGACTGCGATGGACAGAGCTGTGGGAGGACAGAATATCACTTTATGCTGATGATGTCCTCCTATATGTGACTGAGCCACACTCGTTCCTTGACCAGAGAATGCACATCACAAATCTGATTGGGCAATATGCTGACTACACAATAAATTGGACAAAATCAAATGTCTTTGTCTTTTGAGGTGGGGTACCCCAGCCCCCACAGGGCTGCACTGCTGAAGAGGTGACTGGCGATTTAAGTACCTAGGCATCTATGTGAGTAATGACGTAACCAGTTACTAGTCCCGCAGATGCTTCCCCTCCTGGCTTGTCTCAAACTAGACATCCTACACTGGTGATCACTCCCACTGTCATTATAAGGAAAAGTCGCCTTGTTCAAAATGATGGTTCTTCTGCACTTCCTATATGTCTTGCAAAACATACCATACCCCGTGCCGAGAACTAGAAAGTGAACTGAGAGCCTTCCTTTGGGACAGCGGCCAGGCTAGGATAGGCCTCACCAAGCTAACCAGGAGATGGTATGAGAGAGGAATCGCCCTGCCTGACGTTTGCAAATACCACTGGGTGGCACAGCTGACTACCATAAATTGCTGGATGCATGCATATCGCATGGACAGAAAACTGATGCACCCGGGAGGATACCTTAGAGTCATCTACGCCTCCCCTAAGCAGGTGCACACCCTTGGAGCATCATTGGTTACAGTTGGTCACTGGCACACCACACTCTGTGCTCTCGGTAGGAGTGTAAAAAAACACAAGCCACTGCCCTTTGGGATTCTAAGGCACTGGGTACACTAAACAACCTCCCCGACTTTGATAAGTGGGAATTTATTGGTATCGCCAAGGTAGGGAACCTTGAACTCAAACTTACATTCTCGCATTCTGTGACCTACAAGAGGAGTACAAATTGTCACCCACTGAATATTATCCCTGCCTTCAAATACGGCATGCACTGCACTTAGATCTCCCACAAGGTTCTGAGCTGCCAGAGGCCTCCCCAGTAGTGAGGAGATTGCTGGAGGAACACATACACAACAAAACCATCTTGCGCACATACAAAACACTGATAAACAATTCTCCAGACCTACTAATACACCTCAAACAGCAATGAGAACACAAAGTGGGTAGCCTTGAAGGTGAGAAATGGGGTGAGGCACTTGCCTCCCCGAGGTAGGCAGGAATCTGTTCACGATTTTGACTGGTACAGCGGAAATTCTCCACAGAGCATACTTATCGTGCACCGTCAGAGCCAAGATGGGCCGGATGCCCGACACTCTTTGCCTCGGGGTGTGGATCAGAAGAGATGTTTCTGATTATTATGTGGGAATGCCCAGTAATAGGGAACTATTCATCCTCAGTGATTACATGTCTAAAGGGAATCTGTAATATTGTGAGGTCGCCCACGATCAAGTGGTGCCTGTTAAACATCTGGAACAACTCTGATTTCAGAAGACCGGAGATCCTTCTGATTACTCTGGGCATGACAATTGCCAAAATAAATATTGCCAGGCTATGGGGTGCACCCCAGGCACCAGGGCTGCAACATTGGAAGCAAGATGTGGACTGGTGCATGCTGGCTGAGAAGGTAAGCTAGGAGGGTCGGGATGCCCACAGAAGTGAGGGAAAATCTGAGGTAAATGAAATAAATACAGAGGCAAACTATGCTCTCCTCACCTACGGGACCATGCCACTTGACAACATCCGATAGTGGACTGTCCACAGGCATTGTCTCCTTGGGTTAGATGTGGGGCATCTGTTGGGCAATGGAAAACATGGCTGTTGTGCCTTGGTCTTATCTGTGACATAAAATCTGATGCTCATTGGGAAATGTTTGATGTCTTCTTGCCGAGTTACTAATATAAAGAAATATAAAAAAAAGACAGCAAAATATGGTGGGGTGGCATGCCTTACACTTCTGTATCCTTCAGCAACTGTAGTGAACAGGATCTACCACCTACTACTGAAAGATAAACAGGTTTGTGACAGATAAAAAATGTAGAAATAGTACTCAGTACAAAACTGGGTTTCTGAGAATTCAGCCTGGAGGGTAATTTTAGGCTGAAGCATGCATGCATAGCATGGCGTACATTTGGAGGATAACAAGGTTGATGGATGGAATCCTTGTCGATGTTTCATCCACTAGCAATCAAGAAGGGCCACATGTAATTCATTATTAGTTTCTCTTTGTTCCAATACTGTACTCACAAGGGGAAAGGTAAACATGAACAACCTTATTTACCTGGCTGGACTAGAGATGCTTCATTATATGAAGCCCTTCCGTGCCGGGGACGTAACGGTTATGTCCTCGACAGCAGCACTCTGGTTATGTCTTGAATCCGGGCCATGGGGGGGAGCGCTAGGGCTCCCCTGATGGTCCATGGGCAGGGATGGAAGAGGAATCGCTTCTCCGTCCAGCCCAACCCCTCCCGCATCCCTGCCGGTGATGTTTGATGATGTCAGCATGCGATCGTGCAATGACCTCATCAGCGGCCGCCCCCATTGTGCTGAAAGCTTAGCTTCCAGCGCGGTTGGAAGAGAAGGTTATCGGGGGGTTGGGGCGGGAAGAGAGGCATGAAAGGAAAGTCCTTTCCTTTCCTTTCATGTCTCTGAGCATTTCTGCAGCCCGATCGTGAAGTGACGAGACACCAGGGATTTTGTGTTTATGCTTGTTTATGTGTCTTTACATATAAGGAGAGCAGCCCCTTAGGAAAGGGACACTCCCCAAGGGGGGCATTTTTTTATTAGGACTTTTAAGGGGGGCAGAACCCACAAGACACCAGGGATATTTTTTTTTTAGTTTTTTACATGTGGGGTGCGTCCCCTTAGGCAAGGGCCGCTCCCCTAGGGGGCATCTTTATTTTAAGCCATTTCTGCCCACCTTGGGGTCAGATTGGCCTATTTTAATTATGTCGATCCACCCGCAAGGGGGGCAGATACCACTAGGTACCGTTTTTTTTTTCTTTTTCTTTTTTACAGATAGGCAATGACCCCTTAGGCAAGGGCCACTCCCCTGGGGGGCAAATTTATTTTAAGTGATTCATGCCCCCCCCTTGGGGGCAGATGGAACTATTTCTATTAGGCTGATCTGCTGCCGGGGGGGGGGGCAGAAACCAATTAGGCACCAGGGATTGGTGTGTGTGTTTTGTTTGGGGGGGCAGCACCTTGGGCAAGGGTCACTCCCCATGGGGGCACATTACTGTTGGCCATTTCTACCTCCCCCTTGGGGGCAGATCAGCCTATTTTTGTAAGGCCCATCTGCCCATAAGGGGGCAGAAAGCCCACCAAAGACCAGGGAAGATTTTTTTTTTCAGAAAAAGAGGTTGGGGGTATGGATAGACCCCCACCATAAACAAATTAGGACAAATTTGTTCTGCTCACCGGTGGGCAGAGGGGGCAATTACGCCCGATCCACTCCCCGGAGGGGAAAAAACCCTACTAGATGCCAGGGAATTAAAAAATAAAAATAAAAACTAGTGGAGAGAGGCTACCAACCTGTATGGACATGGTTGTGCTCCCTCCCCAACTGAAGGGGGAAACAGTCTTTCAGCTCTCCCCTCACACACTAAAAGATCTTATACCAATGGCAAGCAAGACGACATTTGATTTTTTTGTGTTTTGGTTTTACATTAGGGCCATGAGAGCTTGGCTAACTCTCAAAATCGTCCCACTTGGAAGGGTGAGGGCTGCACGATTTTGGACTTTGGAAATCTGCCATGTAGAAAAATCTACAAGACCAAGACACATCTGAAAACTAAACATCTGGGTGAGTCCATGGTGGTGTGCTTCACATGCATCCCGCACCATTTTCTCACCCAAACCTCCAACTTTGCTGGAATTCACAGATTTTTTTCTACATTTTTGTGATGGAACCTTTCAAAATATGCAGGAATCCACAAAATTCCTGCCACCCAGCATTGTCGCATTTATACCAATAAAAGTTCTGCTACACTTGTGAGCCTAAAAACGTTTTTTTTTCAAACTGCCTTTATGGACCCGCTTTGGTTCCCCATCAATTTCAACAGATTTTTGGCTCTTTCGTGTCACAGGCACTTGGCCCATTTACATAAATGAGGCATCATTTTTATTGGGAGACTGAGGGGAACGTTGGATGGTGGGAAATGTGTGCTGGTGCGGTGAGCCCTCACAGAAATGTGGGAAAATGTGATTTTTCAGCTAAATTTGAGGTTTGCTGCGGATGCTGGGTAAGAAAACACTATGGGATCCAAGCTAGTCACACTGCTCTGAACTCCCTCGGGTGTCTAATTTTCATAAATATCTGGGTTTGGTAGGTTTCCCTAGATGGTTGCTGAGCCCAGGACCAAAAACGCAGGTGCCCCCCTTCAAAAAAAGGTAGTTTTGTATTTGATAATTTTGATGTGTCCACATAGGGGGTTATTGCAACTTTGGAGGAGGTGTTAATCCGTCCCAAAAGTGACAGTAAAGTGATGGATATACCACCAGCCGTATTATGAGTCCATTATATCCTATGGAACTCGTAATACGGCTGGTGGTATATCCGTCACATTTGGGACGGATTAACACCTCCTCCAAAGTTGTAATAACCCCCATAGTGTTTTGGGGCATTTCCTGTTGGGGTACTATGCCTACCCACACAAGTGAGGTACCATTTTTATCCGAAGACCTGGAGGAATGCTGGGTGGAATGAAGCTTGTGACTCCCCTCAGATTCCAGAACTTTGCAGCACCGAAATGTTAGGAAAAAGCATTTATTTTTGCCATATGTTGAGGTTTGCAAAGGATTCTGGGTATCAGAACCTGGTGAGAGCGTCACAAGTTACCCAATCCTGGTTTCCCCTATGTGTGTAGTTTTTAAAAATGTATACGTTTGCTAGGTTTCCCTAGTTGCCGGATGAGCAAGAGGGCAAAATCCACAGCTAGGCACATTGAAAAAAACAGGTCAGTTTTCTTTGGGAAAATGTGATGTGTCCAAATTGTGTTTTGGGGCATTTCCTGTCACAGGCACTAGTCTTAACCACACAAGTGAAGTACCATTTTTATCAGGAGACCTGGGGGAATGCTGGGTGAAAGGAAGCTTGTGGCTCCTCTCATATTTCAGAACTTTCTATCACGAAAATTTGAGAAAAAAGTGTTTTTGTAGCCAAATTCTGAGGTTTGCAAAGGATTCTGGGTAACAGAACCAGGTGAGAGCCCCACAAGTCGCCCCATCATGGATTCCCCAGGGTGTATACTTTTCAAAAATGCAAATGCACAGGTCTGGTAGGTTTCCTTAGGTGCCGGCTGAGCTAGAGCCCACAATCCACAGCTAGGCACTTTCCAAAAAACACGTCAGATTTCAATGTAAAGCGTGATGTGTCCATGATGTGTTTCCTGTTGCAGACATTAGGCCTACCCACACAAGCCTACTCCCCCTTGCTATTTGCATTGGCCCTAGAGCTGGTTGCGGCATGGTGAGGGTGGATCCTCTGATCAGGGGACTGCGATGGACAGAGCTGTGGGAGGACAGAATATCACTTTATGCTGATGATGTCCTCCTATATGTGACTGAGCCACACTCGTTCCTTGACCAGAGAATGCACATCACAAATCTGATTGGGCAATATGCTGACTACACAATAAATTGGACAAAATCAAATGTCTTTGTCTTTTGAGGTGGGGTACCCCAGCCCCCACAGGGCTGCACTGCTGAAGAGGTGACTGGCGATTTAAGTACCTAGGCATCTATGTGAGTAATGACGTAACCAGTTACTAGTCCCGCAGATGCTTCCCCTCCTGGCTTGTCTCAAACTAGACATCCTACACTGGTGATCACTCCCACTGTCATTATAAGGAAAAGTCGCCTTGTTCAAAATGATGGTTCTTCTGCACTTCCTATATGTCTTGCAAAACATACCATACCCCGTGCCGAGAACTAGAAAGTGAACTGAGAGCCTTCCTTTGGGACAGCGGCCAGGCTAGGATAGGCCTCACCAAGCTAACCAGGAGATGGTATGAGAGAGGAATCGCCCTGCCTGACGTTTGCAAATACCACTGGGTGGCACAGCTGACTACCATAAATTGCTGGATGCATGCATATCGCATGGACAGAAAACTGATGCACCCGGGAGGATACCTTAGAGTCATCTACGCCTCCCCTAAGCAGGTGCACACCCTTGGAGCATCATTGGTTACAGTTGGTCACTGGCACACCACACTCTGTGCTCTCGGTAGGAGTGTAAAAAAACACAAGCCACTGCCCTTTGGGATTCTAAGGCACTGGGTACACTAAACAACCTCCCCGACTTTGATAAGTGGGAACTTATTGGTATCGCCAAGGTAGGGAACCTTGAACTCAAACTTACATTCTCGCATTCTGTGACCTACAAGAGGAGTACAAATTGTCACCCACTGAATATTATCCCTGCCTTCAAATACGGCATGCACTGCACTTAGATCTCCCACAAGGTTCTGAGCTGCCAGAGGCCTCCCCAGTAGTGAGGAGATTGCTGGAGGAACACATACACAACAAAACCATCTTGCGCACATACAAAACACTGATAAACAATTCTCCAGACCTACTAATACACCTCAAACAGCAATGAGAACACAAAGTGGGTAGCCTTGAAGGTGAGAAATGGGGTGAGGCACTTGCCTCCCCGAGGTAGGCAGGAATCTGTTCACGATTTTGACTGGTACAGCGGAAATTCTCCACAGAGCATACTTATCGTGCACCGTCAGAGCCAAGATGGGCCGGATGCCCGACACTCTTTGCCTCGGGGTGTGGATCAGAAGAGATGTTTCTGATTATTATGTGGGAATGCCCAGTAATAGGGAACTATTCATCCTCAGTGATTACATGTCTAAAGGGAATCTGTAATATTGTGAGGTCGCCCACGATCAAGTGGTGCCTGTTAAACATCTGGAACAACTCTGATTTCAGAAGACCGGAGATCCTTCTGATTACTCTGGGCATGACAATTGCCAAAATAAATATTGCCAGGCTATGGGGTGCACCCCAGGCACCAGGGCTGCAACATTGGAAGCAAGATGTGGACTGGTGCATGCTGGCTGAGAAGGTAAGCTAGGAGGGTCGGGATGCCCACAGAAGTGAGGGAAAATCTGAGGTAAATGAAATAAATACAGAGGCAAACTATGCTCTCCTCACCTACGGGACCATGCCACTTGACAACATCCGATAGTGGACTGTCCACAGGCATTGTCTCCTTGGGTTAGATGTGGGGCATCTGTTGGGCAATGGAAAACATGGCTGTTGTGCCTTGGTCTTATCTGTGACATAAAATCTGATGCTCATTGGGAAATGTTTGATGTCTTCTTGCCGAGTTACTAATATAAAGAAATATAAAAAAAAGACAGCAAAATATGGTGGGGTGGCATGCCTTACACTTCTGTATCCTTCAGCAACTGTAGTGAACAGGATCTACCACCTACTACTGAAAGATAAACAGGTTTGTGACAGATAAAAAATGTAGAAATAGTACTCAGTACAAAACTGGGTTTCTGAGAATTCAGCCTGGAGGGTAATTTTAGGCTGAAGCATGCATGCATAGCATGGCGTACATTTGGAGGATAACAAGGTTGATGGATGGAATCCTTGTCGATGTTTCATCCACTAGCAATCAAGAAGGGCCACATGTAATTCATTATTAGTTTCTCTTTGTTCCAATACTGTACTCACAAGGGGAAAGGTAAACATGAACAACCTTATTTACCTGGCTGGACTAGAGATGCTTCATTATATGAAGCCCTTCCGTGCCGGGGACGTAACGGTTATGTCCTCGACAGCAGCACTCTGGTTATGTCTTGAATCCGGGCCATGGGGGGGAGCGCTAGGGCTCCCCTGATGGTCCATGGGCAGGGATGGAAGAGGAATCGCTTCTCCGTCCAGCCCAACCCCTCCCGCATCCCTGCCGGTGATGTTTGATGATGTCAGCATGCGATCGTGCAATGACCTCATCAGCGGCCGCCCCCATTGTGCTGAAAGCTCAGCTTCCAGCGCGGTTGGAAGAGAAGGTTATCGGGGGGTCGGGGCGGGAAGAGAGGCATGAAAGGAAAGTCCTTTCCTTTCCTTTCATGTCTCTGAGCATTTCTGCAGCCCGATCGTGAAGTGACGAGACACCAGGGATTTTGTGTTTATGCTTGTTTATGTGTCTTTACATATAAGGAGAGCAGCCCCTTAGGAAAGGGACACTCCCCAAGGGGGGCATTTTTTTATTAGGACTTTTAAGGGGGGCAGAACCCACAAGACACCAGGGATATTTTTTTTTTAGTTTTTTACATGTGGGGTGCGTCCCCTTAGGCAAGGGCCGCTCCCCTAGGGGGCATCTTTATTTTAAGCCATTTCTGCCCACCTTGGGGTCAGATTGGCCTATTTTAATTATGTCGATCCACCCGCAAGGGGGGCAGATACCACTAGGTACCGTTTTTTTTTTCTTTTTCTTTTTTACAGATAGGCAATGACCCCTTAGGCAAGGGCCACTCCCCTGGGGGGCAAATTTATTTTAAGTGATTCATGCCCCCCCCTTGGGGGCAGATGGAACTATTTCTATTAGGCTGATCTGCTGCCGGGGGGGGGGGGCAGAAACCAATTAGGCACCAGGGATTGGTGTGTGTGTTTTGTTTGGGGGGGCAGCACCTTGGGCAAGGGTCACTCCCCATGGGGGCACATTACTGTTGGCCATTTCTACCCCCCCCTTGGGGGCAGATCAGCCTATTTTTGTAAGGCCCATCTGCCCATAAGGGGGCAGAAAGCCCACCAAAGACCAGGGAAGATTTTTTTTTTCAGAAAAAGAGGTTGGGGGTATGGATAGACCCCCACCATAAACAAATTAGGACAAATTTGTTCTGCTCACCGGTGGGCAGAGGGGGCAATTACGCCCATCCACTCCCCGGAGGGGAAAAAACCCTACTAGATGCCAGGGAATTAAAAAATAAAAATAAAAACTAGTGGAGAGAGGCTACCAACCTGTATGGACATGGTTGTGCTCCCTCCCCAACTGAAGGGGGAAACAGTCTTTCAGCTCTCCCCTCACACACTAAAAGATCTTATACCAATGGCAAGCAAGACGACATTTGATTTTTTTGTGTTTTGGTTTTACATTAGGGCCATGAGAGCTTGGCTAACTCTCAAAATCGTCCCACTTGGAAGGGTGAGGGCTGCACGATTTTGGACTTTGGAAATCTGCCATGTAGAAAAATCTACAAGACCAAGACACATCTGAAAACTAAACATCTGGGTGAGTCCATGGTGGTGTGCTTCACATGCATCCCGCACCATTTTCTCACCCAAACCCCCAACTTTGCTGGAAATCTCAGATTTCTTTCTACATTTTTGTGATGGAACCTTTCAAAATATGCAGGAATCCACAAAATTCCTGCCACCCAGCATTGTCGCATTTATACCAATAAAAGTTCTGCTACACTTGTGAGCCTAAAAACGTTTTTTTTTCAAACTGCCTTTATGGACCCGCTTTGGTTCCCCATCAATTTCAACAGATTTTTGGCTCTTTCGTGTCACAGGCACTTGGCCCATTTACATAAATGAGGCATCATTTTTATTGGGAGACTGAGGGGAACGTTGGATGGTGGGAAATGTGTGCTGGTGCGGTGAGCCCTCACAGAAATGTGGGAAAATGTGATTTTTCAGCTAAATTTGAGGTTTGCTGCGGATGCTGGGTAAGAAAACACTATGGGATCCAAGCTAGTCACACTGCTCTGAACTCCCTCGGGTGTCTAATTTTCATAAATATCTGGGTTTGGTAGGTTTCCCTAGATGGTTGCTGAGCCCAGGACCAAAAACGCAGGTGCCCCCCTTCAAAAAAAGGTAGTTTTGTATTTGATAATTTTGATGTGTCCACATAGGGGGTTATTGCAACTTTGGAGGAGGTGTTAATCCGTCCCAAAAGTGACAGTAAAGTGATGGATATACCACCAGCCGTATTATGAGTCCATTATATCCTATGGAACTCGTAATACGGCTGGTGGTATATCCGTCACATTTGGGACGGATTAACACCTCCTCCAAAGTTGTAATAACCCCCATAGTGTTTTGGGGCATTTCCTGTTGGGGTACTATGCCTACCCACACAAGTGAGGTACCATTTTTATCCGAAGACCTGGAGGAATGCTGGGTGGAATGAAGCTTGTGACTCCCCTCAGATTCCAGAACTTTGCAGCACCGAAATGTTAGGAAAAAGCATTTATTTTTGCCATATGTTGAGGTTTGCAAAGGATTCTGGGTATCAGAACCTGGTGAGAGCGTCACAAGTTACCCAATCCTGGTTTCCCCTATGTGTGTAGTTTTTAAAAATGTATACGTTTGCTAGGTTTCCCTAGTTGCCGGATGAGCAAGAGGGCAAAATCCACAGCTAGGCACATTGAAAAAAACAGGTCAGTTTTCTTTGGGAAAATGTGATGTGTCCAAATTGTGTTTTGGGGCATTTCCTGTCACAGGCACTAGTCTTAACCACACAAGTGAAGTACCATTTTTATCAGGAGACCTGGGGGAATGCTGGGTGAAAGGAAGCTTGTGGCTCCTCTCATATTTCAGAACTTTCTATCACGAAAATTTGAGAAAAAAGTGTTTTTGTAGCCAAATTCTGAGGTTTGCAAAGGATTCTGGGTAACAGAACCAGGTGAGAGCCCCACAAGTCGCCCCATCATGGATTCCCCAGGGTGTATACTTTTCAAAAATGCAAATGCACAGGTCTGGTAGGTTTCCTTAGGTGCCGGCTGAGCTAGAGCCCACAATCCACAGCTAGGCACTTTCCAAAAAACACGTCAGATTTCAATGTAAAGCGTGATGTGTCCATGATGTGTTTCCTGTTGCAGACATTAGGCCTACCCACACAAGTGAGGTACCATTTTTATCGGGAGACTTGGGGAAACAAAGAATAGAAGAACACTTGTTATTGCCCCTTGTCTTGCTCTATATGTTTTCCTTCCAAATGTAAGACAGTGTGTAAAAAAGACTTCTATTTAAGAAATGGCCTGTAATTCACATACTAGTATAGGGACCCCGGAATTCTGAGATGTGCAAATAACCACTGCTTCTCAAAACCTCATCTTGTGCCCATTTAGGAAATACAAAGGTTTCCTTGATACCCATTTTACACTCTTTATACTTCACCAAATTAATTGCTCTATGCCCGGGTATACAATGAAAACCCATTGCAAGGTGCAGCTTATTTATTGGCTCTGGGTCCTACGGTTCTTGATGAACCTACAAGCCCTATTTATATATATATATATGTATATATATATATATATATATATATATACATATATATATATATACACAACCAGAAGAGTCCAGCAGATGTAACAGTATATTGCTTTCAAAAATCTGCCATAGCTGGAAAAAGGTATAGAAGAAATCATGGACAGAAATTGCTCTTTTTTCACCTCAATTTCATTTTTTTATTTATTTTAGCTGTTGCTTTCTGTAGGGAAATCTTTAAGGATCTACACAAATGACCCCCTGCTGAATTTAGATTTTTTTCTAATTTTCAGAAACGTTTAGCTGTTCAGGATCTAGCATTGGTTTTACACCCATTTGTGGCACTCACTGGAAGGAGTCTGAAAGCACAAAAAATAGGGAAAATGTGGTATGTCCCCGTAAAATGCCAAAATTGTGTTGACAAATCGAGTTTCCTGATTCAAGTTTGCCTGTTCCTGAAAGCTGGGAAGGTGGTGATTGTAGCACTGCAAAATATTTATTGATGCCATTTTCATGGAAAAACACACAAGCTTTCTTCTGCAACCCTTTTTTCTATTTTGCTTAAAAAAACACAATTTTCACTGCATTTTGGCTAATTTCTTGGTCTCCTCCAGGGGAACCCCAAACTCTGGGTACCTCTAGAATCAATAGAATGTTGAAAAAAAAGGATGCAAATTTGGAGTGGTAGCTTATGTCAGCAAAACGTTATTAGGGCCTAAGCATTAACTGCCCCGAATAGCCCAAAAAAGGCCTGGCACCTGAGGGGAAAAGGCCTGGCAGAGAAGGGGTTAAACACATCTATCAAAGTAAGATTCGTTCTTAGGTCTATGTCACTGATTATACCCTCCTGTCTCAGTCTTAAAGGTATTTTCATTGTTTCAATTACAATTAATGTGACAATTAGGAAATGAACAAAGCGAAAAGCCACTCTATTGCGGAGCAAATTCAATGTATTACATATTGGATCAAAAAATAGAGTGCCTTTTTTGTGGCGTTTATACTTTGACTTTAAATCCCACAATAATAATTTGGTGTTCAATCAATATCAGGTTGATACAAGAAATATCAATTTCCAGTAGTCTTGATCTGCACTAAGTCAAATTACCAGACATATGCATTAACGTTTCCCCCTAATTATCAGTCCAAGGGTCTCATCAGGACACAAAAAATCTGACTCAAGTATTCTGCAAGACCATATACAGAAGGGGCCTTGTTAATTAATGAACAGTTGATATACAGTGTATGAATAGAACAAAAATGCATTTCTCAAAAAGTGTATGTAGGTGTCCCTCACTCTGGTGGAGATCTAGCTCAGGGGAGTTGCTTCTGTTTATTTCAAATACTAGCGCTCAGAATAATCTGCAGGTCAACTTAATACATGTGTTTAATAAAATCTACTCCTTAGGAGAGCAATTATCTCATTGATGAAGCCCAAATTGGTTTTGACAGGCCCGAGTTTGCTTGTGTTCACAGGGAATGTGACCTAGCAGCTTTGACAGAACAAAGACGGATTTGCATTTGGCTGTTCACCTTTTGGAGTGGTGAGGAGGAAAACAGCGATGGTCTGGTATGCGAGCTAGCTGCAGTGGCTGTGGCTTTTGCATGCATTCCACTAATCACTTTTTGTTATTTTCTATTCGTCTAGACACATATATGCTTAACGGAGGCACAACTGACAAACAAGGGGAGTTCCAATACAACTCTACCATTCTAGATTGGATTCTATATTGCGGATGATGACTGTTACTTTTAAGAAAATGTTCAATATACTTTGCCTCATATACAAACATGTATGCATTGTCCAACACTATTGCCAAAACGATTGGAAGCACACACCAAATGGTTGATGCATTACACAGCACATTATTTAACAGGCCATATCTTCCACTATTGAGTGGGACAAATTGGAGCTGGATGAACATAAGCAGTCTTCAACTACAGCCGTTTTTAATAAGTTGGAAATTCTTGTTTCAATGCTGGGGCTTCTCCTTATTGACAGTAAATCTGGACCAGACCAGAAGTCACGAGGCTTTGCAACTGCCTTGTAAATTAGGTACTAGCAATGAAACAGAGCTGTTCAGTTTGCTGAGAGGACTGGACTGTGAGGGATTTTCGTGTTGAAATAATTACTGAACATTACTGAAGCAAATAATTAAACTCTGCCATGAAATATGGTGTGATGGGAATTGCACAACACTCTGCTTCCTTATTGCCTGATGTAAGCTTGCTGTAATATGTAAGAAATGGAATTTAGGGGCAGATTTAAGAGCTGCTAGCACTTCCTGTCGCCACATTAGCGGAATTTTTGTTTACGCTAATGAGGTCCAAAGAGGCCAAAATCGCAGCGCCAAATTTACAAAGCGGTGCAATGCATGCATTGTGCCACTTTCTAACCCTTTGCGCTACTTTATGTGTGTGGCAGACATAAGATATGCAAAGGGGGCGTTCTCCCATGAGGAGGGTCCAAAGAAACCTATGAGATTTCTTTGCGTAATTTTTTCAGCACTTTTAACGCCTGCTCAGAGGAGGCGTTAAAAGGAGGCGCACCATTATTTTCAATGGGCTTTGCAGGATTAGCGTCAAGATTTCTGATGCTAGTTCTCCTAACTACTGCTGTGGTGCAGCATATCTTAGATACCGTGCACACATGGTGGCGTTAGGGGATTGCTAAGGGGCGCAAGAAAAGTGGCTCTGCACTAGGTGCAGTGACACTTTTCTTAAATCAGGCCCTTAGTACGGTAAGCGTAAGAACAATAAGATGCCTGGCTGCAGGTTGGTGTTTCCCTGGAGGGAGAAAGGGAGAGAGTTCAGATGCAATCTGGGGCTCGGGACAATCACCAACCCCTCATTCCTCTTCAGTGTTGTATATATTGTTTATTTATTGGGTGTCAATTAACAGCTAATCAGATAAGCCTTTGGTAAAAAAATTCAAAATCAATTTGACCGAATAATTCTACCACCACAAATAATTCTACCACGAAGGTCAATGGGCATGAAGTCGTGGTGCAACAACAACCCAAAACTGTCCAAATTGGCACACCAAGCTGAAATATTTCCCTTGCTACTCAAGATACAATGATTGTAATTGTTTTAACATATCAAGAGATCACAGAAATGTAACTTTCTACACCATTAAGCACTCAGCAAAGCCAAGAGCAACGAGCAGTCTAGAATCATATATAGTAACCTAAACAGGGAGTGCACAGTAAATCACCTTCGTCTGAAGTATCCAACAAAGACAAACACTTACCAGGTACCGGCTTATGCCCATATTTATGGCTTTTGACGCAGGGCAGCACAGCAAGGCAACTTGCTGTGCTGCCCTGCGTCAAAAGGGAAAGATCGGCTATGCGTGAGCATTCCTGTCCTTTCCCACTGTGCTGGCGGCACCCTTGCACCATGATGCAATCGTGTTTGCGTTGTAGGCATGATTGTTTTTGTGCAAGAAGGGGCACCTTCCTCCACAAAAACTAGCCCCATAGGCTTTTTCTCTTTTTATGTGTGCTGCAGATTGCAGCACACATAGAAAGAGGAAAGGAAACGAGAAATAAAGATATTGCTCCTTGTTGATCCTAACCTGGGGAGGTGTGGGATTTTGGAGCTTCCCCGGGTTTACCAGATTTTGTAAATCTGGGATTGCATCGAAATCCATGGGTGTTGCATGGGAACACCAACCTCAATGCCCGTGGAATGCCTCCCTAGCACAGAGTAACACAACACAGTAGTTTGCTTTGCTTTGCCTTACCCCATATCTATGAGGCCATTCAAACCCACTCAAAGTGGCTTTGCATAGCCTCATAGATAGGGTTGCAAGGATTTCGCCGCAGCTGCATCACAAAAAGTGACTCAAAAGCAGTGCAAGGGACTCATAAATATGCCAGTAAGTGACCACAAACTGCTGAAACTGCTTAAAACAAACAGAAATGGAAAGACAAAAACAAGGCCCTGGTCTTGCTGTGGCAGTTGGGAAACATACATTTAGAAGAATTATTATTTCGCTACTCACGCCCATAGCAATAAAGAAACATATTTTCTAATGCTGTTGGAGAAGAAAAGAGCCCAAATATTGTAACCAAAGACAGCTGTGCAGTCTTATAGAAAACACAGCAAAAAGAAGTTTAAGATTTGTTACATCCTATTACAAAGACAACATGAAATATAAGCTCTAATTGCATTGGCAATTAGATGTATGGTTGTTTTTGACCTTGTGTCAAAATACAAATGTATTGTAACACCTATACTGTTGTTTCGTTAGGTCTATATGTGTCATGAATTTTCATAACAGTGGTATAACTTTCCAGCACAACAAAGCCCATTTGAAATAAAATTACTTGAATAACATTGTCTGAATTATATAGAAGGATTAGGATCTCTTGGGATATAGCAGACCTTTAAAGCAATTAAGTGTGAGGATTCTCTAAAATGACATCTTTCAAAAGGTTTACACCAAACTGCTACAAGTGTGAAATACTGTTGCATTTCTCTTGCACACTCTGGTTTTATTTCCCTTTGAGATATTTTGCATGCAAGTTTTTAGGTTACACCAGGCTCGATGGTGTGCTTAAGAAAAGATCAAGCTGTTTTGCTTCACATCCTCAGCATTCATCAGAATCGACACAACACCTCAGCTGTGCAACACACACCCGATACCACCCTTTGTATCAATGGCACCTACAACAGAATCCTCAATGACAATGCAATAGGACCACACATGGCAGCCTCGTCGCATCTCAGAACCAACATATCACCTCGGGAGCGAGATGCATCTGTGTTTCGGACCCACTCATCACTCCTCATCCAGCATTTAAGGTACTTAGTTCAGTGAGGTGGATCCCTCCATTATCTGGAATTTCTGAGAGAGAAATCTGCCACCCTCCCTCTAGAAAGAAGAGTTGGCCATGGTCACTAAGGCCATATGGCTGGCATGAATAGTACTTACAAATATGTCAGTCATGAGTGTTGCCTGCATGTGTGCGAGAAAGTGGGCTTTTGGTTGAGTGGGGGTGAAATCCTACTCAAGCAACAGCCAAAATCCTGTAAACCACAACCACAAAACGATTATTTCTAGAACTGGCTTTTCACTGAAATGTACCAGCTTCTCATCTTAGATCTGGATTTCAGTACTTGGCCAGGGCAGTAAAGATGTTTATGCTTTGAAAACAATAATTGGAGAAGCCATCCTCTCTGGCCTTCACAAGAGTGCATTTTTGCAGACATTTTCTATATGCAAAATGGCAAAAATATTTAATATTTGAGAAATTGGGTTATTGGTTGGGGGGAGGTGGGGGCTACCTCCATCAGTGTGAACCACAAACAGTCACTAAATTAACCTGAGCTTAACCCTTTAGTAGTTTGGCACAAAAGCAGTCAGGTCTTAATTAGAGGTAGTGTGTAAAGTATTTATGAAGCACACTCACTGTAATAAAGGAAAAAAAGCAGCACATAAAAATCCTATACTCATTTAGAAAAATAGATTTTTTTTAAATTAAATTACTTGACACCAAAACAACAAAAAGCAAATCAGTAGAACCGGAGTTATGAATATTTAAAGTTTTAAGTGAAAAATAGAACCTAAAAGATCAGCACGCCAACAGGGGATATCTAGTCAGGCAAGACCAGGGCAAATTTGAAATTTATGGCTGACCACAATGGAGTCCGGTTTGGGTACAGAAAATAGATTGGGTCTGGTCTCAGCTTACCTTTGGACTTTAAAGAACTTTTGAAGAAAAGTGCCAGAGAAGCTTATGTTCAGTGGGGGTAAGGCAGCTAGCAATGTCTGAGGTGGAGTTGTCATCATCAGAGAGCCGCTGGATGCAGACACAGTGAAGATTTCTACGTTCTGAGTTAGTATCTTTTTTGGAAGTCAAAAATCTCAAGCATAACTAAGCTGCACACTTTACCTGATGAGGGCTCCACAAGGCTATACACCCCTTCTTTGACTAGCTGCTGGACAGCATTTTCTGCTAGGGAGAAGAAGGTAGTAGGAGCTCCCACTATGTCTCACCGACATCCAATGCACCTTGGGTGGATAGCAAGCAGATAGTCCAGGTCTACTCTCGGTTTTCATTGAAAGTTTTGGCAGAGTCACAAGTTTTGGAATTTAGCTATCTGGGCACGTTTAGCACCACTTCCAAGGTTGCAGGACTGGAAGGGCTACACTTGGTGGGTAAAGTCTCACTCAGGCCAGGTCCAGGTGCAGCTCCCTGTCCCTGAGGCTCTCATCAGGAAGCCAGCCAACTAACCCTTGTAGACACTTTAGAAGTCTTGGTATGCTGCAGGAAAGCAGGTCTCATACAATAGGGCAGTCCTCTGAGGTCACACGGCAGTCTTCAGGCAGTGGGGCACTCCTCTGAATTACACAGCAGGCCACAGGCATCAGACCAGTTCTCTGAGAGTCCTTCTACGGGTCCAGAAATGAACTAAAAAGTGGATCTGAGGGTTTCCTTTTGAAACCTGGTACCCACGTTGAAGTGTGAGAAACTTCTGGAGTCTTCCCCCACACAAGAGTCTGGAGGTTTTTATCTCCCTGTCCTGGACCCAGCCTGTCCGGAGGCGTATTAGGCTAGTGGGAAGTCCTTTAAGTGTGAGCTGAGGCTGTGTCTTTGAAGTGCAAGTGTGACAACCCCATAAAGTGAGAATGACCCATCCTGCCAACACCCAGTCCTTCTATTATGGGACTGTCCGGGTGGACAACACAAAGGCCAATTGCCAACTACACCTAGTCATGTGACCGAGGAACAGGCTGCAGCTGCCAACAAAGGTATCAGTTAGTACATGTAATAAGACAACCTAATTTTACCTTATGGAAGAGGTAGGCCTTACGCTAATGAAAAACAAATGTAAGTTTTTCACTACCTGGACATGTAAAACTTAAAAGTACTTGTCAAACTTTTTAAATGCACTGCATCTTGCCCTAGGAGCTGTGTAGGGCATAACATAGAGGTAACATAGTTCTATTACAAAGGAAGGTTTGGGCCTGACAAAAGGTGTATTTTACTAAGTCAAATTGGCAGTTTGAAACTGCTCACAGGTTGCAATAACAATCTAAAGGAATGACTTGAGGTGCTACGTAAGTAGGTGGCACAATAAGTGCTGCAGGCCCACTAGTAACATTCAATCTACCTGCCCTGGGCATATGGTATACCACTTTACTTGGGGCTTATAAGTAAATTAAATAGGCCAGTTGGTTGTAAGCCAATTTCACTATGTGTAAAGGAGATAGCACAAGCACTTTAGCACTGGTTAGCAGTGGTAAAGTGTGCAGAGTCCTAAGGCCAACAAAACAAAATCATCAACACAAGAGAGGTGAAGGCAAAACAATTGGAGACGACCCTGTAGAGGGGGCCAAGCCAACCACTGCGATTTAGTGAACAATGTTTTGATATAGAAATGATGTTGCAGTACAAAGGAGCTGTGCATGACAGCAAGATTTCTAGAACTGACCCTTTGAATGATGAGTAACCTTAATTGAACTTGTATTGAAGCTTGAAGTCTCACTAATTACGTTTAGGGAATAAAATGTATTATGCTTCTCATCAGGAACCTAAAATAATATCTTTTAGGCAAAATTATTTTGCCAGAGATGAGTTTTCCTTTTAAAGTGTCCCAGCAGACCTGAAAACCAATTCCAGGACACACATGCCTGCCTCTGACTGTGTTTTTAAGGTTAGCATCAACCTCTACTTACTAGGTGAACTTAGTGAGCTGTTTGAGATAAGTACCTAGGTGTCTGAAAACCAACAAGATTATTCCTGATAAGTTTGTTTTCCAGGTCTTTCAATCAAACAGGAATTGAAAAGTCACCAAAAGTTGTGTGATGTAGGTGTTATTTCTTGTTTTCAAGGCTGAACATTGGCCTGTTTATTTTGCATTTGTCTTTAATTCAGGGATTTGACTCTAGATGACAATTAAAACTGTCCCCCTGCTCTTAAGTATAGCACCATTTTCAATCCTTCTGTGTTATCTGGAAAAGCAAACCTGATTTGAAAACTTTGGCCTTCTTTTTGGCCTTGTCTAACAAACTGCTAGGTCACTGGGCCAACAGAGGATCTCATCACTACTTTTTGGTGAAAGAATACCCATCCTATCCAGAGATCCCCTCCTGACGATGATGGTTTATTTAAAAACAGTCAATATAATTTGTAAAATATGACATAGATTACCCTAACATTACATTCAACGGTCCCTGGTTAAGTAAAATGCCTAGGTATTTTATGCACTTTGTGATCCATCTAAAGGGAAACCTCTCTAGAGCCAAAAGCTGACTAAATTCTGTCAAAGGTAAGGCCTCACATTTGGATCAATTATTTAGATGGCCCAAGAACAGTGAAGAAATTAATATCGATAATAGGATGACAGAAACCAAAGTTCTCAGCCACGGGAAGGGGTTTCTTCTCATTTTTGGAAAATGGCCCTTTACGCAGGGTCATCCTCAAAATGTATGCCTTCCTCCTCTTATTTTTACTAGGGGGTGTGGGGAGTTCTGCTCCACTGGTGGAGCTACAGAGTTTTTGTAACTGACCAGGCCTGACCCTGCTTAGCGAAGGTCACGGAACTCCCCTCCGTGGAATTCCACAGAGTTTTTTTTCAGCTCAGCGGAATTCTGTGGAGTCAGACTCCATAAACTCCGCTGTGTGTTGACCTTAGGACACTGTGCCCCTTACCACTGCTAACCAGTGCTAAAGTGATTGTGCTCTCTGCTCTGAACATGATAGTAGTGGTTTATCTCCAATTGGCATATTTAATTTACTTATTAACCCCTAGTACAGTGCACTACAGGTGCTCAGGGTCTGTAAATAAAATGCTACTAGTGGGCCTGCAGAACTGATTGTGCCACCCACTTAAGTGACCCTTAACCATATCTCATGCCTGCCATTGCAGAGCCTGTGTGTGCAGTCTTTACCTGCCATGTCAGCTAACAAAATAACCATTTTGCCAGGCCCAAACTTAGCTTTTTAATACATATAAGTGACTACTAGTGTAGGCCCTGAAAGGCCAAGAGGACAGGATGGGATATATTAAAAAATTAGGACATGTATGTTGAAGGTTTACATGCCCTGGTACTGAAAAACTCTGAAAGTAGTTTTTCACTACTGCAAGGCCTGTGGCTCCCATAAAATAACATTTGGATTACCTTATTATCTCTTATAAGTGTAATTTACAATCTGAAAGAGATAAACATTATGAGTTGGGGGCCTCCTGAATCACAATCTAAAATCGCAACTTATGATGAAGTCGGATTTTAAATTGCAATTATGAAAATGCCACATTCAGAAAGTTGTGATTTTCTCACTTTAACCACTGTGTGCCTGCTGCTGTATATTCTCCCTAGACAGCCACACACAATAAGAGCTTAGGTGTGAATTGATGGGCTATCCCAGGAGAATGGGTGAAAGGAGCTGGGCACAGCCTCACTTATACCTGAATAGGTTGTTCTCTATCCACACACAAGGGGCTGCATAATCCACTGTAGTGAGGCTGGAGCCAGGGCAGGAAGGGCAGGACCTCTGTGTACTTCAAGGGCGTGTCTTTGAAGTCTCCCCCTCTACAACAGACCAACTAGGTGTAAGTACTGGACCTCTCACACCACCAGCTTAGTACACGTTTGGACCTGTGAATGTTCTGCCAGGAAGAAGGACTGCTATGCTTTTGAAGTACTGCCACTCTGCTTGACTGCTGCTTTGCTGGACTCCTGCCTTGCTGTGCTGCACTACTCCCTATTGTTCTGCTGCCTGGATGAAAAATACTGGACCTACATCACTTGAACCCAGAGTGACTCCAAGGGCAAGCTGACTGGCCTCCTGATCTGAAGCCTCAGGGACATAAAAGACTTCCTAATCTCCTAACATCCTTCATCAACTGCAGCCTTGATGACAATGCTACAGCTCTGCATCACAGCCTCAGGGTTCATCAGAACCAAAATATCACCTCAGCTGTGCAACGCACCCCCAACACCACCCTCTGCATCACAAGCCCCGTCAACGGGATCCTCAACGACAATGCAACAGGACCTTTCATGGCAGCCTTGTCGCATCTCAAAACCAACATATCTCCTCGGCTGCACAAT
Source organism: Pleurodeles waltl (assembly GCF_031143425.1). Lineage (NCBI taxonomy): Eukaryota > Metazoa > Chordata > Amphibia > Caudata > Salamandridae > Pleurodeles > Pleurodeles waltl. Next base: position 360,692,228 of record NC_090449.1, on the reverse strand, counting down.
GCATCTGTGTTTCCGACCCACTTATCACTCCACAATCAACATTTAAGGTACTTTGGATCAGGGGCCTAATTGGGTCCCTGTAGCTGGCCCTCTCACCATTGAAGTTGGCCTGAACTTTTGATTTTGTCTCTGTGAGGTTCAACCAGATATCTCCAGAAAGTGCTTCTTGCTTCTAAGCTCTATTTACAGTGTATTCTTTAAACATTCAATATCTCCAGTTCTACTTATTAGATTTTTTTGTAATTTTGGTCTTGTTTTATTTATTAAAATAAGTTATATTTTTATAACCTAGTGTGGAATCTTTTTGTGTGGTGTTTTCACTGTTTTACATTTGAAGTGTTGGCCTAATACGTTACACATTGCCTCTAAGTTAAGTCAGCCTACTCTGTGCCAAGCTACCATAGGGTCAGCACAGGTTAATTTAGGGTTTGCCTAACACCCTGACTATGATTGTGGTTGCTGCTTGACCATGGCTCATTCCCTGGTCAACCTAAAACCCAGTTTCTAAAAGTTGGCATACAAAATTACATTCTGCTGACCTAAGACTATGCCCATCCCTCAAACATATGTGGATTGCTGAAATATGGGAGCCAGCAGATCCTGGGCCAGAAAGAGGTGGGAAGCAGACCTGCAAGAAATCCGAGAAGCCTCCACAAGTGCTTTGAATTGGTTCCGTGTATAAATAATCGATATTAACTTTGAAATGTGGGCCAACTCCACCCTTTCTAAAATCCTAAAAAGATATTCCAACTCCACAAATCGAAAACCTTCTGTGCATCTAATAAAAGGAAAATGTGTCTTTGTGGTCATACCTATCTTGCCAGATCCCATCATCAGCGTCCTCATAGTGTCCCCTGACAAGCAGCCAGATGCAAAGCTGACTTGGTATTCTGATTACGATATAGGATTATCATATTAAGTCTATTGGCCAGGGCCCTCACCAGGATCTTAGTATCCATATTCGTCAATGGAATCAGTTCAATATCAAGTGCATTTAAGATGATCATAGTCAGGTTTAGGGGTAAGTTAAACAATTGCTCCATCTAATTCAGGAAGCAGGCATCCTAGGGATCATCTTCTTAGAATACTTTGCATAGCACATGGGCAATCTTGGATTGGTTGGTATTAATAAGTTGAAATAGGAACCCATCCTCCTCCAAAACCATGTTTGTATTCATATTGTCAATGGCTTTGGTTATTTTGCCCTTAGATATACTGTTCTTCAAAGCAGCTCCAGCTTCCAGTATGAGTTTGAACACGGACACACATCGGAACGGAGGACTCCTGGTCTTGAGTTGGGAATTGATTGGAATCATAAAGGAAGGAACAGAAGCTAATAAATGACTCCACTATCTGTATTGGGTGTGTGAACATTTTTTTTCTTTTGCTCAGCTATTGCTGGTATAGCAGAGATCTATTCCTGTTGTCTGAGCTAGGGAGCGAGTAAAGATTTACTTTTTACCCCCAAACTCATATTTTCTCTTGCTCACTTGGTGCAGTGCAAATTGTGCTGTAGACATAAGAAGGATGTTAAGGGTTTATTTCTTTCAGGTCAGATCTAAATAGCACGGCAGGGATAGGACAAGAAATTTGCCTTTCTTTGACTTTTTGCTTGCCCCTAATACACGCCCTGCCAGCAGCTCAGAGTGCCTGATCAGAGGTCACTGAGTCCTCATTGTCTGCAAAAGTCAGTCAGCATCATCTGGAAATTATTTTTCTCTTCCACAAATGTATTCTCAAACAGTGATGGGATTTACCATATTTTGCACAGTACAAACTCAGATTTTGCCTTGATAGTTTTTGCTGGCTGTAGAACTCAGTGCACTTTACCTCTGCTAACCACTGGTAAAGTGTCTCTGCTCCACCTTTCCCCATGATAAAATTGGCGTACCCCTAAATGACATACATAATTTACATGCAAGTTTGTATTATATGAAATTGCACAGGAACTGTAAGTTGAATAACACAAGTGTACTGCAGGGTTCACTGTGCCAACCACTATAGGGTCAGGAAAACTTGACTGTGGGCCTGCCACCAACAGTTTGGCTGAGCAGTTTTAATCTAAAAATCTGACCTATCATAATAACTCCTTTTGACAGACCTAAACCCTCCTTTAAAATCTGAATAATTCAGCTTTAAGCAGACCTTAAAGGACCATAAGGCAGGTGCACATTATTTAAAAGTATGACATGTAAAGGTTTAATGCTAGAAATGTCCTTACAGTGACAAAGCCCTCAACGTTATTTACACTGTAGCTGGGTTAGCTGTTCCCTACAGAAGCTCTGGGATGTAATATTAAATTTAACATTTGCCATCTTTGCTCATATAACAGCTACAGAGTTCATCTTTGAACTTTTCAAAATATGTATTAATATCCCAATTCATTTAAAAGGTTGGATTTGTAATACATATGTTAGAGCACATAGTTTTAGAAAAGTTACCTGTTACCTTTCTAAACCCCCTAGAAGCTCATTTGCAAGAACTTCCATCTAGCACCCAGGGGCTGAATGAGGTGTGAACCTGCTCCCAGACTTGAGGCAAAAGCCTTGGATGCAGGGCCAGACTGAAACCCAAAGGAGCCCTGGCATATTTTGTCAGATCAGCCCCCCATAGGGTACATAGAGAATGGGCCTGACCACTACAGTGGGTCTGGGAAGACTCTTCAATGATTCCCCTCATCATCACCCTCTAACAGTGCCACTCATCTCTTCACAGACCTGTTTTACATGAATTCCATTTGTTTTATAGCCCCTCTCATTCCAGCATAGGTTGTGTGAGCATGTCACATCACACACACAGACAATGAATAATGCATGTGTACATCAATGTATAGAAAATGGTCATCCTTACTGGTAGGCTTGATCTAGGGAAGCCTAAACTCATGATTCAGAATGTAACACAGTGGTTAGGAATGACTTCACTGAAAACATTCGAATCCCACCCAAACAAACCCTTTTTAGCACAATTAGAATAATAAAAGACTGGGGAAAAACATAACTTTCTAACCTGTACCATGGAGTTTACATGCAGCGCTTTGGTGGCAGTTCATAGCTTACTGTGCTAGATTATGATTCTAACTTATGAATTGCACAGTAACAAAAGGATCTCTATGACTAAAGCAGTATCCCACTGAGCTATGCACATAAAATACTCTTCTGTCATCTGCAACCACATTCTTCACAGCAGGCATATTAACCTTCTGCTCTACCTTATATGAGTCAAAACTGCCAATGGACAAAATTCTGATCTCTCTTCATCAGGTACATTAATCCCCAGAGGTATCTTGGCACTTTTACTGTTGCCTGAAAGCAAACTGCTGGATATATAAGGAACTCAGCAGTGCTTTTAAATTTGCTGGGCTTCTACAAATCTGGCCCTCCAGTAGCGTAAGTGTCCCCTCTACCCTTCCAGCCTCCTGGAGAAGTGCCCATTGGCCTTTCTTGAGTGTGGGGAGGTGTTGTGTTTCACTGTCAGGCTGACCATCTGGGCTGTGCCTGGGAACTTATTTAACTTCAAAGGAAACAACCCTGTCACAGGCAGATGTAGCTAACATCTATGCCTGCCCCTTTCCTTTGTACACTTATCCAGCCTGGTACCAGGTCCAATGGGAGAGGAACTACACCAGAACAAGTTTGACTGACACCATAGGAAGGAGTGCTTGTTTTGTTAGCTACACCTCTTGGGAGGACACATCAGATCTGCACAGGACAAGAAACTATCAGCCATGTTGATCTTGGGCAGATATGGGCACTGTGTAATTGGTTGCATTAGATCACTCAATAACTGCTTCAAGAATGGGTATCATTACCTGTGGGAAGTTTTATCCCATTGGTAAGGGGTGACCAGGAGTTTCCCATAACCACAGGCTAGCACTGAGCATAAGACTGGACCTGCTCTCCCTCTTGAATCTAGGACAAAGACATAGACGCCAAGGATCATAAGGCTAACCTCCTGATTAGGCTACTGGGACACAACAAGCTTCAAGAGGCCTTTTTCCAGTATTCCCAACTGACCATTCATTTCCAACTTGACCTGCCATGGACCCTGCTGCTGGCCTCTGCTAAAGTGCGTCCTGACCCCACAAGTGCTCTCTCCAAGGTCCAGGACCTTGGATAGTGTCAAAGTGTACGCCGCCTATCAATTCCTGAAACCTTGGACTTAATAACTTTTTGCTCTGACAGCGGACAGTGGACGTGGATCAACCTGCCAAGTCAGTCTGACGAACATGAGTTGCTGCTGGGCCAAAGATTCAGGTTGATGCCGCTATGTTCTCCTAGCTATCAGGTGGTTAAGCTCAGGTTTATTTTGTGACTTTAGTGGTTCACCGTGACAAGGACTATTATTATTGTGTTAACACCCACCTCAAATAATAACAAAAACTGTTCTACAGACAGTTATTCCCTCCAGCAGAAGGAAGTGCTCTAAAACCAAATTAGATGGTATACTGCAATGCACACTGTAATTACATAAGTACAATGCAGAGTATTAGTCCACTTAACAAAAAAAGATATCCTGAAAGGGAGGATAAGTCAAGCTTCCCCTAAAGGATATTACAATGCAGCAAACCATTATTGTGATAAACTGGAAATGGTCAAGGAATTATTGCAGCACTTTTAACCAATCAAAAAAAATATTAGCTGCATATATGCTATTGGTCCCTTCCCCGGACCGTTTTCCTCAGCATGTGACCGCATTCTTGCTGCTTCTCGTTTGTCCTTAATCAAGTTAGCTCTTAGGCGTCTTTGACCAAATGTCTTCCCATCATTCCACAGCCAGAAGTAATATCAAGAGGTATAGAAATATGTAGGAAGCAACAAAGAGTACACGAACTTTGAACGTAATATTTGTAAAGAGGACAATTTTTGATTGTCATGTCCCCAATTTCACTCCACAGAGAGAGATGCGGTCATTAATGCCCTTCCCCGTGAACTGTAGTTGATAGAGAATTCTTCTCGGTTATAAGTAGAGACTGATATGGGGTCAATCTAGGGCCGGCGTTATCAGCAGAGTTTTTTTTTTACAAATCAGGAATAACTGGAGAGGAGAAAAATCTTTAGGTCAGTTGATGACTAATGTGGAATTAACTGGAGGTATCCATCAAGTGGCCATTGCGTAGGTGTCCCTATCATTTGAAAGACAACTCCATCACGGCTGCAACTATTTGTCACCTGTGATGGAAACCTTAACATCGAAGGCGATGATTGACTAGGTTTGAAAGGCAATCACCTCACCAACCAGAGTGGGCCCCTTGAGAACATGTTGGGAGTAATTGCCAAGGCATTGTGCAATGTCTCCCTGCCACGCTACTATAAAAAGATTTTAAACTGAAGTTCCGCAAATCAAGATTTTTTTTTAACATATAGGACATGATGGCATTGAGCTCACACATCCTGAACTGAAAGTTACAACTCGTTTTTCAACTGAAAGTTACAACGTTTTCCGAAATGTGGAACCTCTGTATTACTTTCGTTAAGTATTCTCTGTTTATATCAAAACACCCTTCAGGAACACGTAGCCGACACAGTTCAAGATCATATGCTGCAAATAAAACGTATATACGTGAGGCTAGGCTACTGTCTTAATGTGGAGATTGCACTGAAGGGGAGAACAGTGTCAAGAAGTAAACGTACAGCAAGGAATAAGAATATATGTATCATTATTATTACCGTTGTTCACTTTGATTGATCCAGTACACACCACAAATTATATCTACGTTCTTAAATGTTAGGCGACATTATTGCTACGTCTGCTAAAATTTAAATTCCGTGGGCAAAATTTATGAACTCTACAAATTTCACATCACACAAATGTATCTATATTGCGCATCACGCGATTTACCATCATTTTAGTGTAAAGGAGCTAGTTGGCATATGGAATGTCTCGCCATTATGAATCTTCTCCTCGAATTTCCGTGCTGCTGGTATCTCGTGAGGCTCTTTTTTGCTTTGTGTTTTTTAACGAAATACATGGATTAGGGATCCGGATTTGAGAGTAAAAGGTGAACATAGGGTGCCTATTTTATGAAATCTAGAGCGCTCCCTTGCATTGTGGCCAGGTTCATGCTAAACAAATATCACATACATACAATGATCGGAAAGGAAATGAAGTGATAAAGGAAGCACTAGATAAAAGACATCCAAAACAAGGCCAAGTAAAATGTGTTAATTTAATTTGGCTAAATGGCTTAGACAATCCAACATTTTACTTTGCACTATGCTGTGTAATTAAACCGCATATTACACTTTCATTTATGAAAAGTCAAAATGAGAATTAGAGAAGAAGCTTTTCATTGGAACATCTGAAAGTAGGTCAAACATTGTCAGAAATACATCACAGCATTCAAAAAAGGTGTATGCTAACTTCAGCCAAACTTTGTAATCTTGGAAACATTTATCCTTATTCGCCTCAGTTCCTTTATCTCCTTTTGTTTGGTTGTGCTTAAAAAGTGGTTGCTAATTATTAAGTGCTATATAAAGTATATATACACATGTGCTGAGTGTACTGTGCTATATATTTCCATTGTTGAGTGTGGGGTGTGTCCATGTGTCATGAGAAAAAATCTTCAGGTGTATTTTGAAGCCGATCATGACTATCACCGAGGCCAAGCATTAGGCTATTAGTCTCCCTAGTTCAGCTCAATCACGTGGTTACTTCTTCTGCAGGCATTAGACCAAGCTGCCTAAACACAACCAGAGCATAAGGAGGCAAATCCACGTAGTGAGGTAGAATCTACTTAAACAGGGGATGTGGGTGTTTCCCTCTTTAGACTCATTGTAAAATGAAATTTGTGGGCAGTAGTTATTGCTCAAGTTATTTATACGAGACTGGTAGCGGTTATATAATGGAATGTGGTCATTGCACTATGGAAGCACTTGTTCAATATAACTTTGTACCACATTAATTTTGATATAAAGTCAAATTGTTTTGACTACAAGGAGAAATATAGATTTTGACACATTCATTAGATTTTTCCGTGAAAGGAAAGCAAAACCATCTCAAGGAAAATGTATAAAAATGAAAACAATGATAATAAGAATGATAATAATAATAAAAATAATAATAATAATAATAATAATACCAATAATCAAGTTGCAATAGGTTTTCAGGACTGTGGGGGTCATTCTGACCTCAGCGGTAAAAGGCGCTTACCGCCGGTCAGAAGGCCGCCATAACACCGCCGCAGTTGCGGTAAACCGCCACGGTCATTCTGACCCTCAAGAGGCAAACCGCCAAAAACCCGACATCCACAAAAGTCCGCCACACCAACGGCCAGCGTTAAACTGGCAAAGACCAAACCTCCACCGTCACGCCAACAGAAATACGCCCATGCCATTACAACCCACGAATCCACGCGGCGGTCTTTCAACCGCGGTATTCCATTGGCGGTACACACCGCCGTGCTCAAAATACACATACAGCTCCAAAACACAGCCACATTGGACAATTTGAAATACACACACCTGAGACACATACACACAACACTCCCACACACCAAATTAACTATAAAACACACACCCACATCACCCACAAACCCCTACGACCACAAATCAGAGACGAAGCCCAGAGAGAGACAGCACAGAATAGAGAACACCATCACACTGAGGCACACTACACCATCACCCACACAACAACCATGCACAAAACACACACCACACACCACTACACTCACCACACACATCACCGCAAACACCACCCCACACCTCATCCACACCACCCCATGGCACCCCCAAGACACCCCAGGTTCTCAGACGCAGAACTCAGGGTCATGGTGGAGGAAATAGTTCGGGTAGAGCCCCAGCTCTTCGGGACACAGGTGCAGCACACCACCATTGCCAGGAAGATGGATTTATGGCAAAGAATAGTGGACAGGGTCAACGCTGTGGGACAGCATCCACGAAATCGGGACGACATCATGAAGCGGTGCAACGACCTACGGGGGAAGGTGCGTTCCATGGTATCCAGGCACAACATCGCGGTGCAGAAAACTGGCGGTGGACCCCCACCTCAACCCCCAGAATTTACAACATGGGAGGAACAGGTCTTGAACATCCTGCATCCTGAGGGCCTCTCAGAAGTATCTGGAGGAATGGACTCTGGTAAGTCTAATCTCAACTACTTCATCCCCCCCACCCACCAGCATGCCAACTCATACCCCCACCCTTCCCCCCCACCCCATCACACATCCTCCCTGCTAATGTGTCACCATCACAACCCACCCATCCCAACACCAAACCCTGCATGCCTCCACAAACCATCGACACCCATCACCTAAGCATGCCCACTGCACATACCCATCTCCCCCACAAACCGCCGTCACAACAGCCCCCACAAAGGAATGCCAGCACTGGGGTACACGGGCACCCACCCATTGCACGCTATGGCACACACAGAAGCAATAACCATACTCTTATACCCCTGCAGGACCCGAACGCCACCACACCGTCCAGGAGGGTCCAGAAATGTCCATCCCACCCCCAGAAGAGGCCCCCAGTGATGACAGCAGCTCTGTCTCCCTGGACCCAGATGACCAGCCCGGCCCATCGGGGACCTCGGGACAGTCGGTTCCCCTCAGACAGCCACAGGCCACAGCAGACCTACCCCCCTCTGGGAACACCAGCACAGCACACACCCAGCGGGCCCATGCCTCTGTCTCCAGGACACGTCAATCAGCGGTGTGTCCACCACTACAGGGCACCCAGGTTAACCCACCACCCCAACAACAACAGGGACCTGGGGGCAGTGGTAGTGGGCACACAGTCCAGGGGACAGAGGCCCAGGGAAACAGGGGAACTGGGAGGGCTGCTGTGCGACGGGGGGGGACAGGCCCAGGGAACCCACTCTCCACGAGGCCCTCACCTCCATCATGGGAGCATACCACCACTCCCAGGAGACGATGGCGACGGTCCTGGCCAGGTTCCAGGAGATCCAGGTACTGAAGGAGGAACAGTTTATGGGGTTCAGGGAAGAACTGAGAAACATTAGTTCCGCAATGGGCCCCATCGTTGTGGCTCTCAACCAGATTGTCACCACATTGCGGGACCATGTGGCACCACAAAGGGCCCCTGTCACTAGCATGGACCAGGAACAGGCTACCACCTCCGCCGGCGCTAGTGGACAGGAGGCCCCGGCACAAGAAAAACCGGCCACCAGAACCCCACCTCCTGCAGAAGAAGAACCACCCCGCAAGCGGGGCCTGAGATCTAGGAAGAAGACAGAGTACGATACCAAGACCCCCGCCAGGAAAGGATACCCCCTGATGTCATCCCACTGTCCCACATTGTCACCCTGTCCAACCTTAAACTGCCCCTGCTCCACCTTCCACAGGCATATGGAGAATGCACCAGTGAGACTGAGAATCTGGACTCTGCCATGGACATTCCTCCACCATCACCCATCACCGATTTTCAACCATGTCCCAAAATTGAGCACTTTAATAAACACACTTATTGCACACAAATAATCTGGAGTCTGCCTGTATTTTTGAAAATATGTATTAGACATAAACGTGCCAAAATGACCAGTTACATTGTGATGACAACATACCACTGTCACACAGCTGTAGTCCATGGGCAAACAAAGCAGAGGTCACGCAGTGGGGCCCACATCTCTGAAATTGGAAGGGAAAGGCACAACTCTGTTAGCATACACTGGGTGAAAAGGACAGACAGTAGAGAGGCAGGAGACTGTAAGTAAATGTAAAATGCCGGTGTTGATTCTTACCTGTGTGTTATTGAAAATACTGCTGTATCACTGTGTCCCTGTTGTCTGTGTCGTCCTCTTTGACTTCCTCATCTTCACTCTCCGCAGACTCCACAGCTGCTACAACACCACCATCTGGAAAAATCCTCCTGCAGAAAAGGCCCCTGGCGTCGCAAAGCCAGGTTGTGAAGCATACAGCAGGCCACGATGATCTGGCACACCTTCTTTGGTGAGTACATTAGGGATCCACCTGTCATATGCAGGCACCTACACCTGGCCTTCAGGAGGCCGAAGGTCCGCTCGATCACCCTCCTAGTACGCCCATGGGCCTCATTGTACCGTTCCTCTGCCCTTGTCCTGGGATTCCTCACTGGGGTCAGTAACCACGACACGTTGGGGTAACCTGAGTCACCAATTAGCCACACACGGTGTCTCTGTAGTTGTTCCATCACATAAGGGATGCTGCTATTTCGCATGATGTACGCATCATGCACTGACCCAGGGAACTTGACATTTACATGGGAGATGTACTGGTCAGCCAAACAGACCACCTGGACATTCATGGAATGATAACTTTTTCTGTTCCTATACACCTGTTCACTTTCTCTGGGGGGGTACCAAAGCCACATGTGTCCCATCAATGGCACCAATGATGTTGGGAATATGTCCAAGGGCATAGAAATCACCCTTCACTGTAGGCAAATCCCCCACCTCAGGGAAAACGATGTATCTCCGCATGTGTTTGAGCAGGGCAGACAACACTCTGGACAACACCTTTGAAAACATAGGCTGAGACATCCCTGATGAAATGGCCACTGTTGTTTGAAATGACCCACTTGCCAAAAAATGGAGTACTGACAGCACCTGCACTAGAGGGGGGATCCCTGTGGGTTGGCGGATGGGTGACATCAGGTCTGGCTCCAGCTGGGCACACAGTTCCTGTATAGTGGCTCGGTCAAGCCTGTATGTCAGAATGACATGTCGTTCCTCCATTGTCGACAGGTCCACCAGCGGTCTGTACACAGGAACATTCCTCCATCTCCTCGCAAGTCCCAGCGGACGGTGCCTAGGAAGGACAACAGCGAGCACAGAGTCAATCAACCCACAGGTACATTCCCACAGCTTGCACAGTACACGATTCTCTTTGCATTGAATGGCTTGTATGAGTGTCGATGCAAGGCCTAAGCATGTGTGACTCAGTAGAAATTAAGCCATGTGGGCCCTTGAAATGGCGGCTGACTGACCTGTGAAGTGCGACAATGGGATGTGAGGTCAATGCGCTGGCGTGGCACACCGTGGCGGTAGGCGGTCGAAGACCGCGGCGCAAAGCCGCATTGGTTAACATTGAACCCTATGGGTTTCAGGAGCCAATGACGAACTGCGCCGGCGGTCGCGGTACGCACCGCCGCGGTACGCACCGCCGCGGTACGCACCGCCGCGGACGTGACCGCCATTTTCTATCTGCTTAATCACTCGAGACCTGATCATCCACAGGAGAGGACCTATACTGCAAGTGCTGCTGTGACCTCGGTCTGGAAGATACAATGGCTGCTGCGACTGGGGAAAGGGCCCCTGCCTTCACTTCTGAAGAATTGGAGAAACTCGTGGATGGGGTCCTCCCCCAGTATGCGCTACTCTACGGTCCTCCAGACCAACAGGTAAGTACACTGGGAACATGCTTTGGGGGCAATGCCTGTGATGAGTCGGGTGGATGAAAGATGGTGGGGAGGGGAGCGATTGAGGCATGCATCAAACGACGGATGAGAGCATGTGCCACATGGCAAGGGTGGGGATGGGGGGCCACTCACATCGAGCATGCAGAAAATTATAATAATGTTATTTCTCCCCCTGTACATGTCACATAGGTCAGCGCCCATCGGAAAATCGACATTTGGCGTGCCATCGCCAAGGACGTCCGGACCCTGGGGGTCCACAACAGACGGGGCACTCACTGCCGCAAGAGGTGGGAGGACATCTGCCGCGGGAGCAGGAAGACCGCGGAGGCTCTGCTGGGGATGGCCTCCCAACGTAGGAGGGGTGCCACTCGTCAATTGACCCCCCTGATGTCTCGGATCCTGGCGGTGGCCTACCCAGATTTGGATGGGCGCGTGAGGACATCACAGCAGACACAAGGGGGTGAGTACCAGCACATTCTGCTATCTTAGCGCGCAGTGGAGGTATCTGGGTGGGGGAGGAGGGCTGTGGGTATCCCTAGGCCAGGGCGATTTCTGTAGGCTAGGCCCCTCCGTAAGGCATGGCCCTGTGCCCCCACCCCCCACCTCTGTAGGGTGCCAAGTACAGCTATCCATGGCCCTGTGTCACCTATGTGTGCAGTTGTCGTCCATGGGCTTGTAGGCCAAGTCCCAATGATTGAGTAGTGTACCCCAAGTGCGCGGCGTAGTGCAGTGGGCTTCTGTGTCTGTCCTCTCCGCCAACTGTGTTGCCAATGCATGCATTCAACATGTCTTTATTTCCCCCCCCCTTTTTTGCTGCTTTTCCTGTTCATGTGTGCATTAGCATCATCAGGCGGAGGAGAAGTGGCATCGGAGCACGAGGGAGCTGCATCTCACATGGCCCTGGAGGGCCATGCAACCGACTCGGAGTTCACCAGTGAGACGGAGGGCGAGGGGAGCTCCACAATGGGGACACGTGGAGACATCAGCAACACAGACACGTCCTCGGAAGGGAGCTCCCTTGTGGTGGCGGCAACATCCGTGCCCACCGCAACAACAGGTACAGCCGCCACCCAGCGCACCAGCTCCGCCCTCCAAGCAGCCCCTCAGCGTTCGCCCCGTGCCCGCTAGCACACGAAGGAGGGCATCTCCTTCACCCCAGGCACCTCAGGCCCTGCCCCAGTTACCCCTGCTGCCCTCAGTGAGGAGGTCATTGACCTCCTCAGGACGCTCATTGTTGGGCATTCAACCCTTTTGAATGCCATCCAGGGGGTAGAAAGGGAGGTGCACCGGAGCAATGCATACCTGGAAGGCATTCATTCGGGTCTGGCTGCCCATCAGCGATCGTTCAAGGCTCTGGCCTCAGCACTGACAGCAGCCATTGTCCCTGTCTCCTGCCTCCCTCCTCCAACTTCCTCCACCCAGTCCCACTCCCCTGTTCCTCTGCCTATCCCAGACACACCTACAGACCAGCCTGCACACACCTCAACACCCAAGGGCAGCTCATCCAGACATAAGCACCACACATCACACAAGCATTCACACAAGCAACAGCCACATGCAGACATACCAACAGCCACTGCCTCCTCTGTGTCCCCCTCCTCCTCGTCTCCCTCCTCCCTCCTTGTGACGTCTCCACTCACACTTGCATGCACAACATCATCAGCCACTACGTCCATCACCAGCACACCCATCAGAACACTCCGCACACGTGCAGTCACCACCCCCACTGTCATTTACACGTCCCCTGTGTCCTCTCCCAGTGTGTCTGTCACCCCCTCTTCCAAACCACACAAACGCAGGCAGCCACCCACCCAACAGCCATCCACCTCACGACAGCCTCCGTCACAAGCACCTGCACCCAAAGACACCACACTTGACTCTCCTACAACCACATCCTCTTCCTCCACTCCCATACCCACTGCACCTACCCTTCCCACTGCTCCTAAAAAGTTTTTCCTGTCCAAAATTAACCTCTTTCCATCACCTGACCCACCCCCTCCATCTCGTAAGAGTCCAATCAGCACCTCAGCCACCACAACCCCTGGACCTACAAGGACCATAGTACAAGGATATTGGAGTCCACCACCTTCAAGGGCAGCTACATCGGCCAGCAGTAAAGGGACAGCCAGCCCACCCCCTGGAAAAAAATCCAAGAAAGTCAAGGCCCGGCGCGAGAGGCCGGAGACGGCAGCCTCCAAAGGCACTACCCTGGCACCGTCAGGAAGTGGGGTGCCACCTGGCACATCTACAAAGGGAGGCAAGGACCACAGAGAATCGAGGAAGGATGGCAAGGGCAGCACGGCCGACAAGTCCGGCAGCAGGCGAGCTGCCCAGGAGGGCCCCACCAGCCCCATTCCGGGTGTGAAGGAGGACACCCACGGGCCCGGGACTCCAGCATAGGAGGGCCCCGCAAGCGAGAAGTCGGATGGCGAGTGAACTCCATATATTGGCCGGATATGGTGCCCTGGAGACACATGTCAAGAACCGCTGAATAGGGCCCTTCAAGACAAGCACCGCTGAACAGGGCACCGCCGTCTCAAGAACCGTTGAACAGGGCCCTTCAAGACAAGCACCGCTGAACAGGGCCCTTCAAGACAAGCACCGCTGAACAGGGCACCGCCGTCTCAAGAACCGCTGAACAGGGCCCTTCAAGACAAGCACCGCTGAACAGGGCCCTTCAAGACAAGCACCGCTGAACAGGGCCCTTCAAGACAAGCACCACTGAACAGGGCCCTTCAAGACAAGCACCGCTGAACAGGGCCCTTCAAGACAAGCACCGCTGAACAGGGCCCTTCAAGACAAGCACCGCTGAACAGGGCACCGCCGTCTCAAGAACCGCTGAACAGGGCCCTTCAAGACAAGCACCGCTGAACAGGACACCGCCGTCTCAAGAACCGCTGAACAGGGCCCTTCAAGACAAGCACCGCTGAACAGGGCCCTTCAAGACAAGCACCGCTGAACAGGGCACTTCAAGACAAGCACCGCTGAACAGGACACTGCCGTCTCAAGAACCGCTGAACAGGGCCCTTCAAGACAAGCACCGCTGAACAGGGCACCGCCGTCTCAAGAACCGCTGAACAGGGCCCTTCAAGACAAGCACCGCTGAACAGGGCACCGCCGTCTCAAGAACCGCTGAACAGGGCCCTTCAAGACAAGCACCGCTCCGCTGGGCCCTTCATCTCAAGCACCCCTCCGCTGGGCCCTTCATCTCAAGCACCGCTCCGCTGGGCACCGCCGTCTCAAGCACCGCTCCGCTGGGCCCTTCATCTCAAGCACCGCTTCGCTGGGCACCGCCGTCTCAAGCACCGCTCCGCTGGGCCCTTCATCTCAAGCACCGCTTTGCTGGGCCCTTCATCTCAAGCACCGCTCCGCTGGGCCCTTCATCTCAAGCACCGCTCCGCTGGGCCCTTCATCTCAAGCACCGCCCCGCAGGGCACCGCCGTCTCAAGCACCGCTCCGCTGGGCCCTTCATCTCAAGCACCGCTCCGCTGGGCCCTTCATCTCAAGCACCGCTCCGCTGGGCCCTTCATCTCAAGCACCGCTTCGCTGGGCCCTTCATCTCAAGCACTGCTCCGCTGGGCCCTTCATCTCAAGCACCGCTCCGCTGGGCACCGCCATCTCAAGCACCGCTCCGCTGGGCCCTTCATCTCAAGCACCGCTCCGCTGGGCCCTTCATCTCAAGCACCGCTCCGCTGGGCCCTTCATCTCAAGCACCGCTCCGCTGGGCCCTTCATCTCAAGCACCGCTTCGCTGGGCCCTTCATCCCAAGCCCCCCACCGCTGGGCCCTTCATCTCAAGCACCGCTCCGCTGGGCCCTTCATCTCAAGCACCGCTTCGCTGGGCCCTTCATCTCAAGCACCGCTCCGCTGGGCCCTTCATCTCAAGCACAGCTCAGCTGGGCACCGCCGTCTCAAGCACCGCTCCGCTGGGCCCTTCATCTCAAGCACCGCTCCGCTGGGCCCTTCATCTCAAGCACCGCTCCTCTGGGCCCTTCATCTCAAGCACCGCTTCGCTGGGCACCGCCGTCTCAAGCACCGCTCCGCTGGGCCCTTCATCTCAAGCACCGCTCCGATGGGCCCTTCATCTCAAGCACCGCTTCGCTGGGCCCCTCTCAAGCACCGCTCCGCTGGGCCCTTCATCTCAAGCACCGCTCCACTGGGCCCTTCATCTCAAGCACCGTTCCGCTGGGCACCGCCGTCTCAAGCACCGCTCCGCTGGGCCCTTCATCTCAAGCACCGCTCCGCTGGGCCCTTCATCTCAAGCACCGCTCCGCTGGGCCCTTCATCTCAAGCACCGCTTTGCTGGGCCCTTCATCTCAAGCACCGCTCCGCTGGGCCCTTTATCTCAAGCACCGCTCCGCTGGGCCCTTCATCTCAAGCACCGCTCCGCTGGGCTCTTCATCTCAAGCACCGCTTCGCTGGGCCCTTCATCTCAAGCACCGCTCCGCTGGGCCCTTCATCTCAAGCACCGCTCCGCTGGGCTCTTCATCTCAAGTACCGCTTCGCTGGGCACCGCCGTCTCAAGCACCGCTCCGCTGGGCCCTTCATCTCAAGCACCGCTCCGCTGGGCCCTTCATCTCAAGCACCGCTCCGCTGGGCCCTTCATCTCAAGCACCGCTTTGCTGGGCACCGCCGTCTCAAGCACTGCTCCGCTGGGCCCTTCATCTCAAGCACCGCTCCGCTGGGCCCTTCATCTCAAGCACCGCTTCGCTGGGCACCGCCGTCTCAAGCACCGCTCCGCTGGGCCCTTCATCTCAAGCACCGCTCCGCTGGGCCCTTCATCTCAAGCACCGCTTCTCTGGGCACCGCCGTCTCAAGCACCGCTCCGTTGGGCCCTTCATCTCAAGCACCGCTCCGCTGGGCACCGCCGTCTCAAGCACCGCTCCGCTGGGCCCTTCATCTCAAGCACCGCTCCGCTGGGCCCTTCAAGTCAAGCACCGCTGGCCCATTGGCAGAAGGGGCAGGCCCGGATCTGTGTCGGGCAGGGCTGCACGATGCACTCTGGGCACCATGCCTCCTCCAGTACCAGTGGAGTCTGTAATCCACTTGAGAGACTGTGGCTTTGCACTCCACAGGATGTAACAGTGGGCAAGCCACCCACTGTAGAGACTTGTGAGACTGTGGCTTTGCACTCCTCAGGATTGCAGAGTGGGCAACCCACCCACTGTAGAGACTTGTGAGACTGTGGCTTTGCACTCCCCAGGATGTAACAGTGGGCAAGCCACCCACTGTAGAGACTTGTGAGACTGTGGCTTTGCACTCCCCAGGATGGCACATTGGGCAAGCCACCCACTGTAGAGACTTGAGAGACTGTGGCTTTGCACTCCCCAGGATGGGACAGTGGCCATGGAGGCCCCTCGTGGATCTGGCGTCGTGGACTCATGTGGCTGAGGTGCCTCCCCTTCCCTTCCCTTCCCCCTGAGGTGCCTGTAGTTTTTCTATCTGATGTCCCTGCAGTGTTCTCTCCAATGGATTCGGGTCTCCTGTGTGGGCTTTGCCCATGTGTTGAGGCCCATTGGCCCACGTACAATGACTGAAACCCAATTTGGACAGGACAATTTACATATGTGTATATAGTTATAGATGTTGGAAATAATTTTTTACTTAGCCTTACAATATATTTGAATTTCATGATCATTTTATTTTGTCTTGGCATTCTTCCAGGGGGTTTGGGGTGTGTCACTCTGAGTTGTTGCTCTGCATTGATGTGTAGGTAGTTGTGGGTGAGGGTGGGTGTGTCGCGTATGTGTGTGCCTGTAATCTTTTCTCCTCCCCCCTCCCCTATGTCGTAGGTGCAGTACTCACCGTTGTCTTCTGCGCCGGTGTCGTGCTCCTGGTAGAGGAGCAGGTAGACAATAGCTGGTAGGATGTGTAGTTCTGGTTCCATGCTGTCCAGATTCCTCGTGGAGTGTGTAGAGGTGAGCGTTTTCCCGTTCGTAGTCTGTTTCCGCCGTGTTTTTATCAGTGGGGCTCACGCCCCGGAAAAGGTGGCGGATTGGTGAGTTGTGATAGGGTGGGCGGTACATTGTCTCCCGCCTGCCTGTGGGCGGTCACTGCTGCGCTGTTTGTTTGTCCCGCCGTGGCGGTCGGAGTGTTAAAGTGGCGGTCTGTGTTGGCGGTTTCCCTCAGGGTCAGAATTCCATTTTTTTGACCACCTGCCTGTTGGCGGGTTGGCCGCCGCTTTAACACCGACCACCAGGGTTGGAATGACCCCCTGTGTGTTTTTTGATGTTCTTTAAACAGGAAAAACTGGCCAGACTATAATCCTGTTAGCACTGCTCTCAGAAAAGAGCAAAACATGGACGCTTAGTTTAATTGGAGTAGAAGAGGAAATACATTGGGGGGAGATTTAAGAAAAGTGGCACTGCACCCAGTGCAGCGCCACATTTTTCTTGCGCCCCTTAGCTCCCCACTACTGTCACCATGTATATGCCGTATTTAAAATACGGTGCACCATGGCGCGCGGTAGGGGACAATAGCGTCATAATTTTTGATGCTATTGATGTACCGTTCAGGGTTAGTGCCCACATTTTGGCACTAACCCTGAACAGTACATAGGGGCCCATTGTAACCAATAGTGTGCCCCCTTTTAACGCCTGCTCTGAGGGGTGAAGACAAATAGGCTCCAGACACTGATCCATCGTCAAGACATTACAGGATGTCAGACTACTGGTCAACACACCACATAGTTATGAAGGAATCAAACAAACTATAATTATGAAGCAGACATTCTGATAAAACCTAGCTCAGAGCAGTATCCTACATTTTCATACCTATTACAAGGGGACTTTTAGGAATAGTCTTTAAGAATAGTGGATAGAAAGGGAAACAGGAAAAAATATCATGAGGGGTAGAGGTCAGAATAAAATGGGAATTGGACCATGCCTGGTGGTGGGCTAGACATTGGACAGAGTGGAAACTAATTAGGAGGTGGATCATAGAGAGGTCGCTGCCCTAAATGAAAGCTGCAATGAAGGTGGTGAATGCATAGATGAAATAGAAATAAAATCTGAGAGACAGGTGTGAAGGGATGTGGAGACAAAACACAGCGATAAAGTAAGCAAGCAAGGAGCTACATAAACAGTGGTGGGAGAAACAAGAATTTGGGATGAAGAAGCAAGCAGAACTGAAGGCTGTTTTCCAGGAAGTCTTTCCCATGCTCTACCTATATGTGTGTGAAGGCAACTAAGCCACCTCGAACTAACGGGGTGTGAGAACTAAATATGGTCATCCAGACTACTTTTCTGCCCTATTTATAGGAATGTTAAAAGGATGGA
Source organism: Pleurodeles waltl (assembly GCF_031143425.1). NCBI lineage: Eukaryota > Metazoa > Chordata > Amphibia > Caudata > Salamandridae > Pleurodeles > Pleurodeles waltl. The sequence goes on along the minus strand of NC_090449.1, from coordinate 360,673,577 downwards.
TAGGATGGGGATTATGAAGTTTTAGAAAATAAAACAAATCACTTGCGGCAATTAGAATCCAAGCTAGAAACCTTCACAAAGTAAACACGAGAATCTTCAGGTGTCCTATCAACAGCAGTAGGGAGAAATCGGGTTTTTGGTTGAGTGGTTTGAAATCCTACTCACACAACAGCCACAATCCTTTTCAGGGTGCGCAACAAAAGTCACTAAATTTACAAGTGCTTAACCCTCTGATAGCCTGGCAAAAAGGCAGACCGGCTTACGTTAGAGTTAATATGTAAATTATTTATGTAGCACTCAAAAAGTACTAAAGTGAAAATGCAACACAAGAAAAAGCCCACACCGTATTATTTAACACCAAAAAACAAAAAACAATCAGTAAAGCCACATATATGCTATTTCAAAGATTTAAGGTAAGCATAGTGCCTAATAGCACAAACTGACAATTGCATTTATCTTGTTGTGCCAGGCTAGGACAGATCCACAAGTTCAGGCTAACTGTGATGGAGTGTTGGTGGGATGCGGAGACCATGTTAGTCCTACTAAGAACTGTCCATCATGTCCTTAATGCAGAGCATTGCATCGTGCTGCGTGGGTTCCAATGAGGAGCTGTGACGGCTGCGATGCGAGGTTGTGTCAGGAGCTGCATTGTACTGCATCGGTTCTGAGAAGGAACCGAGAACGCTGCAATGTGGCATCCTGCGCCAAGATGTGGCTCACTGTGTCACTAACAATGCAGAGCTGCAAGGGCTGTGATGCAAGGTCCTGTGTTGAGTTGCGTTGCATGGTGTCCGTTCTGAGGGACCCCACTGTTGAGCCTGGAGGAGTACATTCTGATGCCGGCCAACGTCCAGGAGCTGGGAGGATCAAGACTCACTACAGCAGAGATCAGCAGCAGGGCACTGGTAGGCCCAGTTGAGTCTGGGCAGATGCAGAACAAGTCTCCTGAGCTTTTTTTTCCCTGCAGCTCAGAACAGGAGGCTCATCAGCTAGCCCATGGAATCATTAAGGCGGTTCTGGTTAAATGAGTAGATCCAGTCTTTCTTTTTCAGGCAGCAGGACAGTCCTTCCAGAAGCAGGACAGTCCTTCCAGCAGTAGGGTAGGGGAGCTGCCCTTCTTCTGAGTCTTCCATAGGTCTAGAAGTGATCTGAAGAGTTGGACTGAGGGTCCAAAACTTATACCTGGTGCTAACTTTGAAGTGGGAGAAACATCCAGACCTCCCCACACATCAAATTCTGGAATTTCCTGCCTCCCTGTCCTAGCTCCTTTGGGTTTGAAGTTTACAAAAGGCTAGTGTGACATTCTTTATGCATGGGCTGAGACAGTGTCTTTGAAGAGCACGTGTTACAGCTCGGTCCGCCCATCAAATTTGGATATTCCATCCAGCCAACACCCATCTCTCTATTGTTTAACTGTCTGGGAGGAATTATAAAGGTCAACTTCCCCACCTGTGTCATGTGACCCAGGAACAGGCTGATTTGACACCAAATGGTTAGGTATGAAAATGACAACTTTCTGCAAGTGGCATTTTCAGAACTGTGACTTAAAATCAGACTTTACCATTAAAAATAGTTTTAAATTATAATTCATTTCAGACCAAATTTGGCAGTCATATCTGATCCCAATCTAAAGACATCCCTTACTAAATGTAATAAAGTAAACAAATGTTATCCTATTTGAGCAGTAGGCCTTACAGTAGTAAAAAATGAATTTGGTACTTTTTCACTACCAGGACAGGGTTACCTGTATGTATTAAAAAGGGAATTTTGGGCCTGGAATTTTTTTTATTTTGTCAAGTAGGGATGTCAGTTTAAAACTGCGCCCAGGCTTTAGCGGCAGGCCTAGGCATGTTTTAAAGGGCTACTTAAGTGGGTGGCACAATATGTGCTGCAGTCTACTAGTCACATTTCATTTATCAACCCTGGGTGTAATGTATACCACTTCATTAGAAAATTAAGGGCCAGATGTAGCAAAGGGTTTTTCCCATTCTATGTCAATGGGAAAATGTGTTCGTACATATGAATTACATACACTATTTAGAAATATGCCACTTTTACTATGCTTTAGTCGGTGACCACAAATGCTTTAGACCTGGTTGGCAGTGGTAAAGTGCACAGAGTCCTAAGGCCAAGAAAAACAAACTCTTCAAAACAGTAGGGGTAAAGACAAAATGTTTGTGTTGACGCTGAAGGGAGGGCCAAGTCCAACAGTAACCCATCACACCCCCCAACATAACCAATGTTATCACTGCTCCCCAGCTTAACTACATCAAGTAACAGAAATGGTGGGCATAACATTAAAGCTTTGATTACAATTTCACTGACACTCTTCCTTCTAGTGAGTCAAAATGATTCACTTCACATATTACAGAGCCTTCAAACTTCTAGGTGACAACATCATGGAAGACGAATTCACAGAGTTTATTTACTAATTTAAATTCAGCCCTCAAGTAATCATACCGATTGACTTGGAGAGAAACTTGGTGGATCTCATCTCTGGCATGCCCTATAACAATTACACAAACTAAAGCATTAATCTATGCTGCACATAATCTCACGGTAAGGTCTCTCACACAAATGTAAACCTAAAGTGGCAAAAGACATTTTAGTTAATCACCTTCAGCAGGCGCTCACCAATCTGCCTTGCTCAATAACAATTTACCAGTCAATCAGTCCCCATTCTTTATTCGGCTACAACTAGCCATCAAAGCAACAAAAAAAAAAAAAGAAAAAGAAAACATGCATCCAACACAACATTAAAGGATATTTTCATTCCATTGTTAAACAGTTATATCAAAAGCAACTATATCATATAATCAGGAAATAGTCCACATCACATCCTAAAATCAGGGAGTATTCTAAAAAAATAACAGTATAACAAATAGATAAAAGGCCAGATTTTCAAAAGCTAGCCGTGTTATCTATTCCAGATTCAGTAAGTCCCACTACATAGGTGAGTAAACATAAAGTGCACTGTGCTTCAATAATTACATTATCACAAATCAATATAAATAATAAAACAATAAAACAAGGACAAAAACTAATATCAACTAAGCACCCAGCTCTTATCCTAGTATCCAATCTTATAACAAATCCCTCAAATACTGAAACAAAATAAAACCCCAGTCAACAGTTGAATACAATCACATTGAAGACCCACATCTCTTACTAATAATGAGGGAGCATCTCTAAAAACAAAAGCATAAAAAATATTCAGTGAGTCTAGATGTTGCAAAAATGCAAAAGCTACCCTATGTTGTCTCATGGTGGCTTCTCATAAAAGTGGGAGTAAAAACTGATTCTGTGGACATTCAAACAATAATCAAAAAAACATGAAGTGTAGTGTGCTTTGGTTGGGAACATTATCACAAGGACATTTAGGAAGCACTGCGAATCAAGGTCCCTGATTTGGGAATGCCGCTAAAAATGAATAATCTCAAAACGAAATCTTGTGAAGTTAAATCTATACTCAGTGCTCAGAATATTATGTAACTAAAACTTGGGGCCTGGAAAACATTTCATAAGAGTATAGCTTAAACTACAATGCAAAGTATGAAAGTTTCTGAGATGTGATTGGTCTCTCCAATTGAAAAATAAAGTTTTATTCAAGTTTTTAGAATTGGCTTTTTTGCTATCATGGTCCGAAAAAAACAAACATTGGAGTGCCCAATCTATTAAGAACTGATTTAACATATACAAACCAGAGGATAGCTGAAGCAATATCCAGTATAAGACAGTCTGAGAAAATCTCTCTGGTAAAGCTGGCTTCTGGTGATCCCCAAATTCTTTAACCATAGTAGCAACAGCTTAAAACAATGTTGTCTGTTACAAAGTCAAGTCCAATTTCAGAATGACTCATGAAGGACAAAGTAAATTTTGGGACCACCACAAGTCAACCGAAGAACTTATTTTCCACCCTTTGAGTAGCTACGCTACTTTACACCCCCAAACCACTACCCCATGCCTCCCTATGGCCACACACTTGCCTTTATACATTTTTATGAACTCCTTCACTAGTGTTTGGTCCAATTTTATGAGAAATTAAAAATTGATTCTACGGATCCGGACACTGAAATGCACTAGTTTTACGTGGAGATTCCTAGTTTATGAGGAAGTGAAAAGGGATGCCAAACATGTGAAATTTTGTATCTTGGCTATCTCTATTTGACCCAGTTGAAATGTCCTCATTTTTTAATGTTTTGGTCCTACTTTCATTATGAAAGATTTAGATAAAATAGTTTTAAGATCAGTAATATTCATACAAGATTTAAAAAACATCTAAAAGCATTTGGAGGCCATTTGCAGTTCTTGTAAAAGGAACTGGACTGAATGGTGCCCCAGTTGTGGCATATCTCTACCAGCTTGACACAGGTGGTTATCTAACACATTTATATGTAGAAGAAGGAGTACTGGGGCCAGCACACACCCCTGCCATACTCACAGAGTGGACCTCATTCTAGGAGAGAGTTTGCCACCCATTCCATGTTGCACCCTTGCTATGGTATCCTGATGCAATTGGCAAAGCAAGCTAATACAGGCTATATCAAACCCCTCCTACTCCAAGGCAGCCCATAGTTTACATCGATTAACTGATTTAAAGTCACAGGAGAGGTCCATAAACTCTAAATGAACAGACCCTCTCTTGACCTTAATACTTTCTAGAATTAAGTAGAGATTGTGGGTCTGCTCTACTATTGGTATCCCAATCTAGCAGTCACTGGTAACAACATTTCACACCTATCATCACACATATACACAATACTCTTGCACCTAAACAGTTCACTCAATTCAACACAGTTTAGTTTCTGATGAACACAAGACATTAAATCCAATAACTTAGAGCTATGAAGGTGGAAAAAAAGTACTGAAAAACAAAATCCACTGAACACCTTTGAGTTAGCACAGATATGATTTATTACCCTACAGAAGATCTAAGATAAAACAAGCATGTATTGACCACCCGACATAAACGACATATGAAGGAACTGACAGAAAACCCGTGCATCTCCAGAGCTACACACCGCTGCCCTAATGCCCTTGGAATATCATTGCACCCCTCTGATCCAAGTACAGCCTATTCAGCCACCCTGATCCATGACAAAAATTACGCACAAGCAATCAATACAACAACCCCCATTCTGTGCTTGGTCAACACATGATATGTTTGTAGCCAATGTGGAAACTAAAAAAATACATTGAGCTGTAAAGGTAAACTTCTATGTGTAAGTGGGAAATGGTTTAATCTACCTCTTCTAAGCTTTTTCCTTGTTCCTGGCTTCTGGCATACTTGAGGGCCTGGAGCAACAGGGACATTTCAGAGAGGTTTTTCAGACCTCTCAGTTCAGAACAGGGCTGACAGGAGTCTGGGGTCTTCACCTGGTGCTGGAGACATGCTCTCTGTTGGCTGCTTTGAGTCCAACCCAAGGGAAGCAGATTATTCAGGAGGGTTGCTCTCTGGGCCCTAGTTTCATAAAGTCATACCCAAAGCTAGGTATAAGTGAGGAACTGAACAGGCTTGTAGATGATTTGGTGGGCTGACTATCCTGTATTTGCCAGTGGGAGGGCCTCAGATGTACTCTGGGACTTTACCAGGAAGGTTCTGGACATAGAAGCTTACAAGCCCTAAGGAGGCACCCCATGCATGTTGAAAGGTATTCTCTTTGAAAAAAATACATATATTCCTGTAGAGGTTGTGGGGACTGTTGACATTCCTCCCTGAATGTCAGGGATTAGAGAAGACTCTAAGATGTGCATCAGATTTCTCGCTTCACCTATGGGCTGCTGGAGGAGAAGATGCGAATGCTTCTGCTGCCTTTGCAAAAGCCTGTGGAGCAGGGGTCTTAAAACTGGAAGGCACCCCCCCTAGGGGGGCCTCAAGTGATCCCATGTGGGGTACCAGGCTATGGCCAAAAGTAACATATTGCAGATAATAGTGCTTTGTCTTAAGCTGAAAATGTTTATCACGTTTGTAAAAAGGTAACAGAACTTAACTGTAAAGTTTAAATAAGTCCAGAGGTATTTAAACATTGCCATTTAATAGAATAGTTATGACAAATTCTGAAGGGGGGGACGATGATTTATTTTTTTCCACTGGGGGAGGGGGGGCATTAACAAGTTTGAATACCACTGCTGTAGAGGGCCCTCTTGAATGCTTCATTCTAGGAAAGAGAAGTTCGCAGGAAAGAGAGTCTTATGAGAGGGACACAACTTGTCTTACGCAGTGCCATTTTGGGACCACTGAAGCCAAAAAACATCAGACACCTCTCTTCTGAAATACATCCTGTTAGACTTGACACAACCACAAGGCCTGCTTCTCCTATAGGATACCATTGGAATTAACATATTACATTTTATAAGTGTAATTCCCAGATGGAAACAGGTAACCACTTTGTGTTTCATGCCTCTGGAATCCCATTTTAAAACCTAATTTATGGTCAAGTCGGATTTTAAATTACAATCTCAAAATACCACAGCCACACAAAAGCTTAGATGTGACTGGATGGGCTATCACTGACTGGATGGGAAGGAGGAGCTGGGCCCTGACTTCTTGCATTGAAATAGGCTGTGTCCTGGCTGCACACAAAGAGCTGCATACCTGCTATAGTCAGTGGTGTAACAAAGCTCCCCTACCCCCACACTGCAGGGACCCCATGCTCCAGGGTGGCCCTGCAGCACAGTACCCTGGCCTGAGAGCTCTTGAATGAGTGAGCGGCCCAGGTTCTTTGTGCTGCTGGCTGTAGTTAGTCTGGAGGCAGGGCCAGAAAAGCAGGGCTTCTGTACACTTCAAAGGAGTGCCTCTGGAGACTTCTGTCTACTTTAGAGACACAACTGGGTATAAATACTGAACCTTAGGCACCAACTCTGCAGTACACTTCTGGCCCTGTAGATACTCTGCCAGAAGAAGGACTTCTGTGCTGCAGAAAGGACTGACACTCTGCTAGACTGCAGCTCTGATGAAATTGCTGCTCTTCTGTGATAAACTGCTGCTCTCTTCCCTGGGTAAGAAGGAATTGACCTGCATCTTTTGGAACAAGAACCAAGAGTGATTCCAAGGGCTGCTTGGCAGGTCTCCTGATCTGAAGCCTTAGGGACTCAACAGGTTTCCAACAACCATGCACCTGGACTCTGACATCTGTGAGTCTACCCTGCCAAATCGTGCCACCCTACTCCTGGAGTCTTAGAAGTGTGCCTAAGGTGCTCTTTTAAACCTCTGTGATTCCAGTGTAACTTGACATATCTCCTCTGTTGCATTGAGCATCCCCAAGTAGAACTATTGAATCTCTGTTGCTGTGTGGATTGGACCTCTCGCTAAGACCCGCATCACCCTGCCGCAGGCTATAAGAACCAGAACTGCAAGTTGCACTCTCGGTGCAGGCCCTCACATCCTTCATGGACATCAGCAGTCAACAGGATCCTCAATGAGGATGCAGGCCCTGGCATTGCTGCCTTGCCGCATCTCAAAACATATTCATCGCTTTGGCTGTGCAACGCATCTTAGACTCAGATCCTTACAACACTCTGCTAACCAGGATTTAAGGTACTATGTTAAGTAGGCCTAACTGAATTCCTGTAGAAGGACCATGCTCCAACATAGTTGGCCTGAACTTGTGACTTTGTCCTGGTCCAGTGAGGTCAGATATCCACAGTTGGACTTTGTGCTAGTTTAGTGCTTTTTTAGTAAAGTACTCAAAAATGCAAATCTCTGGTCTTACTAATTGGATTTTTGTTCTTTTGGTCTTGGTTTATTAATTAGAATACAATTTATTTTTCTGACCTGCTGTGTGGTGTTTTTGTGTGGTGTTTTTCACTTTAATACTGTTTGAAGTGTTGCACAAATACTTTACACATAGCCTCTAAGTTAAGCCTGACTGCTCTGTGTCAAAATACCAGAAGGTTGAGCAGAGGTTAATTACAGTTGGTTTGTGTCTCACCCTGCCAAGCATTGTGGTTACTGCTAGACAAGGGTTCACACCTCAGTCAACCAACCACCCAATGCCTCACACAGCTCTTGTCAGATTTCTCAGCTGTCCATCGGTGCCACACCGTAACTAAGTAAAGCTTATTTCCCCTCCTATTTGCAGCCTACGCAACTCTACTTTCTATCTGACACTCCTTGCTTATTTCCACCTTAGAGTAGCTTTAATTTTCTCCTTCAACAGTGCAATCTCAGCTGCTGTTCTGCGGCAACAAAATGTGAATCCTCATCTAACGAATCTTTCGTCACCAAACACCTCAACTTGTGTACCTCATCAGTGAGAAGAAGTGTGCACTCCAAAAAAGCTGCACTGTGTGCCCTTATGTAATGGACATTTTTCTATCCTCCCACACTTGCTTGGAACAAACTTTAGACAAGATTTAATATGATTTTGCATCGAGCTGCACCACTTTTGCAGCCCTGACACAAAATAGTTGTATGCATTAACTAAGCCATGCAAAGGCACTTTGCCTGGTTTTCTAAATACAAAGTACTGCAATGCAGTACATAGCACTGCCTTTCATTACTTTACATCATGTAAGCATTACATGGGTGGAGCCTGGACATTCCCTTGCATCCACCCATGTAATCTGATGCACATCCAGATTTGTAAAGTTTTGTAAACCTAGGTTAATTCCAGCACACACTGTGCTAGCACAAGAAGAGAGCGGAAATTATCCCTATCTTTTTAAATATGGGAGATTTATGCTCTCTCCCTTTCACGCAAACAGCACATCAAGTGCTTCAGCTGCGCTACATTGCTTGAAATAATAGTAAATGTGCACCTTGGTCTGTGCCTCAATTTAACGTCTGCACTGAGCAGGCGAGAAAATGATGAGAAAAATGGCGCAGTGGACTCTCATAAATTAGACTGCGCCATTTTTCTGGCCTTCATAACAGAGGAGCTCCCCCCCTTGCATACATTATGCCTGGTGCAGGCCTAATGTGGTACAAGGGTTTACAAAGTGTCGCAATGTGTGCCTTGCACCACTTTGTAAATTTGGCACTGTGTTTTTGCCAACCTAATGCCACATTAACTTTGAAAAATGACCCTAATGTGGTGATAGGTGGTGGTAGGTCCTTCTTAAATTTGGGCCCAAATATATTAATATTCTGAAAATTTAGCTAGATGCCAATCCACATAAAACTAGCTTTGAGATGCCCAAGGATAGTTTTCAATTTAGAATGTTGTTGCCCAATGTATTGAGTCATTGGTTAACACAAGGGTGTGCACTTAACATTTTGAAATACCTACAGATGTCGATGCGGGTGGGGGTTAAACAGTGAGCACAAAACAGTGCATTGTTCAGAGATGATGCTTGTTACCCAGGCCAGTTCTGTGATCGCTCTACTTATTGATGTCGGTTAGGCAGGAGGGAGTTGATCAAATATAACACAGGTATGAACAGCTTTACTCTTCCTTTCAGCCTTACAGGGAGTGTCACTTAGCTGACAATGTTGCATGCTGTGTGAAATTATGCAATTCGATAACACTTCATGAGAACAGCATGCATCTGTCCTCGCAACTCTTTTGTCATCTGTCTGCATCGAGATATTTATGGTTTTAGATAGGCTTGAGATTGGCTGATAATTGGCCAGCATCTACAGAGCAGTTGATGGCTATTTAGCGATGTTTCTCATTTCCTGTTTTCCTAGGTGGAAACATGTTTGTCTTGGCATGCGGAATTCACATAATTCAAGAACTGTTATGCCCTGGTCGTTGTATTTCTTTCATAGGTGTTTCATGCTAAATGCATAATTCTTGTGGTACTTTTTTTCAAAACAACCTCCAAAATCCACAGGATATGCGTGATTTGACCAGGTGGGCTGCCTCTGCTAGTACCTGTAGAATCTCTACACTGTGTGGCATTTCTCTGAAGGACTATTTTGCACTCCCATTTGAAGGACACTGGATTATCCAGGAAGCATGTTGCTTCATGTGCCTTTCAGGTACAGAAGATACATAGACCCAAATTTATGAAAAATCGCGCACAACTGCGCTAATGCAGCCATTCTTTAAAACCATCTGTGCCCCATATTTATGAACTGATGCACAATGGCGCTAAGGAATAGCCAGCATCACAAAAAAGACACTAGCCTTTGGGGAAATGGCACTACTGGGTCAGAAATTATGTTACGCTGGCTAGCAGTAAAATTTCTGCAGCTTACCAGCCTTGCGTCATTTTCTGATGCACAAGCAGCCAAAAAAAGGACTCCTGTCTAAGTAGAGAGAGGAGTCATTACCACCACCCCAGTACCCACCACAGGAGAGTAGTGACCCCTGGGCAAGCCCTACATACCCAGTGCAAGGCAGGGTGCCCCATGGAAGGGGCCCCTAATGGCACACCACACATATACCCAAACACTTACCTGCAACTTACCTGGGATAGGCCCCCTCCTCCTATAGTGTCCTTGTGATGTGGGTGCTGGTGTTGCTGGGGCTTGGGGTGGTCATGTTTGTGCCCATTCCATGGTGTTTCCCTATGGAAATTGGCCTCCCTGCGCTTTAACACCTGGCCTGACCAGGCATTAAATAATGGCAATAAGAGGGCTTAACGCTCTTATTTAGGCCCGCCTCCCACCTATGCATTGTTTCTGCGCCGGGAGTTAAATATGGTGCTGGGGGGCTAGTGTCATTTTTATGACTGGAACACCTACCGTGCATCTCATTGATGCAAGGTGGGTTCGTACATCCTAAAAATTACGCTAACTCGAATATTTTGACACTAGACGGGTCTAGCATTAAAATATAAATATGGAGTAAAGTTAGCTCCACTTTAGCACCTAGATTATTGGTTCTAAGGTGACGCTACACTTCCATAAATATTGGCCATCATTTCTGCAAGTGACATGGTCAAATACAGAAGAGAGACATTGTGACGGATTAGGATTGATTAAAAAAGAAACATCGGTTTTTGTAATTTACATTTTCAGAACATCAAGTTGCCATAATAGATTGTCGGGTTATTCAGTTTTTTTTTTTTATTATTTAGAGCTTCCACTGTTGGATAATGTCGGGAGTATAGTGATGACTACCTTGTTTGGTTTAAGCCCTTTCTAACGTGTGGATTGAAAAACTACCTCTTAGCTCACTAGATGGTAGTGTGTGAGCCTTCTGGCACCTTTCACAATGCGGTGCAACTTTTGTTGTAAACAATCAATGTCACTCTCATCCAAGTTTACAGTACCCTCTCTCAGCGTTTGCCTTGTTTGCTACTGAACCTGGTGTGGAAAAACTATGTGGCTCATTTAAGAAAAGTGGCGTTGCACCTAGTGCAGTGCCACTTTCCTTGTGCCCCTTAGCGCCCCCCCCCATTACCATGTGTGTGCTGTATTTCAAATACGGCACACCATGGGGCAGGGCAGGGGACAATAGCCTCAGAACTCCTGACACTGTTGATGTACTCTGCAGGAGTACCAGCAAATTTTGGCGCTACTCCTGCAGAGTACATAGTGGCCCACTATGTACTCAGAGTAGGCGTTAAAAGTGCCAAAGAAAATGGCGCAAGGAAATCTCTTAGATTTCCTTGCACCATTTTTTCACCCCCCCCAATGGGGGAATGCCCTCCTTGCAAACATTATGCCTGGCACAGACATAATGTGATGCAAGGGTTTACAAAGTGGTGCAATGCATGCATTGCGCCACTTTGTAAATATGCCACGTGTAAAAAGCCAGTCTAGCGGTGCCTTAACGGCAAAAAATTATGCTATGGCAGCACTAAGGTGATGCTAAGGCCTCTTAAATCGGGCCCTATCTTCTTCGAAGACACTCACAGTTGTCAGTCCCTATAGCTTTCAAATTAGTAAATGATTCAGTAAAGAACAAGGTGCCAGACCTCAAGGAGTGAATATATCTTGGACATCCAACTGTCACAAAAAGGGAGGAGATGTTTACATTCAGGGTCTCAGGATAAGGCCATTTTGTCACGGTTTGTGATAAAGATCTTCACAGCGTTCTAAGCTTTTCCTTGCTCATTGAATATCATAACTGCTTATTGGTGGATGCTGAGGATGAGGGCCTGGTCATCTTGTAGATATGGTGGTGACTCACAACAGTAACTTTTCAGGTGAGTCAATTTGTAGTCATAGATAGCCATCATGGTGCTGCAATGCTGGATGTAGCTGTTGTTCAGAGGTGGCTAATAAAGATGAAGGCTTAGGCATCTTACAGACATGCAGAGGCTGCCACAGTGATCACTTTGCAATATTGGCAGTTGTTATGTAGCAAAGTGGTGGTCTTAAAGTCAATGCAGTTGCTGAGCAGATGAGAAAAATGATGACGGTCACTGGCTTTGCAGGTATAAAAAAAGTGATGGATGGGATGCTTGAATTAGTCTGAGCCACTGCCAATTACTTGCGGCTGCATTCCAGTCCATCATTTTGCACACCCTAAAAATTAATTTTGTGCCCAACCATATGCAAACCAGTCTTTATCCTGCTCCAGTGGGAACAGTCCTGACCAAACTGCCATGCCAGGTCCTCCACGGGCCAGAACACTAGCAACATAGGACCAATTTTGCCCCTTTAGGGCTCATCACCCAGTTGTATCTTGGTTTCAATGGCACAGTGTGCACCAAACCATGGGCTGTGCATACCCGACCTGCTGTTTGTGACACACTAAAGTATATAAAATGTAATGGATGGAATGCTTGAATTTATATTTGGCATTGGCAATTACTCTGAGCTGTTTCCCAGTCCATTGTTATGTTGAACACCATGCCACCTCAATTTGTACCCAGTCATATGCATATCAGTTTTGACCCCGCTCCAATGGGAACAATCCATCATGAACAGTCAGACAGGTCCTCCTTGAACAGGAACACAAGAAACATGAGGTTGGTGTTGCCTTTATTAGGGATAATTAGCCAGGTATAGTTTAGCTCTAGTGACACAGTGAGCTTGGGAATAAGATCCAGGCATAACTGTTATAATTGGCGCATCATAAACAAGGTGAAATGCTTGAATTACTGATAGACTGGAGTGTGGGCTCAAGAGGTTGTTAGTGGCTGAGATTAATTCAAACATTTCATCCATCACATTGTTGTTGTTGCAACTTTCTAAAAGTGGCATTCCCAAAATCGTAATTTAAATTCTGACTTGACAATTAGATTGGATTTTAAATTAACATTAATTTAAGTCATTGAATCATGGGTCTAACTATCTGTAAAATGAAGTCATGCATTATAGGGTATTATAATGTAACTCAGTGCTTTTCTATAGGAGAACAAACACTGTCACAGTGAAAACTACCTTTTTTACTGTCAGGAAATGTAAAGCTTAAGTACCTATGTCCTACTTTTTAAATATCATGCACCGTACCCCGTGAGCATCTAAGGTTTTTCCTATGGATGTATTAAAAAGGAATGTCTATCAATGGCAAAACGTTATTTTGGCTTATGGAGTTTGCAGTTTTAAAACTGCACACTACATCTGCAGTGGCAGGCCTGAAAACATGCTTAGAATTGTCACTTTTGTGAAGGTTCAATAGGTGCTGCAGTCCACTAGTGACATTTAACTTTCAGGCCCTGGGTACCATATTCTAGTAGCTTATTGGTAAGCTAAATGTGCCAATTAGGATTCTTAACCAATTCAACTCATTTTAGGGTCAGAGCACATGTGCTGGGACCTGGTTATCAAGGTCCCTGTGAACAGTGTCCAAAATCAACAGCATCAATTAAAAACAAGAGGTATTTCCATACTAAGGCCTACATGGAAGTCTAAATACATAATATTTCATAACATTAATTTTCTATACTTTAAATATGGTTGGGCACAATATGGTGGCAATCTTGTAGGCATAGAAAATAAGCTTCCAATATGTATATTTGTATCTGTTTGCATTGCCAATTCTTGAAAAATTGCAATGCAAACAATTGCAGTGCAAGCTACAGCAACAACTGGCTCAGCTCAAGTACCGAATTTTCGCTTCAGGCCACCTTCTCTGCATCAAGGAGTACCTCAAGGCTCCATTCTCTTTTTTGCACTGTTCAGGGTGCTCAGGAAACCCCTCTGTTCTCTCCTAAAAAATCGAACATCTCTTTTCATCTTTACATGGATGAGAATCAGCTGTACTTAAATTAAAAGGTCTCCTCATTGTAGGCCATGGTCAATCTGTTGAACTTCAGTCCTAAATGTCACTTCATCACCTAAAACTCAACAGCCATTTTGGAAATGGCTCTTCCTGCAGGGTCATCCCTAAACATTTTACCTTTTCCCTCTACTTTTTGCTGAATTTGTTTTTGTTAGGCTTAGGACTCTGGGCACTTTACCACTGCTAATGAGTGCTAAAGTGTATGTGCTTTCTACCCTGAACATCGCATAACTCAGTTACACCTTTTTAGCATAATTAATTTACTTGTAAGTCTCTAGTAATGTATATTATATGTGCAGAGACCCTGTAAATTAAATTCTACAAGTGGGCATGCAGCATTGATTGTGCCAACCACTACAGTAGCCTTTCAAACATGTCTCTGCCACCGCAGACCCTGAGTGTGCAGTTTTAAACTGCCAATTTGACACTTGCCACACTTGTTTTTGTTGAATCACACAAGTAAGTTTGAAAACTATTGTACACAGGTGTTGGGTTTGTTCGCTTGGGTATGCACCAGTATTTCTTTGTACTTTAATTTGATATTTGATTTTAACATTTCATAGTGTTGGGTAGGCAGGAGTTTAGTTATGGGCCTAGTTATTGTTTGTTTTGCATTTCATTGTTTTTTCACCTTTTGTATAGGAGAATTGTTGCACATGTTTGTAACATTTGCAATATTATTTCAGTATGTGACCTAAATTTCCAAAGGGGCATTTAGTCATTAGGCCAATAGCTAGTAGTCATCAGTGTATGAAATACATGTTTCAGTAGTATATGTTTTTAAAACTTTATTTAAGGGCAGGGATGGCCATGGATTAAATTTAAAACGTAGGCTGTTGTTTGCATTTCATTTTTTTTTGTAAAACGTGTACATATTGTGGGACAATATAATTTGATTGCATAGGATTATGTTGTTTGACCATGTGACTGGCAGCCATTTTGGGCATGCAGCAAGTGTCCCTTTGCCATAGGCTTTCTTTGTTTGCCATGTCTCCTTGCTCCTTGCTGTTTGATCATGTGGCTGGCAACCATTTTTTGCATGCAGCCAGTGTCCCTTTGCATAGGCTTGCATGTATTCTTTGTTCATCATGCCTCCTTGCTGTTGTTGTTTGACCATGTGATGGCTGGCAGTCATTTTGTCCTTCGAGCCTGTGTCCCTTGACATAGGCTTGCATGTAGTCTTTCTTTGCCATGCCTCCTTGCTCCTTGTTGTTGTTGTTTGGCCATGTAGCTAACTTGCAACCATTTTGTGTATCCAGCCAATGTCCCTTGCCACAGGCTTGCATGTGTTCTTTGTTCTCTGTGCCACCTTATTTGCAGTTGTTGTTTGACCATGACCATGTGGCTGGCAACCAATTTGTGCAAGCAGCCAGGGTCCTTTTGCAATAGGCTTGCATGTGTTCTTCTTTGTTCTCCTTGCTCCTTGTTGTTGGTGTTTGACCATGTGGTTGGCAGCCATTTTGTACAAGTAGCCAGTGTCCCTTGCCAGAGGCTTGCATGTGTTCTTTGTTTGCCATGCCTCCTTGCACCTTGTTGTTGTTGTTTGACCATGGGGCTGGGTGGCAGCCATTTTATCCACCTAGCCAGTGTCCCTTGCCATTGACTTGCATGTTGTCTTTGTTTGCCATGCCTCCTTGCTCCTTGTAATTTGACCATGTGGCTGGCAGTCATTTTGTCCATCCAGCCAGTGTCCCTCCCCATAGGCTTGCATATGCTTTTTGTTCTCCATGCCTCCTCCATGCTCCTTGTTGTTGCTGTTTGACCATGTTGCCGGTTGGCAGCCATTTTGTGCATGCAGCAGTGTGTCTTTGACAAAGGCTTACATACAAACACTGTTAACTAATGATAATTTGCTTTTTAAGTTTCTATTTTTATTACTTTCAATTTAAATTTTTACATTTTTATTTGATCCATTCATCCACATCCATTAGATTAATTTCCCATCCAGCGATCCAACAAAGATGCACAGCTGCACTACAGCATTCAGGACCAGATTTACAACAAACTGGTGCAGCACGGCGGTGCGCCTAAATAAGAAGCGCTGCATTGCACGAGTTTTGAAACACAGGGATGTACTGTATTTACAAGAATACAACTCACCCCTGCATTTCCCCCTGCGCCAGTGCTAAATTTATCTGCCAGCACCAACACATGCATCCTTGCACCATAGTGCAAGAGTGTCTGCGTTGAGTGGGTTGATTGTTTATGTGCAGGAAGGGATACCTTCCTGCACATAAACAATCATTCATGGTGGTTTTGCTCTTTCTATGTGTGCTGCAGAATGCAGGACACATAGAAAAAGCAAAAATGAGGAGAAATGAGAGCATTTCTCCTTGTTGCGCCATTCTAACACCACCCCTGGGATGGTGTTAGTGTTTGGCACTGACACAGATTTACAGATCCTTGTAAATCTGGAGCAGCCCCAAAAGCAATGGACATTTCAGTGGAACGCCCACAGCATCACCCATTGCACGTCCCTCTGCCGCAGAAAACTGCACCAAGGGGGGCATTTTTGCAAGGCGGCTTAAGCCACAAAAAGTCGCTTATCTCCCCCTTGTAAATATGTGTAATGCACAGCGCCACCAGAGCGTCACAAAAAGTGACACCCAGGTGGCACTATGGGGCTTGTAAATATGCTCCTCAGTTTCTCAGGTGTAATTCCATTTCCTCCAGGACACCCTGGCTGCGGAGCACTGAAGACAAATCAACAGCACAATAAATTTTGTTAATGAATATTCCATTTCCCCTGGACTAGGTTGCCACCATAGGTTATTTAAAGTATTATCCCATTTAACCATGCACCTCTCTCTGACTACCCCAGGTGTCTCCATTAAAACAAATAGAGATAAAAAAAAGAGCTAGATCAGCCTGTTGTGCTGTCTGATTTGAAATGTTTTTTTTTTATGGTGTGGTGGTGTGGTTTGCCTTTACAATGTTTGATTAAATAGGTGTATTACATAAGTAACCAACCACACTATAATTGTATTTTTCTTGTACTATTTTCAACCTGCAACACTGCCATGTTTCACTAACTACATGTTTTTCTTGCTTGGTTGATTTTAGGTGCAAAAGAGAAGAGACCTGCATCACCTGTTGTATTGCTAAAGAAAAGTCTTTACAGTTACTTAGGTCCACAGGTACAAAACTCTTTTGCTTGTGGATCTTAGTGCAACTGCCAAGCTAGAGCTTAAGATGGCCCCAAAGAAAGTTGCTCCCAACAAAATGGCCGGTGAGAAGAAGCAGATTTCCACCCGTGGTATGCTAACTGCAACCTTTTTCTGGAGTTGTGTGCCTGCCACTGACCTCCAGGGAGCAGCACTCCCACATCAACAGCACCACCCCAACACAAGCCTAAGATCATGTCTGTCTGAGAGGTAGCCACTACAATCATGGTGACGCCGACTAGCAGTGATGTTAAATTGGATTTGGCCCTTTTGCAAGGTAGTACCCAATTGTTTTAGGAAACAGAGCAAAGTGGACAGCAGTCAGATCTTCCTGAAGTTGGAGCAGAACAGCTTGCTTGCTGCTGAGCTAGAATAATGTGTTTTTGAATCAATGAATCCCAGATCTCCAGCAACAAAAAGGAAGGATACTACTCCACCATCTTCTCCAAGCACCACTTCTGATGACGATGATAGGAACATGGAGTGGTAGACCGGCAGAGATGGGAGACACCATGAGAAGGAAGAAAAAAGAAAAGCTCCAGAAAGCCTTAGATTTATGGAAGGGGGTGTGAAAGCTGGCATAGAGGGTCCGACATTACTATCTAACCTGCTCCGGGGGATGTGGCACAGGATGCACAGCCAGGTCCTATATTTGTAAGGCCCCAGCAGAGACCTGCACCAACCTGTACCTCAATAGAAGTATGCACTCAGGAGAGGCAATCAACACACTCACCTATATCCAGTTCTTCTTCAGGCATTGGCAGTGGCCCAATAAGAAAGTACTCCTCCCTAGTTTGGGACTTTTTTACGATTAGCAAACAGGAGGAAGACATTACCATATGCTCCATTTGCCACTTCAGTGTTCGTCAAGGTAAGCCATTTTTTTATGGTGCTGGAGGCCAGACAACCCAATGACAAAGCATGGTGCAATCTGGTGGGAAGAGCACCTTAAAAAACAGCACAACATGGTTGCGGTGGTAAAGGTGAGGAGAGCCAAAAAACATTGTTTACAACTGCTTAAATTACAGTGGAAGGTGAAGAAAAAGAGGGTGGCTTCCTCATGTAACGTAGCCCTGTCACCAGTAGTGCACCAGAATCACCTGCCTTAGTGACCTCACAATACTACAGGAATGCTCAGTCAGATGGAGACAACACAGCATACAGTGACTGCAGCACGATGCACATTGAGTATACCATCACTTACATCTCAAAAGTTGTCTATGCCAATGGCCCCACAAAAAAATAAAACCCAGGCTACAATTATGGGCATGTTTAGGCAGGAGGGGCCTTTCGACTGCAACCACCCAACGGCATGTTTGTACAATGGGAAGCTAGCAAAAATGTTAGCGTGGAACCTCCTCCATTTTTTTTTTGTGGAAGGAGTAGGATTCTTAGAGTTTATGGCAGCCCTCTGCTCGAAAAGAAAGGTTCAAAGCCTGACCTATTTTGCCAGAGTTGCTGTTCCAGCGGTGCATCATGATGTCCTGCAATTGGTTGGACAACCTTTGCAGCAAAGTGTTGTCCACACTATCCACTTGATGACAGATATGTGGAACAGTTGTCAGGCAACTGATTACATCTGCATCATTGCACACTGGGGGCCTGATTTAGATATTGGTGGATGGGTTACTTTGTCACAACGGGATTTTGGTTTCAGCAGACAGGATATCCATTACCGTTGTGACAGAGCAAATCGTCCAATAATATCAAAATCAGGCCCTGAATCTCTTTTCTGGGGGTAAAGCAAACGCTACAGATCTTTGCCAAGAAGAAACCTTTAAGAACGTTCAGTGGCATGAAACAATAGCCATGTTCACCATAAAGAGAAATCACACACAGCTGCAAACATCTTGGAGGAATTTCATAGCAAGGTGTCTGAATGGCTTCGACCTAGAAGTCTTCGAGTTTGATTTGTTGCCACTGACAATGGCAGTAGCATAGTAAAGGCCATGGCAGATGGTGGCTATTTCTGAGTCCTGTGTTTGGCGCACTGCAGTAACCCGGTTGTGCAAGACTTTCATGAAAAGTAGACATAGTCAGCAACATACTGACCGTGTGCAGACACATCTGCACTCATTTCAGCCATTCTTTTAAAGCCAGGAAACAGCTGCAGATTATTAAGTGTAATAACAGAGTACCAGTTAAAGCCAAGATACCGGAGCTGCCAACACATTGGAACTCAACCTATTTTATGTTGCAGAGTCTGTTTGAGCAGTACAACCAGATCAATGACTATGTCATCCAAAGAGGAGTTGATTCAATTGGGAAAGCTATGACCATGGATGTGGACCACTGGGGCCTAGTCAAATGTCTCACACAGATGCTGCTCCCTTTTGAGGTTTTCACTTGGAAAGTTAGCAAGGAGGGCAGTCCAATGACCCAAGATATCCCATTATTGCATCTGCTACAGGAGCAGCAAAAGAAGGTGTCTGAAAGGTTCGCATTCAGGGGTGTGAAAACCCAGAAGGGCATGTCTTGGATTAAAGCCTAAGGTATTGTCTAACTTGTAATGCAATGCTGCAAAATGACATCATCTCATCCAGAGAGTACATCTGTGCCATTCTACTTGATCCACGCTACACAAATATTCTTTCCATTATCATTCCTTTTTCTGAAGGGGATGTTTCACAATACAAGAGGTGGCTGGATGAGCAAGCAGGAGAACTGGAAGAAGAACAGCTGACATTTATAGCCCTTCTGCATAGTTCTGGTATGCTGCCTTCAACTTGCATAGAGGGCAGTCTTGTCTCACATCCACCAACCCCTCCAACAAGAAAACTGGTGAAAACAGCAACAGAATAATCAGACCCAACTTCTGCATTGACTTGGTTTCAAGTGGCAGGTCTTACATCTAGTGCAGAGGCAAAGGGAAAAGCGGTTGAGCAGGTGGCACCACAAATGACCATTCAGGGGATATTCTGTGGGGTATCTGAATGACCCGAAAGAGGTGAATGTGAATCAAAACCCACTGGTGTATTGGCAGGGGAAAATTAACCAATGGCCAGAGCTCAGCAGAGTGTCTGCTTAACGTGTGTTCAATGCAGCTGGTGCAGTTGTCAAATTAAGAAGGACCAGTCTCTCACTTTAAAACATGGAGAGATTGACCATGATCAAAATGAACCAGCATTTTATACCACATGATTGCACCATTCCAGAAACACCACAGTGGGAGGAAGAGGAAGATTGGTCAGTGTTTGCTGTCCAAATTCTCAGAGAACCAACTGAGTTTGAGGACCAACTCTACTTCCCAGCTTGAGTATGCTGATGCTATCATTGAACTTTTACATAATTTCTCGTTCAGCTTTGTTTTCTCTTTCTTTGCAAAAAACATAAAAATATGCTAATGCATCATTATGTTTATGTCAGACTTATGCTGCCCGAGTATTGATTTTATAGTCACAGATAAGGCCAGATTGTAGTTGGACCCATGTGCAGTAATGAAGCACCCACAAACCCTCAGGACATTGAAGATGATGCCTGCCTCCCTCACATGCCATTGTGTAAGGAAATGCCTCCTTGGCATGGTTACCCCCTGACTTTTTGCCTTTGCTGATGCTAAGTTTTGATTTGAAAGTGTGCTGAGGCCTGCTAACCAGGCACCAGCACCAGTGTTCTTTCCCTAACCTGTACTTTTGTTTCCACAACTGGCACACCCTGGCATCCAGGTAAGTCCCTTGTAACTGGTACCCCTGGTACCAAGTGCCGTGATGCCAGGGAAGGTCTCTAAGGGCTGCAGCATGTCTTATGCCACCCTGGGGACCCCTCACTCAGCACAGACACACTGCTTGTCAGCTTGTGTGTGCTAGTGGGGATAAAACGACTAAGTCGACATGGCACTCCCTTCAGGGTGCCATGCCAACCTCACACTGCCTACAGGTATAGATAAGTCACCCCTCTAGCAGGCCTTGCAGCCCTAAAGGCAGGGTGCACTATACCATAGGTGAGGGCAGAAGTGCATGAGCACTATGCCCCTACAGTGTCTAAGCAAGGTAGACATAAGAGTATATGGTCTGGGAGTCTGTCATGCATGAACTCCACAGCACCATAATGGCTACACTGAAAACTATGAAGTTTGGTATCAAACTTCTCAGCACAATAAATGCACACTGATGCCAGTGTACATTTTATTGTAACATACACCCCAGAAAGCACCTTAGAGGTGCCCCCCGAAACCTTAACCGACTACCCGTGTAGGCTGACTGGTTTTAGCAGCCTGCCACACACCAGACATGTTGCTGGCCACATGGGGAGAGTGCCTTTGTCACTCTGTGGCTAGTAACAAAGCCTGTACTGGGTGGAGGTGCTTATCACCCCCCCCTGCAGGAACTGTAACACCTGGCGGTGAGCCTCAAAGGCTCACTCCCTTTGTTACAGCACCCTAGGGCACTCCAGCTAGTGGAGTTGCCCGCCCCCTCCGGCCACGGCCCCACTTTTGGCGGCAAGGCCGGAGGAGATAATGAGAAAAACAAGGAGGAGTCACTGGCCAGTCAGGACAGCGCCTAAGGTGTCCTGAGCTGAGGTGACTCTAACTTTTAGAAATCCTCCCCCAATAGAATTAGGGATGTGCCCCCTCTCCTCAGGGAGGAGGCACAAAGAGGGTGTAGCCACCCTCAGGGCTAGTAGCCATTGGCTACTAACCCCCCTGACCTAAACACACCCCTAAATTCAGTATTTAGGGGCTCCCCAGAACCTAGGAACTCAGATTCCTGCAACCTAAGAAGAAGAGGACTGCTGAGCTGAAAAACCCTGCAAAGAAGACGGAGACACCAACTGCTTTGGCCCCAGCTCTACCGGCCTGTCTCCCCACTTCTAAAAGACACTGCTCCAGCGACGCTTTCCACATGGACCAGCGAACTCTGAAGCCTCAGAGGACTGCCCTGCATCTAGAAGGACCAAGAACTCCCGAGGACAGCGGCTCTTTTCAACAAAGACTGCAACTTTGCAACAAAGAAGCAACTTTGAAGCAACACGCGTTTCCCGCCGGAAGCATGAGACTTGGCACTCTGCACCCGATGCCCCCGGCTCGACTTGTGGAGAACAATCACTTCAGGGAGGACTCCCCGGCGACTGCGAGACCGTGAGTAGCCAGAGTTGACCCCCATGATCCCCCACAGTGACGCCTGCAGAGGGAATCCTGAGGCTCCCCCTGACAGCGACTGCCTGCTTCAAAGACCCAACACCTGGTAAAGGCACTGCATCCGCAGCCCCCAGGACCTGAAGGATCCGAACTCTAGTGCAGGAGCGACCACCAGGTGGCCCTCTCTCTAGGCCAGGTGGTGGCTACCCAGAGGAGCCCTCCCTTGCCTGCCTGCATCGCTGAAGAGACCCCTTGGTCTCCCATTGATTTCTATTACAAACCCGACGCTTGTTTGCACACTGCACCCGGCCGCCCCCGTGCCGCTGAGGGTGTACTTTCTGTGTGGACTTGTGTCCCCCCCAGTGCCCCACAAAACCCCCCTGGTCTGCACTCCGAAGATGCGGGTACTTACCTGCTGGCAGACTGGAACCGGGGCACCCCCTTCTCCATTGAAGCCTATGCGTTTTGGGCACCACTTTGACCTATGCACCTGACCGGCCCTGAGCTGCTGGTGTGGTAACTTTGGGGTTGCTCTGAACCCCCAACGGTGGGCTACCTTGGACCCAAACATGAACCCCGCAGGTGGTTTACTTACCTGCAAAAACTAACAAACACTTACCTCCCCCAGGAACTGTTGAAAATTGCACTGTCTAGTTTTAAAATAGCTATATGTCATTTATGTGAAAACTGTATTTGCTATTTTGCTAATTCAAAGTTCCTAAAGTACCTACCTGAAATACCCTTCATTTGAAGTATTACTTGTAAATCTTGAACCTGTGGTTCTTAAAATAAACTAAGAAAATATATTTTTCTATACAAAAAACTATTGGCCTGGAATTGTCTCTGAGTGTGTGTTCCTCATTTATTGCTTGTGTATGTACAACAAATGTTTAACACTACTCCTTTGATAAGCCTACTGCTCGACCACACTACCACAAAATAGAGCTTTAGAATTATCTCTTTTTGACACTATCTTACCTCTAAGGGGAACCCTTGGACTCTGTGCATACTATTCCTTACTTTGAAATAGTACATACAGAGCGAACTTCCCACACATTGCCTAACCTATTTTCTTCCATCACCTATCAGGGCTGCCCTAGAAGAGCATTGATCAAAAGACTGCCACTGCCAATGCCTAATTTCAATCTGTGGATACCATCACAGAGGAGATATTTTGTTCAACCACCATGCTTGGATTGGATGAGGTAACAACTAAGTAACTATTGCACTATAAAGTGGTGATATATTGATTGTGAATTTGTGAGTGATGACTGATGGATGTGGTGGCTGACAGTAAGGGAGGCAGTTCAACAAATGTGTAAGCTTGTTTCCAATGATTTGCAATGTTTGGGGGATGATAGGTGATGATTTTGTCCTGAAAGTGATTGGCCTTTCAAAAGTAGTGATGTTTACCTGCAGGGTCTACTCCTCCTTTCTGGTTCTGCATAACAAACAAGCCACTTTAGTTACCAAACACAAATCTACACAAAAAATCTCCAGTTCTCAGGTCTACTTTGCCCTGTTTGGGACTGGGATGGAGTTACTCTGAATCTGGAGAAGGAAGATGGAAAGTCTCAGGGAGGGACTACCTCAACAGCTATAAGGGAGAAAGTTCTCAACTTCAAAAAGAACCCATGATGATGGTGAAGACACTGAGGCCTAATACTCACTCCGCTCTGTGAACTGGAGAGAGGTGCATTGAATTGGAAATGCTGCTGTGTATGTTTTTGCTGCATTGTTAGCTCAAACATGAAACTCCTCTTATGTTCTTGCTCTGCCTCTGAGTCTTATTGGTACACTCCCCATTAAGCTTACCTTGCTTTCTTTTGTCCCTTTCCTTTAATATACAATATAGCTACTGTTATTTCAATACACTGGCCTTCTCCTGCACAAACAAAACTTGAAAAGCTCAAGACTCCAGCTTACCTACCAGTCAGGTTCAGACAGGCACCAGAGTGATGGACATTCAAGAGTAGAGATGCATCACCCAATTTGGCAATACAGTATCATTTTCCTTTTAATAGTCATAATTTTTAGATTTTGGTGTGTTACGTTCAATCTTCCATATTTCAAAACTAGAAGACATAGGGGGTCATTACGACCTTGGCGCTCAGAGACCGCCAGGGGTAATGTGGCGTCCATACCGCCAACAGGCTGGCGGTACGGGGAGGCGTATCACGACCGCGGCGGTAGCGCTGCGGTCGCACCGCCGGGGCTGGCGGTTTCCCGCAGTTTTAGCCCCGGCGGTGATAATCCGCCAGGGCAGCGCTGCAAGCAGCGCTGCAAGCAGCGCTGCCCTGGGGATTATGACCCCCCTACCGCCAGCCTGTTTCTGGCGGTTTGCACCGCCAGGAAGAGGCTGGCGGTAAGGGGTGTCCTGGGGCCCAAACAGGGCCCCGGGCAGCTTTTCACTGTCTGCATAGCAGACAGTGAAAAGCACGACGGGTGCTACTGCACCCGTCGCACGGCCGCAACACCGCCGGCTCCATTAGGAGCCGGCTCCTATGTTGCAGCCTCATCCCCGCTGGGCCGGCGGGCGTAAACTTGGTTTGCGCCCGCCGGCCCAGCGGGGATGTCGTGGATATACTATCTGGGGTTTCTCTGGGACAGAAAGACTGTTTTCAATGAATTTACTGAACTGTGTCATACTTACTTATCCCTTTGTTTCCTTCCATAACAGATTGATGATGTTGTACTGCTCAGTGCCCCAGTAAATATTGTTGTGGTTTCTTTTGCATAGTGTTTGCCTTTGTCACACCTTTCCCCAAATCCCCTTTCCCATCCAATCATTGAGCTCCAAACCCCTTCCCCCAGGTGTGTGATTTATTGAGGTGTGACCTAATTTTATATGCTACAAGAATCAAACACTTTCTGGGGTGGATGTGGTGAAAGCAACCCCAACTCACTGCATGCCCTTCTACCTTCTATTAACTGAGCAATATTCCACAGTGGCCCCATCAACATCTTCATTCATGCCTTGTGTGTGAGTTCCGCCTGGTCCAAATACTCTTGAGCCTGAGCCCATTTCTCCTGTCTCCATGATCACATTTCCTACGTTTAGTTTTATAGCTCCTTAACCTCTTAGCTGCTGGGCCTTCCCCCCCACCCCCCAGTGCTGAGCCCTTTTTTTTGGCTATTTGGGGTAGTTTGCACTTAGGCCTTCATAACGTTTTGTCCACATAAGCTATCCACACCAAATGTGCATCCTTTTTTTTCCAACAGCCTAGGGATTCTAAAGGTACCCAGAGTTTCTGGGTTCCCCTGGAGGAGACCAAGAAATTAGCCAAAATACACCTAAACTTTTGTTTTTTTCAAACAAATGGGAAAAAAGGGCTGCTGAAGAAGGCTTGTGGTTTTTACCCTGAAAATGGCATCAACAAAGGGTTTGCAGCGCTAAAATCACCATCTTCCCAGCTTTCAGGAACAGGCAGAGTTGAATCAGGAAACCACATTTTTCAACACAATTTTGGCATTTTACTAGGACATACTTCATTTTTACTATTTTTGGTGCTTTCATCCTCCTTCCAGTTAGTGACAGGAATGGGTGTGAAATCAATACTGGATCCCGGACAGCTAAGTGTTTCTGAAAAGTAGACACAATTCTAAATTCAGAAAGGGGTCAATTGTGTAGATCCTACAAGGTTTTCCTACAGAAAATAACAGCTGAAAAAACAAAATATTGAAATGGAGCTAAAAAAACAGCCATTTTTCTCAGCGTTTTACTCTGTAACTTTTTCCTGCAATGTCAGATTTTTTAAAGCAATATACCGTTACATGTGCTGGACTCTTCTGGTTGCAGGGATATATAGGGCTTGTAGGTTCATCAAGATCCCTAGGTACCCAGAGCCAATAAATGATCTGCACCTTGCAATGGGTTTTAATTTTATACTGGGTATACAGCAATTCATTTGCTGAAATATAAAGAGTGAAAAATAGGTATCAAGAAAACCTTTGTATTTCCAAAATGGGCATAAGATAAGGTATTGAGCAGCGGTGGTTATTTGCCCATCTCTGAATTCCGGGGTGCCCATACTAGCATGAGAATTACAGGCCATTTCTCAAATAGACGTCTTTTTTACACACTGTCTTACATTTGGAAGGAAAAATATAGAGAAGGACAAGGGGCAATAACACTTGTTGTGCTATTCTGTGTTCCCCCAAGTCTCCTGATAAAAATGGGTAGGCCTAATGCTCGCGACAGGAAAGGCAATATGGACACATCACATTTTTACATTGAAATCTGATGTGTTTTTTGCAAAGTGCCCAGCTATTGATTTTGGCCTCTAGCTCAGGCAGCACCTAGGGAAAACTACCAAACATGCACATTTTGGAAAACTAGAGACCTAGGGGAATCCAGGATGGGCTGACTTGTGGGGCTCTGATCAGGTTCTGTTACCCAGAATCCTTTACAAACCTCAAAATGTGGCAAAAAAAACACTTTTTCCTCAAATTTCAATGACAGAAAGTTCTGGAATCTGAGAGGAGCCACAAATTTCCTTCCACCCAGTGTTCCCCCAAGCCTCCCGATAAAAATGATACCTCACTTGTGGGGGTAGGCCTAGTGCCCGCGACAGGAAATGCCCCAAAACACAACGTGGACATATCACATTTTCACAAAGAAAACAGCTGTTTTTTGCAAAGTGCCTAGCTGTGGATTTTGGCCTCTAGATCAGCTGGCACCTAGGGAAACCTAGCAAACCTGCACAGTTTTGAAAACTACACACCTAGGGGAATCCAAGATGGGGTGATTTGTGGGGCTCTGATCAGCTTCTGTTACCCAGAATCCTTTGCAAACCTCAAAATGTGACCAAAAAAACACTTTTTCCTCACATTTCGGTGACAGAAAGTTGTGGAGTCTGAGAGGAGCCACAAATTTCCTTCCACCCAGCGTTCCCCTAAGTCTCCCGATATAAATGATACCTCACTTGTGGGGGTAGGCCTAGTGCCCGCAACAGGAAATGCCCCAAAACACAACGTGGACATATCACATTTTCACAAAGAAAACAAAGCTGTTTTTTTAAAGTGCCTAGCTGTGGATTTTGGCCTCTAGCTCATCTGGCACCTAGGGAAACCTAGCAAACCTGCATAGTTTTGAAAACTAGACACCTAGGGGAATCCAAGATGGGGTGACCTGTGGGGCTCTGATCAGGTTCAGTTACCCAGAATACTTTGCAAACCTCAAAATGTGGCCAAAAAAACACTTTTTCCTCACATTTCGGTGACAGAAAGTTCTTGAATCTGAGAGGAGCCACACATTTCCTTCCACCCAGCATTCCCCCACGTCTTCCAATAAAAATGGTACCTCACTTGTGTGGGTAGGCCTAGTGCCCGCGACAAGAATAAATCACACAACGGTCAATGTTGGTACTTACATGAGGCAACTGTTGAACCTGGGGTGATTCCTTCCTTACGCAGGCACTAGGTATAGGCACTCAAGTGGGGTAGTGTTTTTATCAGGACAGGTGAGGAATCACTGGGTGATAGGAATTTTGTGGATCACAGCATATTCCTGTAGTTTGTGTGACAGATATGCAAGAAAAATAGAGTTTTTATTCAATATTTCAGCTTTGCAGGGTAATCTGGGTAAGAAAACTTTGGGGAATCCACACAAGTCACACCTCTGTGGACTCCCCCAGATGTCTAGTTTCCAGAAATGTTTGGGATTAGTATGTTTCCCTATATAGCCGCCAAACCCAGGACCAAAAACACAGGTGCCTGCCTTACAAAACCAGTTTGTTTTGTGATAGATAATTTTGATGTCTCCACAATACAATTTGGGCAGTGGAATTCGGGGCTGAACTAAATTGGGGAGCTCCCAAGAGAGCACCCTCTCTGTGCTTGCCCCCACATTCACCTGCTCTCTGGGTTGGGCTAATCCACTATTGCCCTGTTGCACAGACTCTGCTGGCGAAGGGACAACAGGACTGCCCTCATCACCTCCCTCACAATTTACTGGAAGGAGTTATCCAATGGGACTCCTCCAACTGAAAAATCACTCCCAGAGTCTGCGCCATTGTCCTATCCCTCAGATGCTGTCTCAGTTTCTGCTGTCTCAAGCTCTGATTCTATGTTAGAGCTGTCCTCTATAACCAGAGTGACGTCAGCAGCAGTCATCCATCAAGATGCCATCCCTGCTATTGGCTAAACTGTTGCTCTAAAACACTAGCCTACATAGACAGTCACAAAATTGCTGGTGTGTGTGTGTGATACGTGCAACAGTAGAAGCCACCTTACCTACGCTTCTTCCCTCAATCAGCACGTTCTTTCAAGACACTCAAACACCTTGTCACATACCATTTGTCACAGTCTTCAGCACCTCCTGCGCCCAGTCCAACAATCATTATTGGTGCTCCCACTCCCATGTCCTCCTCCTCGGATTCCCTCATTACCACCCAGCAAATGTGCTCTTCATCTCTCCATAGCCACCCCCCTCCCCGCACATACATTTCATTTGTATTATAGCGCAGGTAATGGCTGACTTTACTAATGTACTCAGCTATTTACATAAAATACAGATTTGCTCTTTGTAGTAGTCATATAAACCTTCTGAGCTTCTTTATGGCACTAAAATTGCCATTAGACAAAAGTCTGATCCTTTTGTAGGAGAAACATAATCACAAGACTTACTTAACTTCTTTATTGCTGCCTAAAAGCTACAGTTGAAATGCGTCAGTTGAAGTATGTGCACTGCTTTGAAGACGCAAGCTGCAACTGCAAGACAACTAGTGGCAAATATATATGTATATATAATAATATATATATATATATATATATATATATATATATGATATATATATATAAGATATATATATACATATATATATATATGTATATATATATATATATATATATCATATATATATGTGTGTATATATATATATATATTTATATATAAGATAAATATATATATAGATCACTTTTAAATGTGGGTCTGGTTTTCCTGGGGGCTGATTGCAGCCCCCAGGGAAACCACACATGCACTGACAAAAGTGATATATATATATATATATATATATATATATATATATATATATATATATATATATATATATATATAGATCTATATATATATAGATCTATTTCTAGATATTTCCATGTAGATAGACATATCTATCTACATGGATTGATATATATATATATATATATATATATATATATATATATAGATCTGTATTTTTTTTTCTCGTAGTTGTAGGGTTTTCTTGGGGGCCAAAATGGCCCCCAGGGAAACCCTACAACTACTAAAAAAAAGATGGCCCCACAGGGGGTCGTCCTGCCTACGGGCGACCCCCTGTCAATTTTGTTATTTTATTTCTTTTTAAATTACCCCCTGGGGGTGGCGCTTTCGCCAGGAGGCCCCAACATTGAAATTTAAAAATATGGCCCCACAGGGGGTCGCCCTGCCTATGGGCGACCCCCTGTCAATTTCGTTATTTTTATTAATTTATTTTTAATTAGTCCCTGGGGGTGGCGCGATCGCGCACGATCGCATCCCCCCAGGGGGCCCCAACATTGAAATTAAAAAATATGGCCCGGTGGGGTGGCCCATTTTCCTAGGGGGCCGACCCCCCCAAGTGAAATCCCCGGTGTCTAGTGGCATTTCCTGGCCCTCGTTCACAACTGTGCTGCGATAGAGGGCCAGGAAACGAGTTCAGGAAGGCCTCATATGAAAGGGGAGCGCGTTTCTGCCGCGGGAGGAGGAGGCGGCCATTGCACAAGGGCAGGAGCCCTTCAAAAACCAGCTTGCGCTCCCGCTGCCGCGGGAAGGGCGTTTCTGCCGCGGGAGGAGGAGGCGGCCACTGCACAAGGGCGGGAGCCCTTCAAAAACCAGCTCGCGCTCCCGCTGCTGAGGGAAGCGCGTTTCTGCCGCTGGAGGAGGAGGCGGCCACTGCACAAGGGCAGGAGCCCTTTAAAAACCAGCTAGCGCTCCCGCTACCGCGGGAAGCGCGTTTCTGCCACGGGAGGAAGAGGCGGCCACTGCACAGGGCAGGATCCCTTCAAAAACCAGCTTGTGCTCCCGCTACCGCGGGAAGCGTGTTTCTGCCGCGGGAGGAGGAGGCAGGAGCCCTTCAAAAACCAGCTAGCGCTCCCGCTACCGCGGGAAGCGCGTTTCTGCCGCGGGAGGAAGAGGCGGCCACTGCACAAGGGCAGGAGCCCTTTAAAAACCAGCTTGCGCTCCAGCTACCGCGGGACGCGCGCGGGCGTTGACCGGGCGAAGCCCGGGCCAAGGGCGGGCCCGTCCTGCGCCCGTCAGCGCCTGACAGAGGCTGGGCTGGGCCACCCCCCTGACATCCTTTTTCCGGCTCCCACTGATATTGGTCCCTACAGGGCTGTAAGGAGAGGTTTGGACTCAGATTTGTAGCTGGTTTCAGCTCTCTGGGCAGGGCAGAAGCCCTAATTAACTCTCTTGTACTCCCGCCTTGTGCCCACCAGAGCCAGGAGAAGGCTGGGCTGGGCACACCTTGTTGTTATTGGTTTTAGAAATCGCATATACCCTGTCTGTGATTAGTTAAGAGTGCCTATCATAGTTAACCCCTTATACATAATGGGGAAAAGAAAGCAAAACCAAATAAGGAGCGGTATGAATACCACAACCCAGAGAAGCACTAATACAATTACCAATTACCTCACAGATGCAATGGGAAAAATAAACTAAGAGATCATTAACGCTGAAGCATGTTTAGTGGCAACAAAAAATGTTCTACATGAGGCTATCACCGAAGTGAGCTTTGAGGCTGTAGGCTTAACCTCTGAATTAAAAGCCCCAGAAGAAAAATTTATTGGGCCAGATTATAGATCTTCTCTAGGCCCTTTACTTCCTACAGATACAATAGAGGAAATTTACTCACCAAACAGTACAGACGACCAAATCCCTTCACCACCCAAGAAAAAAAGAAGTAGTCAGATCATCAAATCTAAGTCCATGCTAGTACACTCACAGCTTCCTAAGAGTAACAAAAAAACTACACAAATGCATGGGGGTCATGCAGTAGTACTATCAACAGATAATGATGGTTCCTTACAAAAACGTGTGGAAACCCTTTTCAAGAAATTGCATGGGAAGCTAGATTATATAGAGACAAAAGTATTGTCAGAATTTAAGGAGATAAAAGAATGCATAACCAAGATAGATGTAAGTGTTAATTCAATGACTAAACCAAAAACTCTGCCTCTTGGCAGTGATCTTATATCAAACGAGAATCAAGAGGCTGCAGTCCTAAGGAATAGAGCGATGATAGGGTTTACAGATCCCAACAAAAGGAGTATGGAATGCCGGCATCCCATGCAGGAAGAAATCCCTCAGCCCAAGGCACCTATGACTAATCAAATGGAGCCTATGGATAGAAATCATAGACGCCAGTCCCTGACTAGAAACAGACCAGTGAAAGAGGTGTTACAGCTACCACCAGATGCTACTCCATATACAATCATTCTTAAAAAATTTCCCAAACTAGGCCCAAATATCGTCGAGACCTGGCTAGATATACGTAATAAGGTAGCACACTGGATGTCAGGGAATATATGTACACCAGATATATACTATTTCGCGAAATCTTATATGCAAGGAGAGTTGACTGGGTGGGAAATCTGGAGGAAGAAGTAGGAGACTGTATTGTGGTCAACTTTCGTAATCCTCGTTTTGTGGGCAAACTGCTAGCAGATTTGGATATAAGACATCGAAATTGTAAAAACCTGAGGAGGGAGATTATGGCTGTTCCCCTAGGATACTTTTATAGAATGACGAATACCACAGGCATAAAAGACACAGGGGTTACAGGGAATACATCCAATATTCTGGATAGGCATAATAAATTAGAGTATTCCAACCGTTTTGCCCCCCTGAGTAACATGGAGCATCTAGATTGACTGCAGGAGAACATGAGTAGAGAAGTGACTTCGCTGCACAATAAAACACAACCTATTACTATAGTGCCCAAATCAAACCCTCCAAGTGGTAATGGCGACACTGAGATAGATGGGAGACCCTTAGCAGGAGACCTAATTATACTCATGTCATGGAATACAGCTGGAGTAAAAACTAAAATGGCTGAGAAGGAATGGCAGACAATAATAAGTTCATCACATATAATCTGCCTACAAGAGACATGGCACACGGGATCCTTTTCTATGGAAGGATATGCCACATTCTCCACACCAGCCTCGGCCTCAGCCAGGGGAAGGGCAAAGGGAGGTCTAGCAATTTTGATTTCAACATTGGTACCCTACTCACAGGTGAAATCCTCCCTCAATTCCCCTCACTACCAGTTTTTATACTTTCGGATAGATGGGATCTTAGGAATTGTACAAATTTGATGGTACTAATAGAGTAGTGGTATCGACTCTTCAGGATGACGTACAGGCCTTTGTAAACGATATAATTTCAAGCTACATAATAATATGGGCTGGAGATTTTAATACCGGGACATGCAAGAATACTATAGGAAAGACATGTGGATTCATCGACGATGGGGGAAGTGCTCAATTGCACTTTTTACATAATAACTATGGAACTGCATTAAATGAAATATTATTTAAATATGACTTAGAGGTGATGGAGCAAGATGGGCATAAAGGAGTGAAGCTTCCATCGGTTGTAGGAAGAGGACATTTCTCGTTAATCGACCACATACTAATGTCAAAGAGTCATATGGATATGGTAGTTTCATTGAAGATTGAGCCTACTATCTATAGTGATCATTACCCCCTGTTACTGACTATGAGATTAGCCAAACCCTTTAATATAGGTGAACGATTAGCAATGGACATAGGAATAAGAAGGGAAAATGGATTTGCGATCAAATGGACCGGGATAAATGAAATAGATGTGATGAATAAAGTTGTGACACAACACCGTCAAGAAATTCTCACATGTACAGAATATAATCAAAATCCATATACGATCCTAGGATCCTTTAACCAACTTAGAATCTCCATTGCAGGAAGTTTATTGAGAGCATCGGGGAAAAAAAGGAGCGAAAAAGTGGGGTGGTTTAATCACAATTGCTCATCAGCCAGCCAGGAACTAAAGCAAGCCCTGCAGGCCCGACCAAGAAATAGAGAAGAAGTAATTATTAAGCGTTTTAACTATAAACATGCACTAGAAACCAGGAAGGCACAATTGAGGGCTAGGGCATGGGCTAATCTTGAGCAAGCAACGACATTAAGAGATAGTACTTTATTTTGGAAAACAATTAATCAACCTTTTCTAAAAAATAGTGATGTACCCGAAATAACAGTACATGTTCCTTTATTGGAATGGCTTTCTCATTTTGGTTCAATTTTTAACCCAGATAACCTGACTATTCACCCATCAAATATTGGGATAATTGAGATCAATCCACCCTTCTTGAAACCAGTTAGCCTAGGAGAAGTGAAATTTGCCATGGGAAGATGCCCGAAAGGGAAGGCGCCGGGCCCTGACGGGGTGCCAGTAGATGCCTATTTGACACATGTTGATTTATGGTGCCCTATCCTGACCCAAGTCTTCCTGAGCGTGACAAAGGGATACATTTTAACATCATGGAGTGAAAGTATAATTGTCCCTATTTTTAAAAAGGGGCATAGAGGCGATCCCAAATGTTATCAGCCAATTTCACTTTTAGATACCTCTGTCAAACTGCTGGGAAGAGTACTCGTAGAAAGATTAGAAACATGGGCAACTAACAATCATATACTTACAGAGGCTCAACTGGGATTTAGGCATGGGGTTGGTACTCTGGAACAATGTATAAACCTCAACCTAATAATAAGCAAATATACAATAGCAAAGAAGTGTCATGTGTTCCTCTGTTTTGCAGATCTTAGTAGTGCCTTTGATCTGGTGAATCATGCTAAGCTGTGGAAAGTTTTAACAGATATGGGTGCGCCTTCAGATATAATAAGCTTCTTGGCGCAACTATACAATCATCTATCAGCACGGGTAAGATATGGAAGAAATGGTGAATGTACGCCAAGTTTAGGATAGGGAGAGGAATACGCCAAGGTTGTGTTTTGGCGCCGCTCCTATTTTCCCTTTACATAAATGGTGTAGATGCCCACCTAAAAAACTTAGAAATTGACAGCCCTAAAATAGGAGAATGTTCTATCCCAATCCTTTTATACGCAGATGACGCAGTATTGCTATCATGAACTGCAAATGGGTTGCAGAGACTAATGGAGGGCTTCATGGAATTTATGGAGGGAAGAGATATGATGTTGAATATGAGCAAAACAGTGGTAATGACTTGTGGACAGGGAAAGGCCAGGAAGAAAACTTATTTTATTAAGGGCCACAAATGTGAAGAGGTGAATGGATTTACATACTTGGGTATACACTTTTCTAATATGGGACATTGGAAACAACATCTAGAAATTATTAAGATGAAGTATATTAGGACAACTGAGGCTGTCTTTAGATTCTCCCAAAAAATTGGTAATAAACCCCTAAGGGAAATGCTGCAAATCTATAAAAGTAAATCAATCAGCAGCATCACATATGGTTCTGCCCTTTGGGGCTTGATGCCCGAGATCCATTCATTACAAGTGCTAGAGAATACATTTTTTAATAGATTACTTGCAGTCCCAAATACCACCTCCACATACATGGTACATAAGGAACTGGGCAGCCCTTACGTGGTAGATCTAATATATATAAATGCGTTGTTGGCTTGGCATGGTATTTGGTCAAAAGAAGGGACGCATTTTACCCAAAAGATTATTAAAGATTGTCTTACACTAGAACATTGGGATAGAATCCCATAGTTCATGCACTTAAAAGATCTGTTGAGAGGTATAAATCTAACACCAAACTTAGACAACCCACGCATAGTCCTCCAAATCAACTAATGGGATGGACGGTTAGTGATAGAGAAAATAGAGAATGCATGAAATCAACGGTAGCACTTTATATGATTGAAAATAAGTAGGTAATACCAAATCACTTACTGACAGTTGTAAATACTCAGCATAGATTTTATTTGACCTGATTACGTTTTAGAATGTTGCACTTTTTGGTAGCCTTCCCAAAGGTGAGGATTTGGAGTAAAAGCCTCCCGAAGTGCCCCTGCGTGGGACGTTTTGCACAATCCACAATGCACTTTATTATATCTTGTAAATTCTATCATGACATTAGGAAACATTTTTTAAAACCACTATTTATTACTAACAAGTTATTTTATTGAAGAGAAGCTTTTAACTATTTATTTAAATTGGATACCAATGAGAAATGTGAAGCAGTGATAAAAATTTATCTTACATGCAATTGAACAGAGGAAAAAGTTGTCTTATCTAGCAAAACTTCGATACGAGAATGAATAACTACATAATTTGTTGCATCAAAGGTTTTTATTATCCTTTTATTTATTAGTAATGTATCTGGAAGTATTTTATTGTATAACCTTTTTATTCTAAAGAGATTGTTTTTCTTTTATGGAGTAAAATCCGAATAAAGATTGTTTTGAATTGAATTGAATTGAAAGGGGAGAGTCTCCCCTTTCATACGAGGCCTTCCAGAATGTGGGGAAGGCCGTTTGGGGCCATTTTCCCCATTTTGGCTGCTTCCTGCTCTGATGGGGAAAACAACGTCACAAAGGGGCGGGTGGAGGGTGGGGCGAGACACGTAAGTTCTTCCGTGTCTCCCAGGGCTTAAAAAAAAAAAAAAGAAAATCCTACCTGGTGTCGGCCACTGGTCGTGACCCACACCAGGGAGGTAGTGCGGGCGTCGGCCAGTGGCCGACGCCCGCATTAAAGGGGTTAACATTTCTCAGAAGAAATTGGTATTGCCTGATTTCATTATCATATGGTCTTCTTTGTTGTGTGCCTAATGCTGTCATTGTGGTTGTTTGGTCTCAGTCATCCTGAAGTTATGACATATGACCCACAAACTTGCTGTTTTCTCTCAGTCCAGTTGGCAATGATTGATAACCTTTTAATTAATCCAGTAGTTGGAGTTCGCATAGGAGGGAGTGGTACCTTCTGTCTTCCCTGTTAGCGAGCTAGCCTGATACTACTTCCCCCTTCTAACCTCTTATGTTGTCACCTTAGGAAAAAACCTGCAGAAAAAAGTCTCCCTCGCTTCATCTATTCAGGTAAGAGAAGAATTATGGATTGAAGTGAACTGGTTTAGTTAGTAATTAACTCCTAATGAAGAAGATGTCTGTGTGTACTGGGTTTTTGTAGGCAAAATAAACAATCATCCCTAGTGGTCAATATATAGTTGCAAGGACAATGGAGCAAGGGTCTAGGTAAATGACATACACTTTTTAGCAGATTAAAATAACACATTAAAAGATAGCAGCAAAAATTAAATGTCTAAAACACCAAAATAAAGATTTGAGATGCAAATGAAGTAAAAAATATGTCCCCTTTATTACTTAAAAATAGAAAACCCTCCCTATCCACCCACAATAACACCACCCCTCTCCCCGAACAAATAACCCCATCACCAAAAAGTCCAACAAAAAGTCCAAAGTCCAACCCAAATCCCTCCCCACCTTCTCCAACCACAAGTCCCTCCCACCCAAATATATATATATATATTTTTAAAGGCCTAAAATAGGGCACTGTCAATATGGGTCCCGAGCTGGTCCAGTATCTGTTTAGTGCTTGGGAGTCGGCTCCCTATCCAGCAATGCCCTGTTGGAGGGGAAGGGTGCAGCAGCAGGTGCAGTCAGGGACCCTGACTACTGGCAGCGGTACTTGAGATATACTGGCCAGGAGGCTGGGGGCTTGTGTCCTACTCTGCTGGGTACTGGATACAAGGCAGCTGTTTTGGTCTCTTCCTTCCCCAGGATCACCAGCCGCTAATATTCGGCCCGAATGTTGCCCAGCCTCTGCTGCCGCAGACAGGCTGCTTTCTCCTGCTTGGTTGGTGGTCATCAAGCAAGAGTAGCTATATCAAGAAAAAGAATAACAAAAAAGACAAAATGTAAACAATGCTCTAAAAAAGCACTTC
Source organism: Pleurodeles waltl (assembly GCF_031143425.1). NCBI lineage: Eukaryota > Metazoa > Chordata > Amphibia > Caudata > Salamandridae > Pleurodeles > Pleurodeles waltl. Next base: position 360,636,338 of record NC_090449.1, on the reverse strand, counting down.
TTCAAATGATAGATAGTGAGTGGCACAGTAGCTTTAAATTGCTGGTCCCCTAGTGACGTTGGAGTTTGATGTGATTATGATTAGGAGAGTTAAAGGGCCAATATTTTATTTGTTCATCTACACATGCCTCATATAAAAAGCCCTGACTGTCTAGTAGAAAGGAATTTAGGCAGAATAAGACCAGATTAAAAAGAAAACAGTGATTTCATTTTTGTTTTCTTATAAAGGATTTTCTAGCAACTAAACAGACACATTTAGTGGAAAAATAGAAATGAATTACCTCTCATTTATGATGAGAAGGGCATTATGCACTATGGAGTACAAGTTGTTGTGCCAAATATTTGGAGGCATGCTAGCCAGCCGTTCAAGTACTTTGCTACTGTCTGCAGCTCAGCAGTTTTAGCTGACAATTATCTATCTCTAATTCCAATGTCCCTGCTCTTCTCCACTTACCTTTCACTTAATTTAGTTTTTACCCTGACTCTAAAGAGGCAGATGAATAAATAAGATACGTCACACATGTCAAGTACAAAATGCAGATATATTTATCCTGTCTGCCGTAAGTAAACACAGGAAAACAATGCACTGCACTACAGGCAAAGGAATGAGCTATATGGATGGTATTTTGCACGTTTGTCATAAAGTATCCTCTATGTCAAACTTGAAATCAAATCGGGCACTTATCAGACCCATACTACTTACTGGTCTCACCCACCATCACAAATTCTTTCCAACAAATTGATTTGCCTGGCAGTATGGACAGTATTGAAACTTGACTTACTCTACTGCAGAGTAAGGCAGATGGAGCTTTTGTTATAGAAGAATAGAGGGGCATTACTGATCTCTCTACAGAAGAAGAGCTCCCATCTTTCTTCATCCAAGCAGTTATTCAATCATCCTTTCCTTCTTCCTCTATGTAGCCCCACAGCCACCATGATTTAAGCTTTAATTTCGCTCATCCAGTCTTTCACCCAAATTCACAGAAATGAGCGAAAAATAATCAAAAATACAAAAAACATTTAAACGCTGTAAAAGTATTCAGACACAAAAGACACACTAATACAATAAATAAAAAACAGGGGTAGATCAAGTGTAAGGGTGGAGGATTATAAGGATTGGGGTCAGATTGAAAACTTGAAAAGTTGAACGTCCAGAATCATAATCAGTGTGAAAAACAAGATGGCCACACCCATGCGAACCTTGTGGTGCCGTTTGAACGTGATTTTGAACATGAGTGCGTACATCGCATTGCGTTTGAGGTCAAATGTAACGCGAATGGGTATAAGAGAGAGCTCTGCCCACTAGCGGAACACCGCATAGTATGGCAGAGTTTTTTAGCCCTTGGGGGAGTTCCGCCTAGCATGAGTCCATGCACTACGCCCAGGCCTACTTTCAAGTTTAACATGCCCAGATAGTGAAGAACTCTTAAATTCATTTTTTACTATTGCAAAGCCTATCTCTCCTATAGGATAATATTGGAATTACCTTCGAACATCTTTTAAGTTTAATTGCCATTTGGGAAGAGATAGAAATATGGTGTTTGGTGTTCCTGGACTCACAATTTAAAATCACAACTTATGGTGAAGTCAGATTTTAAATTGTAAGTTTGAAAATGCCACTTTTAGAAAGTTGGCATTTTCTAACTTTAAACATGCCTCTGCCTGTCTCTGAATACACATCTGGGGTAGATGACAGCTGGGCTTTGAGCATTCACATTAAGCAGTCATAACCAAGGGACCTTGGGTGTCGTGTTTGCATATTGATGGTCTATCACCAGGCTGATGGTTCTTCCTAGGCTAATTGGTTGGTTGGAGCTGACATTTACTCCTGAATAGGACATAGCCTCTTCTCACACAAAGAGCTACCTAACCCTCTGTGGTGTGACTGGAGCCAGGGAAGACAGGACAGGGACCTTTTAGACTTCAAAGGAAGACCTGGACATTTCTCTCATCTTCCAGATCAGTGCATCACAGTATATATACTGGACCCCAAACCGCACCAAATCAGATCTCTACTAGAACCAGGAACACTCTGTAAGCAAGTAGTACGGCTGTGCCACCAGGAGGGACTGACACTCTAAAACTGCATTGCAATTTTGGCTCACTGCTGCTGTTTGCTCTGCTGTAGGAGGGGCTGCCACTTGGCTGTTTGCTCTGCTGTGTGGGCCTGCTACCTGCTGCTTCTGCCCTGCAGTGAGAAGGACTGGACTTGCTCTCTACATCCTTGCAATCAAGAATCTCCAAGGGCTTACTGGGTTCTGTCCTGTTCTCTGTAGTCACAGGGACATCAAAAACTGCTTAAACACTCTCCTGGTTCTGTGGGACTCTGATCCTGTGAGATCTACCCTTTTCGGAGGTACCCCCACCAGCCTTGGGCCTCAGAAGATGGTTTTGCAGATTCACACTTCAAAAAGCAACACATTGCCCCGAGTGCGGCAGAAAAATCAATCAATACACTGCATCTCTGACGCTGACCCAGTGGCTACCAAATGACAGAGGATCACAGACTGCATGGCCTGGTGACAATTCTCTGTGTGGCCTGCAAATGATGCATCGTATCCACTTACATGGAGCCCAGAGACAATGCAGTGCTCAAGCGTGGTAAAAATACTCCAACGCTCATGCCACTAAAGGTACTGTTCAGAGGACCCTGCATGGGTTATGTAGCCGGCCACCCACCATCACGGTTGACCTTGATTTTCGATTTGCACTGGTCCCTGGTGATCTCAAGTAAACTGTTGACCGCTAGTGACTTCTAAGCACTGTTTTTTTACATTTCATCTTTAAAAATGCATATCTTGACTTTTTCTTATCAGATTTGTTGTTTTGAACTTGTTTAATCAGATAAATATTATCTATTTTTCTAACCTGATGTTGAGTCTTTTGCTGGTGACTTTCACTGTGTTACTGTAATTAAGTGTTGCACAAATACTTAGCCCATTGCCTCTTAAGTTAAGCCTGACTGCTCTGTGCCAAGCTACCAGGGGTGAGTACGGTTTAATTTAGGGTGTGTACATGACAAACCCTGTCTAGGATTGTGGTCTCTTACTTAGATAGGGTGTCAATTTCTAAAAACTCAAAAACTGTTTCCTTCTACTATCTCTGCTGCACTCCACCAAACAGGTAAAATTCTGGTTAGGAAACTCAATCACACTTGACATAAAATAATCTAGTGCAGATAATGCAAACTATTTCTTTTTAGTGCTTGATACAAACCTAAACCATGGCCACATAAATGCAGCACCTAATGTATCCAAAACCATTCCAACTCCTCAAGGACAGCAAGCCACTTATCAGACAACTTCAAAACGGTAGTTCATTCTCTAATTCTCTCTAAATTAGGTTATGAGAACTCACTTCTCACTGGCATTACACCTAACCCCAATGAAGGCATCCCTCAACTCGACAGTTCACCTAGTCACTGGGGATAGAATTTCAAATCATGCCAATTTTGGTCTCAATTAAGTGTCTCCCCTTTGAAGCTCAAAGCATTTATAAGATTTATTCACATGTCTATGAAAGAGGGTTATGCCAAACACCTATCAGACAAACTAATTATCCCAGGAGGCCCCCATGCTCTCTGAAGTACAAACTCTACAAAAAGAAAATCCAGAATTCAGAAAAGCTAGATCCCGGAGGCAAGCTGTGCCAGGGAACACTTCAGAAATTTGCAGCATCATTCCACCTGCTACCAGGAACAATCTTTCTCATAAATCCTTTAAAGTGTACCTAAAAATACTTCTCTTCGAACATCATCTACCTTAATAATAGATGCTTGCTTACTAAAGAATCACTTGTCAGGAATGGTTCACTTAAAGACCTATGCCATAGCTAACAATTTTTCTTATCTATGATGTTGTACTATAGTGTGTTAATGGCTTTGTTTTCATGTTGGCTTTCCTAATGCTATTGATACTGTCATCAATGAATTTGCTTTAATAGAGAGCTAGTGCCATATTCCACATTGTAAGAAATTAGATTGTTGGTTGAATGGGGTGTAAGCCCTGGTCAAGCAGCAACTACAATCATTTTCAGGGTGAGGCACAAGCTAACACTAAATAAACCTGTGCTCAGCCCTCCGGTAGCTTTGTTAAGAGTAGACAGGTATAACTTAGAGGCAATAAGTAAAGTACTTGTGCAAACTTCAAACAGCAATAAAGTGAAAACACCACAGAAAAAGGACCCACACCAAATTAGACAAATAGAGTTGTTTTAATAAATAAATGAACAAGACCAGAACAACAAAACTCTAATCAGTAGCACCAAAGATACTCTGTCCTAGAGATTTTAGTCAAAACAACGTTAACGAGCACAATGTGCCAACTGTGATTATCTGCTTGTACTGGGCGGGGACAAAGTCACAAATGACTGCAGGGCAGCAGTTCTTCAGAGCAGCAGTCCAGAAGAGTATTAGTCCTTTCAGCTGCACAGCAATCTTTCTTACTGACAGAATATCTACAGGTCCAGAAGTTTACTGAAGAGTTGTTGTTGAGGTTGAGTATATATACACCGAGTTGTATCCTTGAAGTGGGGAGAAGCTTCTAGAGGCTTCTGTTTGAAGTGCTGAGGTGCATTGACTTTTTGGCCCTGGCTCTAGACTAACTACTGGGGGTGTGCAGTCCTTTGTGTGGTAGAAAGACACATCTTCTCCCTCCCATTCTGCTCCTCATGGCCAACCCAGTCACACCTAAGCTCCCTATTTATGTGTGGCTGTCTAAGCAGACTATATAAAGTCCAAATGTCACCCACAGTCAACCATGTGACCCAAAGATAGGCTGCAGGCACCAAATGACTAAGGCAGGAAAATGTCAACTTTCAAAAGTGGCATTTTCAAAATTGTATTTTAAAATTCAACTTCACCATAAGTTAGGATTTTTCATTACAACTTCAAAGATACCACACATGAACTGTGTACCTGTACCCCCTTTCAAAATCAGTTTATTAAATGTAATAAAGTAACTCCATCAGTGTCCTGTGGGAGAGGTAGTGAAAAACAAATGTAAGAGTTTATCACTACCAGAACATATAAAACTTAACACTACATGCCCTGTTTTTTAAATACATTGACCCAGACCCTCTGGGCTATCAAGGGCCTACCCTAGGGATGCTTATATGTGTTAAAAAGGAAGGTGTGGGCCTGGTAAAAGGTTTATTTTGCCAGTTGAAACAGCAGTTTAAAACTGCACACACAGGCTGCAATGGCAGGCCTGAGGCATGTTTGAAGTGCTACTTAAGTGGGTGGCACAACCATTGCTGCAGGCCCACTAGTATTTAATTTACAGGTACTGGGCACAGGGGGTGTCACCTTAATAGGTTGTTACAAGTAAATTGACCATGTCAATTGGGTGTAAAGCAGTTCTACCATGCTGTAAAGAGCCAGCACAGCACTTTAGCACTGGTTAGCAGTAGTAAAGTATGCTGAGTTCTATAAGCCGGCAAAAACGGGTTCCCAAAACAGGAGGGTGTAGGCAAAAATTTGGGGATGACCCTGCACAAAAAGTCCAATGCTCAAGTTATCTACAATGTTGCTACTGTTCCTGTGATGCCTATGTAAAGCATTGTGAGGCTCCTTGGGTTGGGTTTGGGATTTATAAATGTGCACAAATTAATAATTAATGAATTGGCAAAGTCACTAGCTTCAGCTTTCCATTTTGGAACATTTCTTCTACACTTCCTAGATAGTATCCATGTTTTGTCTAAAGGCAACATGGCTGCCCTCATTGAAATATGACCAAATATTTTTCCAAGAGGGCTGGTCACCATTTCTGATTTCTCCAATGTTGGTGCAATTGTTGAAGCTTTGACAAAGCCATAGCTGTGAGTGGAAGGGTGGAGAGAACGATATGGGCAAGGGAGCAAGATAGCAGCTGATCTGAAATATATATATAATAATGTCATGGTACACCAGATGTGGTATTAAGGACAAACCTATATTTACCTATGAATATTTATACATGCTTAATGATTTAGTTGAAGTAAGTATTTGGTGTTCAATATTTTTTATACATTGATGTGAATATATCTCTAAATAATAATATATATAGTCCAGATATCAATACGTGGAATTAACAATAGAAAATCTGTTCTTATCTATATATATCTACCTTGATATGGCGGTTGTTGATTTTCTGGATTTGTTATTTTTGAATGTCTGTCTTATCATATAACAACTATAGCAACATGGTCTACATGTATATTGTTTCACATAAAATCACAGTTATGTGCTCTGAGAGATAGTAAAGTAAGCTATGAGTTTGTATGCTACAATGATAAGCGATGGAAATACAGCAAGAGAGGTAAAAAATGGCTGCTATTAACATTCAGAAAGACAATGAAATGGGAGCAAAATGTGAAAAGTTGCTGAATAGTGTTATGACAGGTAATGCAGACAGAAATATTATGCCTCAAGGTACAGTCTTAAAAAATTCCTTGTGTGGCGCAATCAGTTATTTCACATATATACACTGAGAGTTAAAAATGCAAGAAAAGCAGCTACACAAGTTATATGTCAGGGCATTAATAAACTCTTGAAAATCTAACCTAAAGAAAATAAACAGAAGAGGTCAAACACATTTGAATGTTCAGTAAAGTAAACACAATGTCTAAGATTAAAAAGGTAAGCATAGAAAGTTGAAAGCTGACTTATTTTAATACAAAAATATATTTCGTGTTATTTTTAGGTGTGACTTAATTGTGCTGGAATCCATGATTCTTTTTTCAATCCATGTATTCCTTTATTGTTCATGAGTCTTTTACATGTACAGCAATTCAACTATGTGACGTTTCATTTTTAATTTATTTCTACCCTGTCTGTATATTACACCATTATAGACTGACCATGGTACCTAGAGGGTAGGCACCCCTTGATTAAAACCATAGTCATATTTTGCATGAAATCTAACAATAAAGTCATGAGGAGTAAATCCAACCTCACAATTGGTACTACGTCCATCCTCACATTTGGTAGACAATACACAATCTGCATCAAATTCACCATCAAAATTAGTAGAAATTCTATGCCACAGTTGCAACTAACTGTTTTTTAAAATTAGCCCTAAATTTACTTTTATTATGGATGAAAAATTCAATTTACAAGCAACGCTACATTTATTTACAAATAGTGCTAAATATGAAAATATACAACAAAATAGTCACACAATTATCCATCTGCACTGTTACTAAATCTACATAACAATTCACAGCTTGTCGTATAGAATTAACCATACCTATAAAAACCCACCAATTCTACGATTACATTAGGTCCTCGAAGATTTGTACAATAAATACACAGTGCAAACAGACATCAATATCAGAATCAGAAATAACATTAAACCCATCATCTCAACTGGCACTAATATTGCCATTAAATCTACCATCAGGAGCAGCAGGAGGACCACAATTGTTACCAAATTAAACATTACAGTTTCCAGTTGTTATTGTTTTCATACACAATCTCGATTTAGGCCCAAATTTATGTTAAAGTGGTGCAGTGCAGTGTCAAAAATAGCAGCACTGCACTGCACCACTTTAGGTACGCAGTGGTACACCGTATCCAGAGGAATATAGCGCACCCCTGTGTTTCCCCTGCGCTGGCGCTGAATTAAGCTGCCTAGCACCAACACAGGCATCCTTCCACCATAGTGCAAGGGTGTCTGTGCTGAGGGGATATATTGTTTATGTGCAGGAAGGTGTCCCTTCCCGCACATAAACAATCTATAATGGCAATTTGGCACTTCTATGTGTGCTGCAAAATGCAGCTCACATAAAAGTACCAAATCATAATTTTGAATTATTGTTTATGTGCAGGAAGCTGTCCCTTCCTGCACATAAACAATCGTTCATGGCCTTTTGTTTCTTCTATGTGTGCTGCAAAAAGCAAAAAACGAGGAGGAATGCATGCATTCCTCCTCGTTTTGCCATACTAATGCCACCCCAGGGGTGGTGTTAGTTTTTGATGCCTGCCTCAGGTTTACAACAACTTGTAAATCTGAGGCAGCATCAAAAGCAATGGGTGTTGCGACGGAACACCTACCGCAACACCCATTTCACGCCCCTCTGAAGCAGAAAACTGCATCAGTGGGCCCCATATTTACAAGGAGGCGTAACCCCACAAAAAAGTGGCGTTACACCTCCATGTAAATATGGAGCAGTGCTTAGGGCCACCGGAGCGTCATGAAAAGCGATGCTCCGGTGGCACTAGGGGCTCTGAAATATGCCCCTTAGTGCCTAAGGATTGTATTTTCCTGTGCAGGTTTGATGTACAATATCAAGCAGTATGACAAATCCTTTACTTTTGTAGAAAAGTTTAGAAAATCATCAATTCAAGTCATCAAGTTTCTAGAAAAATATGGGCCAGATTTATTTTTTACTGATTCTAAAAATCTTATCTAAATTTGCAACAATTATTTTTGTGACCAGTATAAAATTTAATGAATCAATTATGTACTAGTAGGTCTGATCATGAAATTCTGAATCACAGTGTACAGTAGTCTGACCTAGCCAATTATTATTGATGAGGAAGGTCAACAATTGTGACTCAGTCTAATTAGAGTCCCTCACAGGGATGATGGCTTTCTAAGGTGAGCACACCACCATGTCTGTGATTGCATTTAAATAAAGTATACTTTTTCTTTTAAATTGAGACTGTTTTCCTGCAAGGGAATGGGGCTGTGTAACATCTTAGCCAGTCCTGTTGGTTAGAATCTAGAATGTGTGTGAGCATTGAGTAGACGAGATTTCAGCGACTGACAGTTGGCCAAGGTTTCTTCTTTATGTGATGGTTTATTTAGCTGGCTCTCATGAATCAATAAACTACCTTAATGAATCCTGTTGCAGCAATCATTATATGAAGGAACATAACACTGGTGACGAGTGGAACTCAGATAAGAAGAAGCTGAAAATGTTGTAGATTACGGCAAGAAGGAAGACGGCATGAAGGACACAGTGTGCCTTGAGGTATTACCTCTTGCACCCCTTTCAGAAATGGAGAGCTGAGATCGGTGAGGATTTTATGGAATACGGGAAGAAGGATTTTGACTTTTTACAGTTGTGAGTATTGGGATGAGCTGCAGTTGAGCAGGGCAGGCTGATAAGTTCCTGAGCATGAGCGCTCGCATGAGCTGGTAGCTCGTGAGGACAAGCGTGCCAATAGAATGACTGGAGCGCATACAGCTCAGTCGTACGTACGGCTACGCTCAGCAGTCCAGTGAGAATGTGCTGACAAGCTCACTAGAGGTGAACTATAGCACGTACCAGAACTCTGCAATTGATGTCAGAGTGGCCATATGGGAAGTAGAACAAAGTGCGTAAGAGCATATTAAGGAAAAGCTAATGATTCTGGTAATGTGCACATCATTGCGAACACTGGAACAATTGAGATAAACTATTTCAGTGATTCACACACCATTATGAACACCAGAAATAAGTGGATATAAGTTATTTCGATGATTTCCACACCATTGAGAACACCAGGAATTAGAGAGCACATTCAATTGTGGTTATTCGAACACAACCAACGTAAAAAAAAAAATATTAGCATTCACAAATTGCAGAGTTTATTCTTTATTCAGAGAGTGAGCGTTGTAACTGCTAAGAATATTTTAATATTTTTAATAGTATTTACCAATATTTATTATATTTGTCAGAAATGGAAGGGATCATAACACCTTTTCTACCTAGTCAAGGAGATCCTATATTAGAATTGAAACAATGGAAAGATGGTTTTGAAGCCTAGGTAGAAGCCACTGGAGTGATAATTACACTTACAAATGAAAACTTGCCATTTTGAAACATTGTTTAGGTGTGGAAAGAAGAAGTACACTAAGGCCCTCATTACAACACTGGTGGTAAAAGCCACTTCCCGCCGTGCAGAAGACCGCCAACACACCACTGCGGCAGCGGAATTCCGCCACAGTCATTATGACCCACTGCTCGGAATCCGCCAAAATTCAGACACCCACACAAGTCCGCCACACCAAAGGTCAGTGATAAACTGGCAAAAACAAAACATCCACCGTCACGCCAACAGAAATACACCCATACTATCATGACCCACCAATCCACAAGGCAGTCTTTCAACTGCGGTATTCCATTGGCGGTACACACCACTGCGCTCAAAATACACATACGTCTCCAAAACACCACCACATTGGACAATTCGAAATACTCACACCTGATACACATACACACACCACTCCCACACACTCAATACAATATAAAACACACACCCACATCAGCCACAAACCCTTATGTCAACAATTGCGACAGAAGGCCAGAGAGAGACACCACCAGAAAGAACAATAGCATCCACAGGCACACAATACCATCACCCCCTTAACTTTGATGCACCTCACACAACACACCACTACATATCACCCCACTTATCACTACACACACCACCCCACACATCACCCACACCACCCCATGGCACGGCAGAGACACCCCAGGTTCTCGGAGGAGGATCTCAGGGTCATGGTGGAGGAAATCGTCCGGGTAGAGCCACAGCTATTCGGATCACAGGTGCAGCACACCTCTATAGCTAGGAAGATGAAGCTATGGTGAAGAATAGTGGACAGGGTCATGGGACAGCACCCAAGAAATAGGGATGACATCAGGAAGAGGTGGAACGACCTACGGGGGAAGGTGCGTTCCGTGGTCTCAAGACACCACCTTGCGGTTCAGCGGACAGACGGAGGACACCCTCTTCCTCCCCCACAACTAACAACATGGGAGGAGCAGGTCTTGGCGATTCTGCATCCTGAGGGCCTTGCAGGAGTAGATGGAGGAATGGACTCTGGTAAGTCAAATCTTAACTATTAAATCTCCACCCTACTTGCATGCTATCATATACCCTCACCCTCACCCCCACCCCCATCACTCCAACTCCTCACAAATGTCCCAATATCACAACCCACCCATCCTAACACCAAGCCCTGCATGCAACTACAAAGCATGGACATCCATCACCAATGCATGGCCACTGCACATACCCACACACACACCTAAAAATTATCACACAAGGTCCCATACTAGAATGCAAGCACTGGGGTACACGGTCACCCACCCATTGCACACCATGCCACACACAGATGTAATAAACATCCTTTTATACCCCTGCAGGACCCCTACCCAACGTCACCGGACAGGAGGGTCCACACATGTCCACACCACCAACAGAAGAGGCCCACAGTGATGACAGCAGCTCTGTCCAACTGGATCTAGATGACCAGCCCAGCCCATCGGGGACCTCTGGAAAGTCGGTTCCCCTCACACAGTCACAGGCCACCACAGAGCTTCCCCCCTCTGGAAACACCAGCACAGCACCCACCCAGCGGGCTCATACCTCTGTCCCCAGGACAAGTCAATCAGCAGTGTGTCCTCCACTACAGGGAACCCAGGCTAACCCACCACCCCAACAACAACAGGGACCTGGGGGCAGTGGCAGTGGGCACACGGTCCAGGGGACGGAGGCCCAGGAACACAGGGGAACTGGGAGGGCTGCTGTGCGACAGGGGGACGACAGGCCAAGGGAACCCCCTCTCCATGAGGCCCTCTCCAACATCATGGGAGCCTACCACAATTCCCAGGAGACAATGGCAACGGTACTGGCCAAATTTCAGGAGACCCAGCGCCTGCAGGAGGAACAGTATTTGGACTTAAGGGAGGAACTCAGATCCATCAATACCACCCTGGGCACCATCGTAGGGGTGATGAAGGAAGTACTCAACACCAGGAGGGACACTGTGGCACAACAAGGGGCCCCTGACACTAGCCTGGATGATGAACTGCCCACCACCTCCACCAGTGCTAGTGGACAGGAGGCACCACCACACCAGCACCCCAGCCCCTGCAGAAGGTGAACCACCCCGCAAACGGTCCCTGAGATCCAGGACAAAGACAGAAAACAATGCCAAGACCCACACCAAGAAATGAGACCACCCTGAATGTCATCCTTCTGTCCCACTTTGTCACCCTGTCCATCCTGAAACTGCCCCAGCTCCACTTCCTATGCCCATTTGGGCAATGCACCTGTGAGACTAATAGACTGGACTCTGCCATGGACATTCCTCCACCATCACCCCTCACCATTTTACAACCCCCTCCAATATTGAGCACTTAAATAAACACCCTTGAAGCACAAAACAATCTGGAGTCAGTCTGTGATTTCGAAATAGTGTATTAGCAATTACAGTGTCAAAATGCCCTTTCAAATGTAATGTCAACATACCTATGTCACACAGCTCTAGTCCATGAGGAAACAAAGCAGATGTCACACAGTGGGACCCACATCTGTGAAATCGTAAGGGAAAGTGACAACTCAGTAGCCATACACTGGGTGAAAACGACAGACAGTAGAGAGGTAGTAGTGTTAAAGTACATGTAGTAAGCATGCTTGTATTCTTACCTGTGTCTCACTGGAAATATTGCAGGATCACCGAGTTCCTGCTGTCCATGTCCTCTTCTTCTGCTTCCTCGTCTTCACTGTCCACAGGCTCCACAGCTGCAACAACACCGCCATCTGGACCATCCTCCTGCAGAAAAGGCACCTGTCGTCGCAAAGCTTAGTTGTGAAGCATACAGCGGGCCACGATGATCTGGCACACCTTCTTTGGTGAGTAGAATAGGGATCCACCTGTCATATGGAGGCACCTGAACCTGGCCTTCAGGAGGCCGAAGGTCCGCTCTATAATACGTCGAGTACGCCCATGGGCCTCATTGTAGCATTCCTCTGCCCTTATCCTGGGATTCCTCACTGGGGTCAGAAGCCATGACAGGTTGGGGTAACCAGAGTCACCTGCAAATGGCGAGGGACAACTGTTAAACACACACTAACCTGTAGGGATATCCCCAGACCCAGACAACCATTCCCAATGACTTGCTTCCAGGTGCTCACCTAACAGCCACACACAGTGCCTCTGGAGTTGCCCCATCACATAAGGGATGCTGCTATTTCGCAGGATGTAAGTGTCATGCACTGAGGCAAGGAATTTGGCATTCACATGGGAGATGTACTGGTCGGCCAAACACACCATCTGCACATTCATGGAATGATACCTCTTCCAGTTTCTGAACACCTGTTCACTCCTGCAGGGGGGGACCAAGACCACATGTGTCCCATCAATGGCACCTATGATGTTGGGGATATGTCCCAGGGCATAGAAGTCACCTTTCACTGTAGGCAAATCCTCCACCTGAGGGAAAACGATGTAGCTCCACATGTGTTTCAGCAGGGCAGACAACACTCTGGACAACACGTTGGAAAACATAGGATGGGACATCCCTGATGATATGGCCACTGTTGTTTGAAATGACCCACCTGCCAGAAAATGGAGTACTGACAGCACCTGCGCTTGAGGGGGGATTCCTGTGGGATGGCGGATAGCTGACATCAGGTCTGGCTCCAGCTGGGCACACAGTTCCTGGATTGTGGCACGATCAAGCCTGTAGTTGATGATCACATGTCTTTCCTCCATTGTTGACAGGTCCACCAGTGGTCTGTACACCAGAGGATGCCGCCATCTCCTCACATGTCCCAGCGGACGGTGTCTATGAAGGACAACATTGAGCACAGAGTCAACCAACTCAGAGGTACGTACCCACAGTTTACACAGAACACTAATCCTAATCCGAAATTTGCCCTGTATGAGTGTTGAGGCAAGGCCTAGGTATGTGTGGCACAGTTAGAAATTAAGCCATGTGGGCCCCTGAAATGGCGGCTGCCTGACCTGTAAAGTGGGACAATGGGATGTGAGGTAACTGCGCTGGCGTTGTACACCGTCGTGGTAAGCGATCGCAGACCGCGGTGCAATTCTGCATTGGTTAACATTGGCCCCAATGGGTCCCAGTGGCCAATGAGAATGTACGCCAGCAGTGACGGTACGCACCGCCGAGGACGTGACCGCCATTTTCTATCTGTTCAATCACTTGATACCTGATCTTCGACAGGAGAGGATCTACACTGCAAGTGCTGCTGTGACCTCAGTCTGGAAGAGACAATGGCTCGTGCGTCTGGGTAAAGGGCACCTGCCTTCACATCGGAGGAGTTGGAGAAACTCGTGGATGGGGTCCTACCCCAGTACACGCTACTCTACGCTCCTCCAGACAAACAGGTAAGTATACTGGGAGCATGCTGTATGGGCTATGCCTGTGTGGAGTGGGTTGAATGAAAGTTGGGGGGGAGATTGAGGCATGAATGAAACGATGGTGAGTGCATGTGCCACATGCCAAGGGTAGGGATTAGGGCCAATGACTGTGACAGTGCAGTTGATAATAACTTTTCCTTTCCCCCTGTACAATTCATTTAGGTCAGCCGCTACCAGAAAAACGATATTTGGCGTGCAATCGCCAAGGACGTCCGGACCCTGGGGGTCTACCACAATCGGAGCACTCACTGCCGTAAAAGATGGGAGGACATTCGCTGCTGGAGCAAGAAGATGGCGGAGGCCCAGCTGGGGATGGCCTCCCAATGTGGGAGGGGTGCCCGTCGCACTATGACCCCCCTGATGTTCAGGATCCTGCCGGTGGCATACCCGGAGTTGGATGGGCACTTGAGGGCATCACAGCAGCCACAAGGGGGTGAGTACACTCTCATTCTGCGGATTTTGCGCGCAGTGGAGGTGTCTGGTGGGGGAGGTGGGGTGTGGCTTTCCCTAGGCCAGGGCAAGTGTGCTAGTTATGTCCCCTTCTTCTGGCAGACCCTGTGGCACCCCACCCCATCTGTGTACAGTGCCAAGTACACCTAGTCAGGCTCCTGTGTCATCCATGTGTGCAGATGTCGCCCATAGCGTTGTAGGCCATGTCCCAGGGATTGAACAGTGGACTCCTAGTGCGCGGAGTAGTGCAGGGGGCTTCTGTGTCTGTCGTGCCCGCCAATGGTAGCGGTAATGCATGCACTCAATATGTCTTTCTTCTGTCGTCCCTCACTTTTTGTGGTCTCCCTGTTCTTGTGTGCATTAGCATCATCAGGGAGAGGAGCAGTGGCACCGGAGCAGGAGGGAGCTGCATCCCACATGGCCCTGGAGGGCGAGACAACAGACTCAGAGTTCACCAGTGGGACGGAGGGCGACGGGAGCTCCACGGCGGGGATAGGAGCTGAGACCAGTGATACAGACTCGTCCTCTGATGGGAGCTCCCTTGTGGTGGCGGCAACATCTGTGCCCCCGCATCTACAGGTACAGCCGCCACCCCCCCACCCCCACCAGCACTGCCCTCCCAGCAGCCCCTCAGCCTTTGCCCCGTGCCCGCTCACCCAGGAGGGTGGGCATCACCTTCACCTCAGGCACCTCAGGCCCTGCCCTAGTCACCCCTGCTGCCCTCAGTGAGGAGGCCATTGACCTCCTCAGGTCCCTCACTGTTGGGCAGTCTACCATTTTGAATGCCATCCAGGGTGTTTAGAGGCAGTTGCAACAAACAAATGCAATCCTGGAGGGCATTCATTCTGGTCAGGCAGCCCTTCAGCGAGCTTTTCAGATTCTGGCCTCAGCACCGATGGCAACCATTGTCCCTGTGTCTAGCCTCCCCCCTCAAACTTCCTCCACCCAGACCCAATCCCCTCTACCTCAGCCTATCCCAAGCACACCTTCAGACCAGCATGCACACACCTCAACACACAAGGGAAGCTGTGGCAAACATAAGCACTACACATCCCACAGGCACTCACGCAAGCATCAGACACATGCAGACACACCAACATCCACTGCCTCCACTGTGTCCCCCTCCTCCTCGACTCCCTCCTCCCTCCCAGTCTCGTCTACACTCACACCTGCATGCTCTACATCAACAGCCACTACTGCCATCACCAGCACACACACCACCACACCCCGCTCACGTGCAGTCACAACCCCCACTGTCATTCCCACATCCCCGATGTCCTCTCCCAGTGTGTCTGTGACGCCACCTCCCAAGATACACAAACACAGGCACACACCCACCCAACAGCCATCCACCTCACGACAGCCTCCAGCGCATGCATCTTCACCCAAAGTCACCAAACGAACACCTCCTACAACCACTACCTCTTCCTCCACTCCCAAACCCCCTCCAGCTACCCGTCCCTGTGTCCCAAAGAAACTTTTCCTGTCCAACCTTGACCTCTTTCCCTCACCTCCCCCACCCCGTCAGTCTGCTAGGGCCTGACTCTCCAGGTCCCAACCTAGCACCTCAGCCACAACATCTCCAGGACCAGTGGTGCCTGTAGTCACCGTAATTTAGAGTGCACCAGCCACCAGGGCAGCCAGTGTGGCACGGAGCCACAGCAGGGACAGTCCCCCACCTGCCAAACATCAAACTTTGGCCAGTGCCGGGCGGGAGAGGGGGAAGACTCCAGCCATCAAAGCCACTCTCAGGGGTACAGGTGGGAGTGTGGAGTCAGCTGCGACACCTTCCAAGGTGGGGAAGGGCCACAAGAAAGTCTGCAAGTCTGGGAAGGGCAGCACGGCGGAGAAGACCGCCATCATCCCCGCTTCCCAGGAGGCCACCGCCGTCATCCCTGCTGCCCAGGAGGCCACTGCCATCATCCCCACTGCCCAGGAGGCCACCGCCAGCACCACCCCAGCTGCCCAGGAGGCCGCCGCCAGCACCAGCCAGCTGCCCAAGAGGCCACTGCCAGCACCAGCCCAGCTGCCCAGGAGGCCAGCACCAGCCCTGCTGCCCAGGAGGACACCGCCAGCACCAGCCCTGCTGCCCAAGGCCACCACCAGCACCAGCCCAGCTGCCCAGGAGACCACCGCCAGCACCAGCTCTGCTGCCCAGGAGGCCACTGCCAGCACCAGCCCCGCTGGGACAGACGGGACCGCCAGCACCAGCCCCGCTGGGACAGACAGGACCACCAGCACCAGACCCGCTGGGCCATGAAGGACCGCCAGCAGCTGAGTCACTGGCAAGGACACCGCCGCCACAAGCACCGCTGAACAGGACCCCGCCGCCACAAGCACCGCTGAACAGGACCCCGCCGCCACAATCACCGCTGAACAGGACCCCGCCGCCACAAGCACCGCTGAACACGACACCACCGCCACAAGCACCGCTGCCAAGGACACCGCCGCAACAAGCACCGCTGGCCCATGAGCGCCAAGAGCACTGACACTACTGAGTCCGTCACGAGCAGGATGAAGCACTCTGGGCACAAGGCCCCCTACAGGACCAGTGGAGAAAGGCATCCACTACCTCTGTCCTTGGCAGGATGAAGCACTCTGGGCACAAGGCCCCCTCCAGAACCAGTGGAGAGTTACATCCACTACCTCTGTCCTTGGCCGGATGAAGCACTCTGGGCACAAATCCCTCTCCAGAACCAGTGGAGAAAGGCATCCACTACCTCTGTCCTTGGCAGGATGAAGCACTCTGGGCACAAGGCCCCCTCCAGAACCAGGGGAGAGTTACTTCCACTACCTCTGTCCTTGGCAGGATGAAGCACTCTGGGCACAAGGCCCCCTCCAGAACCAGTGGAGAAAGGCATCCACTATTTCTGTCCTTGGCAGGATGAAGCACTCTGGGCACAAAGCCCCCTCCAGGACCAGTGGAGAAAGGCATCCACTACCTCTGTCCGTGGCAGGATGAAGCACTCTGGTCACAAAGCCCCCTCCAGAACCAGTGGAGAAAGGCATCCACTACCTCTGTCCTTGGCATGATGAAGCAGTCTGGGCACAAGCCCCGTCCAGAACCAGTGGAGAGTTACATCCACTACCTCTGTCCTTGGCAGGATGAAGCACTCTGGGCACAAAACCCCCTCCAGAACCAGTGGAGAAAGGCATCCACCTGAGAGAATGTGGCTTTGCACTCCCCAGGCTATGGCAGTGGGCAACCCACCCACTGTAGAGACTTGAGAGGCTGTGGCTTTGCACTCCCCAGGATTGAACAGTGGGCAACCCACCCACTGTAGAGACTTGATAGACTGTGGCTTTGCACTCCCCAGGATTGAACAGTGGGCAACCCACCCACTGTAGAGACTTGAGAGACTATGGCTTGCACTCCCCAGGATATTGCAGTGGACAACCCACCCACTGTAGAGACTTGAGAGACTGTGGCTTTGCACTCCCCAGGATTGAACAGTGGGCATGTGGCCCCCTCGTGGATTTGGCATCGTGCACTCAACTGGCTGAGGTGCCCCCCCCTTTCCCTTCCCCCTGAGGTGCCTGTTTTATTGCTATCTGATGTCCCTGCAGTGTTCCCTCCGTCATGGTCCGTCATGGTCGGGGACTGAGTGTGGGCCTCGCCCATGCCGTGTGGGCCCTGTGTTCCACAGACTTCAATGGAGCACTACCTGGACTTCTCTTCTTGGTGTAAATATTTGTTAATGGTTTATATATATTTTTGCGTCCTGGATTTTAATAGATTACATTGGTTACACTCATTTGCTTTTGTCTTTGCATTCTTCCAGGGGGTTTGAGGGATGTAACTGTATTGTATCATGCTGTATTAGTGTGTGTGTTGTAGTGGGTGAGGGTGGGGGAGTTGCGTGTGTGTGTCCCTGTTTTTTCCCTCCCCCTCCACTGTGTCGTAGGCGCAGTACTCACCGTTGTCTTCACCGCCGACGTTCGTGCTCCTGGTAGAGGAGCAAGAAGACAAGGGCTGGCCAGATGTGGAGCTCGGGTTCCATGGCGTCCGGATACCTTGTGGGGTGTGTAGAGGTGAGCGTTTTCCCTTCGGAGTCTTGTTTCTGCTGTGTTTTTGTTTGCGGTGAATCCACCCCGGAAAAGGTGAGGGATTGGTAGGCTGTGATACTGTGGGCGGTACATTGCCCTCCGCCTGTCTGTTGGCGGTGACCGCCAAGCTGTTTGTTTGTACCGCCGTGGCGGTCGGAGTTTTAAAGTGTCTGTCTTTGTTGGCGGTTTCCGCCACGGTCGTAATTCAATTTTTTTTACCGTCGGCCTGTTGGCGGTCTTACCGCCGCTTTAACACCGTCCGCCAGGATTGTAATGATCACCTAAGTCATTTGCCACCTTTACCTGTGGAGTAAGAGGATGATGTGGATGTAAATGAGATGGTGATAAAGCAATTGGACAACAATTACTAAGAAATTTGACGAGATAGTAGTGAGATACAAATTTTTAAGTAGAGGTCAAATGCCTAAAGAATTGAATGGTGTTATTCTAAATATTTAAGAATTCTAAAAGTAACTATGCCTTTTTCCATAATCAGATGATACTTGACCAAGTGGTACCTAAGATAAGTGATGCAAAGTTACAGGAAAAGCTATTATTTGTAGAAGCCCTAATATTAGGAAAATCTATAGATATTGCCCATCGTTTTTGAGGACATGAAATTGGGTATGAAAGAGTTGGCAGCAAAAAGCACCACTGACATTCAAATATTAAACAAAGCACATGTAGAAGACAAAGTGGTTAAGAGGAAAAAGAAACCCACGGCATGAAAAAGAGTACACATGTTTTAAATATTGATTGTCAGGTCACTTAGCGAGTGACAAGGCATTTCCGGCAATAAAACTGATTTGTAGGTATAGTAAAGTTAAAGCGCATTACGCTAGAATGTGTAAAAGTAAAAATAATGTTAAGGATTGTGGACTTGAACCAAACAAACACAAATCTAATTATATCAAACAGGTCAGTCAAGAACCAGATGATATGTCAGAGCAGTAAATATTGAGTATATATAAAATTATTTAAAAGGTGAATGATGCTCCTTTCTGTGTTATTAACATATGAGGTAAAGAAAGCAAAGTAATGGCTTATTTGGGTGCTAGGCATACTTTGGTGATGGTTAAATTAATTTTCAGGGATACAGTTGACACCTCCTGATATCATACCTGTAGAATATGATAAGAAACCAATTGAAGTTTTGTGACATTTTGCTTCCAATTTAAGTTTCAAAGGTAAAATGATTGAGGCAAAAATGTATGTGGCCATTGAAGGATCTTGTTTGTTGGGGTGACCGCAGCAAAGAGATTTAGGCCCTCATTACTACCTTGGCGGTCAGCTTCGGTCTGACCGCCGGGCGGCCGCCAATGCGGCCGCACTCCCGCCGCAGCCATCAGGTGATCCCTGCTGGGCCGGCGGGCGGAAACCTGGTTTCCGCCCACCAGCCCAGCGGGGATCTCAGCCGCAACACAGGAGCCAGCTCCAAATGGAGCTGGCGGTGTCGCGGCCGTGCGACAGGTGCAGTTGCACCCGTCGCGCTTTTCACTGTCTGCGTAGCAGACAGTGAAAAGCTTCACGGGGCATGGCAGGGGGCCCCTGCACTGCCCATGTATGGGCAAGGGCCAGTGGCATGGGCAGTGCAGGGACCCCCAGGTGCCCCGCGACTCTCCGTACTGTCAGCCTTTTCCTGGCGGTTCAAACCGCCAGGAAAAGGTTGGCGGTAGGGGTAATCCAAGCAGCGCTGCCCTGGCGGATTAAAACCGCCGGGACCACTGTGGCGGGAAACCGCTGGGACCGCTGCAGTCGTAATTTCCTGTGAAGCACCGTCAGCCTGTTGTCGGTGCTTCCTCCGAAACAGCCCTGGTGGTCTTGGACCGCCAGGGTTGTAATGATCCCCTTAATGATTACACTTTACCCAAATCATCTGGATCAATTGCTAGAATACAATGATCTAATATCACAAGTTAATGAGGATAAAGCAACAGAATGGGAGAAGTTGTTTCCCAAAGTTTTTCTCATAGCAGTTAGGACTTTTGAAGAATTTTGTTCATAAAATCATGCTAAAACTGAATGTGCTACGTAAGATGCAAAGGTCGTAAATATTTATTTATCCATGAGAGAATCATTAAAGAAAGAGTTGGAAAAGTGAAGCAAACAATACATAATAGAGGAGATTGAATTCTCTGAATCGCTGGTACCCGTAGTAGTGCACAGACCCAATGGGAAACTCCGACTAAGGCCCACATTACGGCTTTAGCTGTCTTTTTTAAAGACTGACGAAGCCGCTGCAGCTAACAGACCGCCAGTTCTGGTGGTCTGCTGACTGCCATATTATGAATCATTGGGGGACTTCTGCCCATTTATGGGCAGAAGTCAGACTTCGTCAGCCTGGCCGATGAAGAGATGGGTGCATCTTCGCACCGCCATGCCAGCAGGACTCCACCTGCCATATTACGAGCCGTAATACGGCTTGGCGGAGTCTTGCTGGCGTGGTGGTGCTAGTGGTGCAAAAACGCCAGAACCCATCCCCTCTGGGATGACCTACAGGCCGAAAAAGATAAGGTGATTGTCCGAAAGGGGGTTGGGAGTTTTGGGTGCATAAGTGGTGTGTGAGTGTATGTGGGCAAATGGGTGTGTATGAGTGCGTCTTTGTGAGTGAGTGAGTGAGGGTGTCTGTGTGCAAGTCTGCGAGTGAGTGGGGATGCATGTGAGCAAGCATTCGGAGGGGGAGTGTGTTGATGTATGCGCATGTGGAGGGGGTGGGGGTGTGAATAATTGTGCATGGGAGTGCATGTGTGAGTGATTGTTTGTGGATGGGGAGGTGGGTGGTGTTTGTGGGTGCATGTGTGCGTGTGTTTGTGTGAGTGAACAGGGTGAGTAGGTGAGTGTATGTATGCGGCGCAGGGGGAGGGAGGAGTGAGTGCATGTATGCAGTGCAGGGGGAGGGGGAGTGAGTGTATGTATGTGGTGCAGGGGGGAGGCAGGTGAGGGTGTGAATGTTTGCAGAGGGGGTGATTCTGTGTGAGTGGGGTAGTATGTATGTCAGTGTGAGAGCGGGTGAGGGTGTTTGGATTGATGCGTACTGTTGGGGGGATGTTCGTAAGTGTGTGGACGGGTGGGGGGCGTTCATAAGTGTGTGGACAGGTGGGGGTACATAGAGGTATGGGGACATGTGTGTAGGGATTCCTGTTGTCGGGTGCGTTACTGCCAGGGTTTTTGTGGCGGGTGACCACCATGGCAAGCCTGGTGGTCTGCAGTCTCGTAATACGGCCAGCAGGCCAGGCGGCGTTATGCCAAACCCCACAACTTGTGGCACGGTGATCTTTACCACCATGTCCCAGCAGTAAGACTGCCACAGAAAGGCTTGTGGTTTGATGACCATCAGCCTCGTAATGAGGGCCTAAGTGTCAATTTGAGAGACTAAGACGAGTGTGAAGATTGACATCCATCACCCAATATTAGAGAAATGTTTTCAATATTGAAAGGAGCAACAGTGTTCTCAACTTTTGATTCATCTAGTGCGTACATCAGATAGCGCTGTATGAAGACAGTAAACAGTAGACATCATTTATATCATCAGAAGGGGCATACAGATACAAAAGAATACCATTTGGTTTAATTTCAGCACCAGCAGTCATTCAAAGGGCCATGCATATACTGTTTAAAGATATAAAGAACTTCTTGTATTTTCATGACAACATTTTAGTTTTTGGCAACACAAACGCAAAATCACGGGCTAACATTGACCAAGGATAAATGCAAGTTTGAGTTGGAGTCTATGGATTATTTAGGCCATAATATTGGCAAGCAAGGTGTTTTACCAAACATAATTTCGTTAAAGTAATAGACGATGTCCCTGAACCTCAAAGTAAAGATCACCTCAGGTCATTCCTTGGTTTGGCAGAATATAATGCCAAGTTTCTCCCATTATTCTCTAATAAAACCGTGATCATGAGAAGTCCAAGGAAAAAAAAAACAATTTGTATGGAATGCGGAAGGTCCATCTGAGTTTAGAGAGATAAAAAACGTAATTGTATCAGCTCCAACGTTATCAACTTTCAATACTAAAAACAATTCCATCACGGTGATAGAAGGGGTTTCAATGCATCCAGATCTGTGGCCCACTCCTCCTATTCCTTCTACCTCCACCACACCTGAACTTATAGCACATTTGGAAAGTTTGAAAAGCTTATCCCAATCACTTGTAATATTGTGAGTGCCCGCACTAAGCTAAGCTATGGACTGGCTAAGTCTTGTTTCCTCGTTTGATATTATTCGCATGCAGGAAACCTGGTTGACCAAACCATTCTATATAGATGGGTGTTCTGAAGTATATCAACCAGCACTCTCATCATCAGCAGGGAGAGCTAGGGGGGGCCTTGCCATTTTTATCTCCCTCCAAATACAGTCCGTTAATGTAACACTCAAATGTTCCTCAGCCCATTATTTGATTGCATTGATATCTCTCAATGGGAATTATGACATACTATTGATTAATTGTTCTAAATTATTGTGCATGTAAAATCATTGATGATGTAACTGATTTTCTGGATAATTGTTTTCTTCATCTGATTAAGGAGGTGATTGTGCTTTGGGTAGGGGATTGTAATATTCCTTTATGTCCCTGGGGAGACGCAAATGTATGTATTCTTCCAATCAACTGTGGTAATAACAGGTCACAATACAAACACACAGTGATAAGGGACACCTGGAATACTTTTATAATGAAGTATGAACTAATATTTTCTTCTGAGGTCATGCTAAACAATAATTATGATGTCCCCAGTTTCACAGGCAACACTCTTGAGAGTACCATAGATTTCATACTAATTTCTTCAGACACCTCTCATCTCATTCAGGATTTCAAAATCATGCCTAACTGGATTACTGATCTCAGTCCTGTGAGCATTATCCTAAATTATAACATTAAGTCAACTCCAAAGGATAAAAGCCATAATTTGATGTACTCCAACAACGCAGGTCTGAGAGTTAAATGGAAGAAGATTGACCACATGAAGTTCAATCAAAAAATAATTAAAGACAACCGTGAGTTTATTTTCATCTGCTTATCAGTTATCCTCAATCATGCAGTTATAATTCAGGATTTCAAGTGTTTATGTGGATTTACATAAAGTCATCTTACCAAAACATGGGCCTCAGAGATATGTTTCGCAGCCCTCAAAATCTTGCTGCAAATTCTAAAGAGACTGTGAAACATTGTTTTAGGGAGGCTTGTTTGAGCAACAGAATAGTGGGAGCACAGAAAATGAAGACAGTTGAGCTCTATATACAAATTTCAGCTACTGGAAGTATGGAGCCATACTTGTTATGGATTGATAATCCAGCTCATCAATTCTATCAGATGCTTCTCAGAGTGAGTCTAATTCACTTCAAGGTGGCCTTCCCAACACGGTGTTTTTGGCAGAAGGAATTACTTCCCTGTCACAGCAATTACATTGTGAAACAGACCATGTGTCACTTTCTACTTTTTTTGTCAATTATACTCTGCTCCAAGTTCCGCTTTTTGTATTGCAGGTGCTACGCAATACAAATATTAGACATTTTTTGAAAGCCATGGAATATTTACAAAAATACTTGTAATAGAAATTTGCAAGAGGTGCTAAAATCTATTAGGTCTGCACTAGTTATTAGAAAGCAATGTGAATTAATTGCCCTTCTCTGCATGTTTTAACGATTTGTTTGCATATATTGCTCTTTTAGAAGTTGTATAAATGGATTTTATAATGATGTTGTAGGTATTGATTTCAGATTATGAAGAGAGTATGCCCATCTTAAAATTGTATTATATTTTATTATGATTTGACTGAATATGTTATTATTTTTATAATTTTATAGCAATAGTCGAATAAAGATCAGTGGCTGACAGACTGACTGACACTGGTAGATTTATTTTCCACAAAAGGTTGTGGAAAGGCAACACCCAGAATTGTGAAATGGCAATACAAATTACAAGAGTTTCATTTCAATGCTGAGTATATTCCAAGAGCAAGAAATGTTCTGACAGATTATCTTTCAAGGTTACCAGTTAAAGAGGACAAGGAAATGTGTACTGCTGATAATGATATGGAAAAGTTAATGTCAATTTGTGAAATGTCAGGAGATGCACTGTGGAAGATCCATCGAAATCAGCTTGTGAAAATGATGAAGAGATTCAGAAAGTTTTAGAATGCATTAGATCAAAGTGGTCTAATAAGAAAGTTTTAGAGAAAAATGTATTACCTTATTCGTATGCGGCTCATGAGCATTCTGAAAAGAATAACCTGTTTTTTGGAGGAGAACAATTGGTGGTACCAGTACATTTAAGATAAACATGAAGGACATCTCAGAATGAGCAGTATGAAGAGGTGAATCAGAAGGGAGTTTTGGTGGCCCGATATTGATAGGGGGAACGCATTCAACCAGGGGAGACAGCTGATAGGGCAGGAGCCCTTTAAACATTTCTTCGCGCTCCCGCTGCGCGGGGAACGCCATCAACCAGGGGAGACAGCTGATAGGGCAGGAGCCCTTTAAACATTTCTTCGCGCTCCCGCTGCGCGGGGAACGCCATCAACCAGGGGAGACAGCTGATAGGGCAGGAGCCCTTTAAACATTTCTTCGCGCTCCCGCTGCGCGGGCGGCGCCCGGGCAATGCCCGGGCCAAGGGCGGGCCCGTCTTGCGCCCGTCATCGCCAGGAGGAGACTGGGCTGGGCCACCCCCCTAAAATTATGGTCTTTTTATATTTAGTTCTGGTATAGAGGCCTCTGTTGCTAGTGGTGTAATTTTCTATTACCTCTTATTTTATAGGGGCTTCCTTTCCTTACAACATCATCTGTACTTGATAGTAGGCTTTTGGGGCTGGGCTATTTTCTTCCTATAATTGTGGTTGAAATTACTTACTTTACTAGGCCACCGGTCAGTCGACATGGGGAAGAGGAAGGCCGATGAGGTATCCCAATCTAGGGTTAAAAAACCCAAGAAACGTTCTGCCGGGAAAACGGAGGGATCTTCAACCACTAAATTACAGCAATTCAAAGCAATTGATTCACTGTTTGAAGAGGTTGAGGCTATATTGAGGAGTCCTTCTGTTGTTGGTCCTTCTAGACCAGATACCACTCTTTCCAAAAAGATCCCAGATCTCTTCAAGAAAAAAACCCAGTCACATAGAATAGAGGTTAAAGCTGATTTACACCCTTTTCCTCAATCCCAGGGTGTAACCCCTTTACCTCCGGAAACCTCTCCACCCTTGGTGGGGATAAATGGTCATCTAGCCGAAGAAGATGCACCCCATGTGAGGTGCGCGTCCCCTCCCCCTATTACCATTCCTTGTTCAAATAGGGTTTCGGTTTTGGCTTCAAATCCTGTAAGTCCTGGTTACTTACAGACCTTATGCGAAGAAGGTTCTGTTAAAAACTCTCTGGATGCAAAGATGGGCAATAATGAAGTTTCCCAGTTGGATATTATTTCTCTGAAATTAGATGATGTTAAAAGTCTATTGGTAACTTTGATGAACAAAATTGCTGGACTTCAGGGTCAAAAGTCTGGTTGTAACTGTAGTGTGCCCTATAAGTCTGTCCCCTCGTCTGATCTTCTGATGGATTCCACAAAACCCAGTCCCCTCAGTATAGGTGACAAATGACATCTTCCTCTACACACAACACCGTTAGGTGTATTAATGATAATTCCCCAACATGTGGCAGGAATGGTAGGTTTGTTTCTCAATCCATGTCTTCCGCATATGAGCGAATGTCTCAATCAGGTGTTAATAAGGGTGGATCAATTTTTGGACGGGGAGATATAGATATTTCACGTCCAAAAACTTCTCAGTTAAATCCAGGAGGAACATCCTCGGTAGTAAGCTGCTGTGTTAGTCCCCGTCCAGCCACTAATCCTGATCATATGACATTATTGCAGACGCACGTCCCTAATCAAAGGTCCAGAAGGAGGAGGGAAGTCGCGACTATCTATTTAACTAGGGTACCAAAGCTACCTCAGGGTAACAGAGAGTCGAGTGATTCACTAATTAACAAAGTGATTCACTGGATTCGCTGGATTCGTTCACAGAGGAATTGCCTCTCTGTTATCCGGTCTGATATATGTGAGGCCCACAGACATAACCAGTTAGGGTCAGAATTTGATTACATCTCGATTCTCTTCAATGATTATAGTCTAGCTAAAGATCTCCTGGCCTTTGATGCACGGACACGCACACTATGTATTGGTAGGGTATCGAATCTTAGACTTAGACTTAGCAGTCAGCCACCTGGGGCCCCATTATCCAGAGAATGTTGCATATCCGGAATTATAGCAGCTGGGGCTATTCCCTCCCCAGTTAATTCTGTTACTTCTAAATATGAGAACCCTTCCCCCTCACTCTCTGAATTGGACTGACTGTCTGCCCCCTGTACAGTGCTTCCAAAAACAGTAAATGATGTGTGTCAATTTATAGGGATTTCGACTCCTGCCCTACCTATGAGAACAAAGTCAATATCTCCACCTCCTAAAATTAACATCATGTCCTGGAATGTAGCTGGAATCAAGCAAAAGCTGGATGACCCGGAATGGGTAAGCCTTGTAAACAAACAAGATATCTGTCTCTTCCAGGAGACATGGACTAAAGAACAGTTATCCTTACAAGGCTTTACAACCTATTTCTCTGCTGCCCAACCTGGCTCTGGTGGATTTGGAAGACAGATAGGAGGTTTAATGATTTTACTGAACAATAAGTTAGAATGTGATCACTCTGTGATAAAGTTTAACTCCTTTGATCTGCTGGGTGTGCAACTTACATTCCGTCCTGGCTTTAAAATGATAGTTCTGAATATTTATGCTAGATCTGTTCCCCGTGGGTCTGATTCAATTGTTCTTTCCCAGTTGACGGACTACATAGACGTTTTGGACCCTTCAGTTTTTCTGATTATAGCAGGTGATTTTAATTGTTCTTTTGTGTTGGACAACTCCATTAGCAATCTGACTACTGAGGAGGACGAACATTGGGGTATTCCCCAATCTAAAGAAATGGTACTTTCGCCTGTTTCCTGTGTTGCATTCCAGATGTCTTCCCTTTGCCTGAACTATGGCCTGAGAGAATGCAATGGCCGCACTAAATCTGACTCAGAGCGAGCCATTACTTTCAAGCGAGGGCTTTCCTTTAGTACTATTGATTACATTCTTTTGGACATTAGGCTATGGTCAAGTTCACTTGATATGGAAATTTTACCTCGCTTGGATAGTGATCATAATCCTTTGTGTCTTGTATTGACTAATCATGCATTTTTAAGAGTCCAGCACTTAAGGATTACTAATGTTCCATTCCCTCATTTGAACCATAGACGCTCTAGGGTCTGCTGGCCAAAGGTTGAATGTAACCCGTACTTAATTGGGGAAATGTATTCATCTTTTTTAAAACTCTTTGTAGATTATGAAGATCAAGAATCCTCGGATATTCCTATTATGGCGATCCACACTAAGATGGTCGATTCCCTTCAGGGTATCTTCTATAAGGAAACTTCCTTTAAATTGAGACCCGCTGACACCCTTCGCAGGGACTGGTATAATCAGGATTGTGCGCAAGCAAGATCCACCTTAAAAGAGGCTGTTAAAAATTCTACGCATGCGGCTATTAAAGAGGCTCGTTGTAGGTATGCTAATGCCCTGAAGCGAGCGAAAAGAGACTGGGAGAATGAGACATGGCAGAAACTGCTTGCAGCAGTCCAAAGTAAAGATGATAGCTCTTTTTGGCGGTTGTTGACCTCCAGTTCGAATAGGGGTAAGGATGATATTGGGTTGCATATACAGCCCGAAAGATGGGTGTCCTACTTTTCTGAAATCTATGCTTTGCCTGTACAGCAAGCTCTGGAGGACCCTGCACATGTCGAGTGTTGGGCTGCTAATAAGATCTCAACTGAGAGAATTGTTTTTACCTTAGCTGAAACCACAGCTGCTATTGATTCTCTGAGGCCAGCAAAAGCCCCTGGCCCGGATAAGATTCCAGGGGATTTGTTCAAATCAGAACCTAAGATATGGGCATGGTATATCAATTTGTTGTCCAATGCCATAGCAGCTGGCAGCCCTATTCCAGAGTCTTGGCATGGTGCTGAAATAATACCGATCTACAAAAAGGGTGATACAGGGTTGCCTGTAAATTATCGACCAATTAGCCTTATTGATATCCTTCAGAAGACGTTTGCCAAACAAGTCTTAGTGAGGCTTACTGACTGGATTCAAGACCAGCAAATTTTATCTCCCTTACAGGCTGGGTTTCGGCCCAAAACTAATACTATGGACCAAGTTTTCAGGCTGTCATTACTGTTCTGGAAGTATGTCACCTTATCTAAGCAAAAACTCTATGTGGCTTTCGTAGACTTAAGATCTGCATTTGATCTTGTCCCAAGAGAGAAACTGTGGGAAGTATTGTACAAAATTGGTATCCCAGGGAACTTAGTGCATTTAATCCAAAGATTACATGAAAAAACATTTGCACAAGTAAGATGGGGCAATCAGGGGGAACTCACAGACAAAATAGACATCAAGAGAGGAGTGCGCCAGGGTTGCGTTCTTGCCCCAACGCTATTTACACTGTTCATCAATGAGGTGGTGCAAGTTGTGTCCAATTGTCAAAATGATGCCCCATCTTTGAATCACCATAAAATTCCAATTTTGTTATTTGCCAATGATTCTCTCTTGATCTCCAGAACCCCTATGGGCCTCCAGGTACTCATGGACAAGTTCAGTTCGTTTTGCGGTGACTATGGTCTGGAACTTAACCATAGCAAAACTAAACTCATGACTTTGGGTTGTGGCCCCACTAAGAGATATTCAATATTTTACAATGGAACGCCCCTAGGTCTGGTAAGCTCTATAGATTACTTGGGGGTGAGAATTAGCAACAATCTGCATTGGGGGGCCCAAATCGACAAAAGTTTGGCTGGCCTGGTACAGTCATCTGGAGCCATTCTTCGTTTTCATAAGTCTACTTCTGAGAGAGTGATTACTCCAATTATTAAAATTTATAGAGCAAAGGCACAAAGTGCTGCAGTCTATGGGGCAGAAATTTGGGGGTCCTCAAACACTGGCAGGCTTGCAGTGGGGGAAAACAATTTCGTGAGGTCTACTTTGGCCTGCCCTCGCAGTACCCCACTGCTGCCATTGTTCTGGGACCTTGGCCTTTCACGCATCACAGATGTAGTTGCCCTACGACCTCTGCTTTTTTGGGTCCGTGTTTGGTCCACCCCTGAGTTATCTACATACAAGGAGTCTATCCAAGACATCTTGGATAGACCAAGGGCCGTATTTATACTCTGGTTGCGCCGAATTTGCGTCGTTTTTTTCGACGCAAATTCGACGCTAAACTAACGCCAACTAACGCCATATTTATACTATGGCGTTAGACGCTTCGGGCGCCAAAGTGCCCGGAGTGTGCGTCATTTTTTAGCGTGAACCCCTTCCTTGCGTTAAAGATATGCAAGGGAGGCGTTCCCGTCTTAAAAAATGACTCCCAGGCCTTTACGTGGTATTTATACTCCCGGGCAAAAGAGACGCCCGGGAGTGGGCGTGGCCAAAAACGGCGCATTTGCGCCGCTTTTTAACGCCTGGGTCAGGGATGGCGTTAAGGGACAAGTGGGCTCAAAATGAGCCCAGAGTGCCCTCCCCTGCCCCCAGGGACCCCCCCTGCCACCCTTGCCCACCCCAGGAGGACACCCAAGGACGGAGGGACCCATCCCATGGACATTAAGGTAAGTTCAGGTAAGTATTTTTATTTTTATTTTTTGTGGCATAGGGGGGCCTGATTTGTGCCCCCCTACATGCCACTATGCCCAATGACCATGCCCAGGGGACAGAAGTCCCCTGGGCATGGCCATTGGGCAAGGGGGCATGACTCCTATCTTTACAATGATAGGAGTCATGTTGATGGGGGATGGGCGTCGAAAAAAAATGGCGCAAGTCGGGTTACGACGATTTTTTCGACGTAACCTGACTTGCCCCATTTTAAGACGCCCATACGCCATTTTCCCCCTACGCCGGCGCTGTCTGGTGTACGTGGTTTTTTTCCACGCAAACCAGGCAGCGCCGGTCTGCTTGCGCCGGCTAACGCCATTCCATAAATACAGCGCCCGCATGGCGCTTCAGAATGGCGTTAGACGGCGCTAAATTTTTTGACGCTAAACTGCGTTAGCGCAGTTTAGCGTCAAAAAGTATAAATATGGGCCCAAATGTACTCACCATTCCCTGGTTTAATCACATCTCTAAATGGTTTCACAAATTGGGTCTTAGTGAGCTATGGAGTCATCCAGAAAGTATAAGGAAGGAGCAGAAGAATCATTTGAAAACTGTATACTGGACTTATGTCAGGGAAAACTATCTGCTGTGCCCTACTCACGGCAGATTGACCTCACAATTTTTGGATTTTAAATGGTATCCTATGGCCACTTCCTACTCCAAACAAACTTTTTTTCATTCACATTTTGCCAATCAGCTGCCACTCCAACTCTGATTCTGATTATTTTTCAATATTTTGCAGCTGGATGTTGGTCACAAAACATTGATACATAATTTACCGTTTTGATATTTGGAAGGGACACCCAAAACACCCCTATTTCAAATACCAAACTGGTGTCTTTTCGTAATCCCATTTTACTAGTCAGTAAAAGTTGACAGAATTCTAAAATTAGATTAGTACTTAAAAACACTTCTGTAATTGTAAGTTACAAATTGGTGAGCATAAAAATTCTTAGTACATCTGGCCCCAGATTCTAAAAGCTCGCCCACACTTAAAAAAATCAAACATGGCTGAATACACCTATTTCCCTTGATAGTATTCCACATAGATTAACATTTTTACACCACCACCTCCTCAGGTGTATTATTGCATCGGCCGTCTATGATTTTCTACACACTTGCAACCAAAATAACTAGTTTTTTTTTTTTTAGCTCGAAGAGACCCATTGCATATGTTTTAAAGGTTACACTTTTACAGACATTGCGCATTTTTTAAAGAACGCCAAACCCAACAGCTTACAATAATGAGGCAAAGGGGATGTTCCCAAATTCACTCCAAATGTGTATCCCCGAATAGGAATGTACATAACCAGTTTTAATTAGGAAAAAACGTTTTATAACAATATCTCAAAAGGTTGAATCCAGTTATCAGAGTATTGCACCGTGAAGAGTCCATACAACATGGGAGTGAATTTCTGACACATCATAGAAATCTGCACATATTTATCGTAGCCACAATCTTACCAACATGGAAGTCAATTTAAATTATTGACATGGTTGTGTTTAATAAAGCATTTTAATGGTGAACGAACTTCATTACGGAATTGCTGCAACTCTGGAGATCATGACAAGGGCACTGGAGCTAGGAGAGGAAATTCCACTTCATTCACTAGTGTAGTAAAACAAGCAATTCGGTCAACTTTACAGGCCAATGATTTGTCTGCTGGTTTTGCTCCACTGAGAACCTACTTCGCCTGCTTTGCTCATGGAGTCCTGAGTTGTTCAAAAAGTTGACTTTCCACGTATAAGCACAGTTTTTCATGAATGTTTCTGACAGCTAAAAACTTCTACAGTTCACGTTTGTCAATAAAAGTGAATAGAACGTGCCAGCGCGTTTGCCACGGGTGTTACACATTACAGACCACAAAGAAACAAGTGGATGGTGGTAAAAAGAAAACGAGTGCTCAAATAATTGGAGTTGAGGGTTTTACCACTCAAATCCCTGAACCCTTTCTCATCCTGAAGCTATGACTGATACCTAGTGGAGGCATGGATGCTCAGGGCTACACAATCACTTCCGCTCACTGGAAGACTTCACTTCGATTCCTGGATTTTCATCAAGGGAATCAATGCATACTAGGACGTGAAATCCTGTTTCAGTTAAACTGGACGAACACACCTGAAAACAGCAAATTTAAAAGAAAATCCCCGATTGTAAAAATGGTCTACTACTGGCCTGGAGAGTTCTGGTAACCCAAGGCATGCTGAGAATCTAACTAGATGACAAGGGAGCAAACCTAGCAAATATTGAATCGCACCTATTTTACAAGTTGCAGTCATCATCTTTCTCAGCTCCAAAAAAAACAGCGTACCTGTGACTGTGTTAACATCCGGGCACTTTCTTAAATGTAGAGATCGCATGGCTATAAGATGCTATTTTGTGTAAGGGTGGTGCATGCAATAGGGCACAGAATCACATGTAATGAGAATAGAGGGCAGGACTATATTCCGAAGTTTAATTTCTGAGCAACTGAACGTAAAATGGTAAATTTCATACAGTTTTATTGGCTAATGGTGTTTCTCTCAAGATATTAGAGAGGGTACTTCAGAGAGTGGTTTAGATAGAACTGCCTCATCCCTCAGGAGTGGAAGTCTGATGATAAATAGGAGGATTATGAGGTAGGGCATGACCATTAAGACTTACAAACGACAGGCTGTAGAGAGATGATATGTCCATTGTTAGAAATGGGGTCTTTGGTTGACAGTCAGGTTACCCCCTGCTCAAGCAAGGACCCTCACTCTAGTCAGGGTAAAAGAGAATCACCCTCAGCTAACCCCTGCTCACCCCGTTGGTAGCTTGGCAGAGCAGTAGGCTGAACTTCAGAGTGCTAGGTGTAAAGTATTTGTACCAACACACACCAGTAACTTAATTAAAACACTACAAAATGACAACACCAGTTTAGAAATATAGGAAATATTTACCTAAATAAAACAAGACCAAAACGGCAAAAATCCAACATACACAAGTCAAGTTATGCATTTTTAAAGATTAAACTCAAAATAGCACTTAGAAACACAAAATGCTTCGATGAGGTGCTAACATGGCGTCGTGACGGAGTCGTTCCCAACAAGCCGACACCAGCGGCGCCGGACACGGAGTCGCATAGACCCCCAAGTACAGTACCTTTGGTGAAGAGTGAAAACAAGCTGATGAGCAAGTCGGAGATTGCGGCATCTGTGTGAAACGTTGAATCCCCGCACTTTGAGCGGCGTTAGTCACGATGTGGTGCAGCGACTTCCAGGGAGTCGCAGACTTCAGCGGGGTGCAGCGGCGTCGGGCCTGCGAAGGTCGTCGTGTTCCAGCGAAGATCACGGAGTCGGTTGCAGGCGGCGTCACCGGATTTAGCAGCGGCGTCGGTCTGAAGTCGTCTGAAGTTGATTTCCTTGGAATTCCACGAGCTTTCCTTTCAAGGGCCCAGGGACTGGATAGGACACCACTTGTCAGTGCAGGAGTCTCTCCAGAGACTCCAGGTGCTGGCAGGGAGAAGTCTTTGCTGTCCCTGAGACTTCAAACAACAGGAGGCAAGCTCTAAATCAAGCCCTTGGAGATTTCTTCACAAGATGGAAGGCACACAAAGTCCAGTCTTTGCCCTCTTACTCTGGCAGAAGCAGCAACTGCAGGATAGCTCCACAAAGCACAGTCACAGACAGGGCAGCACTTCTCCTCAGCTCTTCAGCTCTTCTCCAGACAGAGGTTCCTCTTGTTTCTAGAAGTGTTCTAAAGTCTGTGGTTTTGGGCGCCCTTCTTATACCCAGTTTCTCCTTTGAAGTAGTCCTACTTCAAAGTAAAGTCTCTTTTGAATGTCAAATCCTGCCTTGCCCAGGCCAGGCCCCAGACACTCACCAGGGGGTCGGAGACTGCATTGTGTGAGGACAGGCACAGCCCTTTTAGGTGTAAGTGAACACTCCTTCCCTCCCTCCTAGCACAGATGGCTCATCAGGAAATGCAGACTACACCCCAGCTCCTTTTGTGTCACTGTCTAGTGTGACGTGCAACCTGCCCAACTGTGAAAATGACCCAGACAGGGAATCCACAAACAGGCAGATTCACAGAAATGGTATAGCAAGAAAATGCTCACTTTCTAAAAGTGGCATTTTCAAACGCACAATCTTAAAATCAACTTTACTAAAAGATGTATTTTTCAATTGTGAAGTCAGAGACCCAAAACTCCACATGTCCATCCGCTCCCAAAGGGAATCTACACTTTAATCAGATTTAAAGGTAGCCCCCATGTTAACCTATGAGAGGGACAGGCCTTGCAACAGTGAAAAACGAATTTAGTAATATTTCACAGTCAGGACATATAAAACACATTACTATATGTCCTACTTTAACCATACACTGCACACTGCTCTTGGGGCTACCTAGGGCCTACCTTAGGAGTGCCTTACGTGTAGGAAAAGGGATGTTTAGGCCTGGCTAGTGGGTACACTTGCCAAGTCGAATTTACAGTTAAAATTGCACACACAGACACTGCAGTGGCAGGTCGGAGACATGATTACAGAGCTACTTATGTGGGTTGCACAATCAGTGCTGCAGGCTCACTAGTAGCATTTGATTTACAGGCCCTGGCACCTCTAGTACACTTTACTAGGGACTTACTAGTAAATCAAATATGCCAATCATGGATAAACCAATTACATACAATTGACACAGAAAGCATATGCACTTTAGCACCGGTTAGCAGTGGTAAAGTGCTCAGAGTTCAAAAGCCAACAGCAACAGGTCAGAACTAATAGAAGGCAAAAAGATTGGGGATAACCCTGCATAAGCAGAAAAGTCCATCACCCCTGGAAGTGGACAGTGTGTGAATGCGTGATTAGGGCTCTGCATCTCCTCAAAAGCCAAGGACAGTAGCTATCTCAAAGCATACACAACGGAAAGAGGTATTAGTATATTCCTCTGAAACAGCTTATCATTGAAAATAGACACACTGTAGAACCTGGGACATCTCACACCAGGATCCATTCCAGAGTAGAGGAAGTTGCTCCAACTCACCCCTAGATCCATACAAATGCAATACAAATATAACAAATATACAATATATTTGTGATAAATTGGGTTACTGGTTGACTGAGGTGTGAGCCCCGGTCAAGCAGCAGCCATAATGCTTGTAAGGATAAGGAACACAAAAAACCCCTGTGCTGGACACCATGGTAGCTTGACACAGAGCAGTTAGGTTCAACTTAGAGGCAATGTGTAAAATATCTGTGCAACACTTGAAACAGTAAATCAGTGAAAACACCACACAAAAAGATCATGCAGCAGGTTAGATACATAGATACGAATTTATCAAATATACCACAACCAAAATCACAAAAATCCAATCAGTAGAAGTAGAGATTTTAAGTTTTAAAGAACAACATGAAAAATAGCATTAAAAAGCATAGGGCGTCCACTGTGGTATCTGGTCGCTCTGGACAGGGTGAAAGTCAAAGGTTTAGGCCAGCCGTGATGGAGCACAGATCAGGTACAGCCTCAGATAAGTCCTGCTAAAGATTTGCCATCTCAAGTTTTGTGCCAAGAGTCCTATTTGCTTTTAGAGAGAGAGGCAAGGAGAGTGTGCCTTGTAGACAAGAGAGCTTCAACTAAAGGGAACCATCAGTATTCATCAACAATCACCATCAGGTTATGTCCATTGTCCAGTGGACCAAAGAAGTCAATGGTTATTCTCTCCCATGCATGCTTAGGGAGTTCTGACATGTTCAGAGTATGTTGCGTAACACTGCTAGAAAGGCAATTGCAAATAAGACAAATCTTGAGTTCCATTTTAACTCTTTCATATAAATATGGAAACCAAACTTGGTCTCAGAGAGCTCTTTTTGTGGCAGCAATACCACAATGTCCTTCGTGAACCACTTTCTTTTGTAGACTTTCTGGAATCAGTATTCTAGACCCTCACAGTTTGACCCTTTCTTGATTTATGGACAACTCATTATTGATATTTTTGTAATGTGAGATTCACTTTCAGTGATGAGAGGCTGAGTGCGTCGGCTCTATGACTGATGTCAATTATGTCCTTTAACTTCATCATGTCACTATCCAGGCCTGTGGCAGTGATAATCTGGGCTAACACAATAGCAGCTGACATATTTGACTTGATGATTAAATTAATGTAGGCTTAAGTAGGTTTGGATGGAGTACCGTGACCTTGTATAGGCACTCTTGAAAAGCAGTGAGCAGGACTCTGATCCTTTCCTGGACGGTCGTTTAATGCAATGAGGCATCTTAGCTTCTATACTGCCAAAGATGTTGTTAGACCTTGATGATCAGTAACCAGTGTGAATGGTTTTCCATAAAGGAATACATAGAAATTTTCAAAAACCCATACCATGGCCAAACTTTATTTCTCAAGTTGTGAGAAAGCGCGTTCTGTGTGAGACAAACTACGAGTAGCATAGGCCACAATAAGCCATCAAACATTTGGGTGTCCACTATGCTGTGCAAGGATATCACCTGACCCAACCTGGATGCTGTCTCAACAACCTCTGCATGAAGCTCAGGTTAAAGTATGCCATTTCAGTAGCATTTTCAATGGTGCGTTTGATCCTCTTGAATCTTCTCTCCCATTCTTGAGACCATAGATAGGAAGGACATTTTGTCAATTCTCATACTGAAGCACTAACAGTGGCAAAGTCTTGCATTTATCTGTAGCGGGGTCTGGAGCTGGGAACTTGTAGTATGCAGGGATCAACATATGACAAAGGTAAGTAGTGTCGGAGTGGTTTTATTTTTTCCTTTCTTTTCACACTTGCTCTGTGTATGTATTACGTTAAGGATCTTACCCAACCCCCATGTTTTCACAGGCTTGTTATTTTCCTTCTCCTCCTTTTCCCTCATTAGGTTCTCTGACCTCCAGGTGCACCTGGAACCTTCTCGCGTGATGTATGCCTCAGTGAACAAATAAGAGGGACAGGTCTCAGGTAAGTCTCTCTTTGTTTTATGGGTCTTATAAGGAAGAGGAAGTGATAGTGAGGAGATGGTAAAATCATCTAATTGTGCACCATTTCACCCATGTGGCTGCCACTGTATTTGTGCTCCAGGCCTCTTCTAGCTACATACGCATTAAGCCTACTGTCTCCAAAGGTGCTCATGTGCTGATAGAGTCATGCTTGCAAATGTCAGGAGTGGTGAGGATGCCCAAACACTGGCTCTGAATGCACCAATGGCTTCCAGCTCTAAACCGTCCTGCTCATCCCTCAACTTCCCACAGTGGCCGTGTATATGGACCTGTACCTGCGATAGCCACGTTCCTCCAAAAATGTGGCGGGAAGGCTCGTCCTGTGTCTGGCTCACTGATGTGGTAGACTGGGCTGCCTTACTTCTTTTCTCCGGGTCTTCTCCTGCTGCACCATCCCCCATCACTCCAGCTGGTCCCGTCCACCTAGTTCTCGAGTTGTTTCCTCCTTCTGTCTTTTGTCTGAGTTTCATCAATAGACATCCCGTCTCCCTATGAGTTGTCTTCACATCATGGGGTGTGGCTTGAGGACAACAGTGGGCCAGCCCTCCATTTCTTAACTGTGTCCCTTGGGCACTCATTGTGCTTATATTCCGGTATATTCGAGGCAGCATGCTCTGACTCTGAAGGTACAGACCCATCACAGTATCTTGAACATGAACTGGACATGCCAAGAAAGGAACGTACCATTGGAACATCTTTTGGGGGATCAGCAATTGACAGAGCTTGCACTTTTGCAAGATTGGGTGTCATACCCCCATTAGAAAAGATATGGCCAAAGAATTTTTGTTTTGTCTTGTTGAATTCACACTTGTCTGTATTCAGAGTCAATCAGCATCACTGAGCAAACAACATACTTGTGTGCGAGCTCCATCGTGCTCCTTCTGCATAGCTACAAAAACAAATATGTCATTGTTACAATTGAATGCATTCACATCAGGCTTTATGAGACATCAAATGACATCTTGAAAAAGTTCTGCAGCCGATGACACACAAAATCTAAGGGCGTGATTTTGATCTTGGACTAGGGGAATACCCTGGCACAAACATGACGGATATCGTGTCTGCTGTATTTTGACACCATGTTATCCTATGGATATCGTACTATGGAGAAAAGGATATCCGTCACATTTTTGTTGGAGTATTCCATCTACAAAGATCAAAACCAAGCCCTAAGGGCCATATTTATACTTTTTGATGCAAAACTGCGCCGCCGCAGTTTTGCGTCAAAATTTTTACCGCCGGCTAACGCCATTTCGTAGCGCCGTGTGGGCTACTTTGACGCACGGCGGCGCAATCAACAGGTGGGAGTCATTTTTTTTTACGCACATCGCGGCGTCAAGTCGTAAAGGAAAACGACGTTAACGCGGCGTAAATGACTGTGGGTCGATTTACGACACCGCAACCCGGATATGCGCCGTTTTTTTTGACGCAATAGCATCAAAAATACCCGCGAGCACAGCCATTTCAGCAGAGGAGAGCCAAAATGAATCCCAGATGCCACAACAGACCAGGAACCAGCCAGGACGATCCATACAAGAACCAGGACATATATAGAAAAAAAAAGAAAGTGTCGCTTCAGTGCAGAGGAGCAGGAAATCCTGGTTAAAGAGGTGACGGAACACCAGCACCAACTGTTTATCACCTCTACAGTGTGGCAGTAGTACGCAGGACAGTCACCGAGTGTAAGAAACGCTGGCATGACTGCAAACATAGGACAAAGGAAAAAATGGCCAGGAACAGGAAGGCAGCACTGCAGACTGGAGGTGGGAGTCCAGCACACCAGGAGGCCCTGGACCACATGGAGGAGATGGTCGCAGCCGTCATCCCTGTGGAGATCGTCACAGGGATTCAAGGACAGGACAGCGCAGACTACCACGAGACAACGCACATGCAGGGTAAGTCGCATGGGGAATTATAATGCAATAATGTCAACTGTGAGCAGGGGGTGGAAATACCTACTACACATTGCATGTAAGTCATCATATACATGGAGTGGCATGGGTAAAGGGATACTGCAGGGGGGCATGGCCTGCACAAACAGAAGCTGGGGCACAACATTACACTAAACCAACAAAAGTCCCATGGGGGCATGCTGTCATGCCAACAATGGAGCAAAGGGAAAGCCTCGACAGGAGGGAAGGCCACTACGTCAAACTTACATCCTGGCACTCGTCAGCCAACATATCTCCTACATTAACTAGGGCCCTATCAGCAATCCTCTAGCCAAAACAACAACTGCAATGCCACTGCAACAACAGTTGACACTACCACCTCTGATCTGTGTGCAGCTATAGTAGCCAATGGCAGTAACCTCCCCATGGAACATACATACCTAAATTAGGGGGTGAGGATGACATCTGAAACAATCTCCTGAAACAAGACAAAGCCCCCAGTACAATCAAATGTCAAGCCCAGAGTTGCCGCAAACATCAGCCAATGTAAACAGCAATAGGAGCGACACAGCACTAAGGACACACCCATGCCTCATATGTCAGGGTCCATCCTGTGCCTGGCAAACAAGGCAACATCACAAAAGTCATACTGCTCAGGCAACAGCATTGAGGAGGGGACACATGGAACTGGTCACTGAAATACTCCTGCACAGTCA
Organism: Pleurodeles waltl; assembly: GCF_031143425.1. Classification (NCBI taxonomy): domain Eukaryota; kingdom Metazoa; phylum Chordata; class Amphibia; order Caudata; family Salamandridae; genus Pleurodeles; species Pleurodeles waltl. The sequence continues at coordinate 360,596,403 of NC_090449.1, read as the reverse complement.
GAGGGGGAAATAGGACACTGATACGATAATCAGGGCAATCCAATGTAACACACATTACCCAACATCAGCAGGACACATTAACAATATCAACATCCATATCAAATCATAACATTGCCATGCATAGGATAAGCTACATGTCAATTAAATTTAAGTCAATGTGAACAATCAGGGATTGGGGCAGGTCCTGAGAGGCAATTGTGCTTCCAGGACCATCAGAACACCCACAGCCAGTGAAAGGTCTCACCATGAGAATGGATATACACGGAGGATCGAGTAGGACAAAAAGGTGGCTATTCTCTATTTGGTATAAAGCAACACCTAGAGGCAATTAGGCAGACAAGTCTGATAACTCAATATCATACATGTGACACACAGGTGGGCCATAGGCCTATAACAATGCCCATATGAAGGACAGCAGATACCAATACCAAACAAGATCACAAAGTGAATTCATCAAAAGGCAGGCATGTTACGTCAAAATTGTCACAACACAGACACACTAATTGTACCCTGTTTCATTGCAGAGGAAGTTGGATCTCCTGCCGATATGCCTGTCCCAGATTTCCCTGACAACATGGATGACGAGCCCATAAACATTCCCCAGGAGACCATCCAAAAGGTCCTAGAAACCCTCCAGACCCCACCTTCAGTCACAAGGAGGAGCACAGAACAAGCAGCCATCACAGAAGAACCACCCACCACCCCAATTGCAAGACCTGCCAGCTCGTATACAGCTGAGGACTCTGACGACACTGGCACCAGCTTTGAAAGAACTGTAGTTGGAGTACAGAGGGAGCTGGCCAAGGAGGTGCAGGTGGGGATGCAAACTATGGCAGCCAGCCTTGAGGGGGTGCGCTCATGCATGATGTCATCTGCAGAACAGGCAGCAGCTATGCAAGCCCTAAAATCCATACTGCAAGGACTACAAGAAACTGTCAAGGAATTCACCACTTCAGTAAGGGAGTTGCCACAACACCTCGCACCCCAAACTTTCCACTGCATGCACGAATGCCACCATGACTCCCTCAGGGCCGACCTGGCTGCCTACCATTGTGATGTGGGTGCTATTCTCAAAAACCAGCAGGCCCTCCTTGCTGCACTACTGCCCTTAAGAACTTCACAGGGAGCAGCCACAGGGGATGTCTGACTCCACATCTTCTAACACTAAGGTGTGTGTTGCCCCTTCACAACCAACAACAACAAAGACGAAGCAGGCAACACACACATCAGAAGAAGAAGACATGGAACAGATCACATTCACAAGGAAGAGTACCCGGAAGCACTAGTCCCTGCACCATGGCCTACTTCGATCAAGGTCCTACATATTGTCAAATGCCAGTCTCACTACAACTATACTCAATGACTGTTCTGCTAACCACCGTATAACTTGTCAGCATTGCCAGTGAATGTCTCTCTCCTACTAATTGGCAATTCCTGTCCCTCTGCACTGTCGGTAACATCACCCCAGCATGTCAGGAGCATCATCCACACCCCTTCTGTAGCATCACCATGTAAGATTTCATTAGAACGGACTCAGCAAACATGGACAATGTACATATTGCACTACAGCACCTATCAATAAATAGCACTTGCACACCAAATATGTCTCTGTGTAATTTGACACATCAACTGTGCAGTAGATAACACAAAAGTGCCTGTGTGACAACCATGTAGCTTGTCAATACAACTGTCCTGACATCATGTAGTCAGATACATCTGTGCAGTGGCCACGATTGCATCATAGCTTGCCCATCCTGAGGAGAATAACTGATGAAGGGAGAAACCACACACAATCATGCTGTGTTGAACAGAATAATGCTTCATCAAGGGAAATCAAAGTCAACTAATGGTGGCTCATAAATGTTGTCACCATGCAATACTAATACATTGAATCATGCAGTCTAATCTAAGCAAACACAAATAAACACAGCATCAATCAACCTTTCTGAGTAAACTTCCAAATAGGTAATCATGCTGATTTTTTGCACAAATGATCTATGTCGGTAATGAAGACAAGAAGACAAGAGTGTTAACAAGATCTCATCTTCAAAGATGTCCCTGAACATCACACTGAAGTCCGACCTAAAAAATTCCCCACAATACCAAGTCTGGAAGCACACTTTGTAAAGTAGAAAACATACTCATCGACACAAATCCTTTGTGATCCATGTCAACTCCAAATGGTTGTTCTATCAAATGGTGGATACTTACCAAGTTAGCGCCGCGGTAGCTGGCATTTTAAACCTCTGTTTTCTTTGGTTTGTAGCATAGGACACAAATGTCATAGAACAACAATCATCTACACTGATGGCAAGGCCATGATCAAGCATCAGTTAACACATAATGCAAAGAGTTAACTATATATTTATTCAAAAGTAATCACACCAGATGCAACTAAGGGAAAAGTCATACCTACACTAATCTAACCTGACTACTCCTTACCCACAACTGTCCCTAACTAACCTAAGCTAAACTTACTCTACACATATAACGAATCGATCTAAACATCAACCCCCCACCCACCATTATGAGACAGGGCACATGCAGGACAACACATACTAACCAACACACATACTATACTATCCTAAACAATCATATATTTTTTTGTATATTTAAATTATTATTATTTCTTTTTTTTTATTGAACCCCACCCAACCACACACTTAATAATGAAAAGTAGAAAGAATAAGGACCCCCCACCCTCCTCCCTAACACTAACTAAGCTAACAACCTATACTAACCTACACTAATCCCCCAAGCCCACTAATCATGATAACAAGGAAAGAGGAGGGAGGGGAGGGAATAATGTAAATTGCCCATATCAGTCCTAGAGGTTGGCCCTCCGGAGGGTCCGCCTGATAGACCTAACCTGCTTCTTGATGTAGGCCACATCCTGCCTCAGCTTGTCCACCTTCCTCATAAATTTGTCCATTTTGTGTTCCAAAGCCTGGAATGCCGCAGGGTCAATTGGAGGTGCTGCTGCTGTCTGGGTCCCGGCAGAGGTGCTCTGTGTGGGTGTTGAGCCTAGCCCACTGGACTGTCCTGCAGCTGTCATAATGCTGGGTCCTGGCTGTGCTGCAGAGGCAGGGACAACTGTCCCCGCCATGGCTGGGGCCACTTGGGGAGAACCAGTGGTTGTGGTGGCTGTAGTGGGCAATGTTGGGCCACCCTGTGGTGAAGCCCACCATACTCCGGAGGCCCGATCTGACTGGTATTTTCGGGCCATCCGTCGGAACCCCGACTGCACCTGCAGGATGTGTTGATACCTCATGGCCCGCCTCCCAAATTCATGCCTCTGTGCAGCACTCATGTTTGCAGCTGTGAAGAGAAAGGGCAACTATTTACCACAGGAACTACATTGTGTGGAATAGCACAAGTGGTCAATCGGAAAATACATTTACTGTAGTTGTAACAGCTCATTTCACCATATAGATCATTGAAAGTCTCAGAGGAAGGTCATGGGAAGCCTGCATACAAAGGTCATCTCACACATAGCATATACAATAATCTACATGATGGGTAACATCAGCCAAAACTTGTCATCATAAAATGTACAAATGCAGCTAACAATCATGCTGCACCTCCTCCGCCTATTGCCTGCACTACATATGTCAGTGTATGTGATAACAATCACAAACCTCAAGATCTGCAATTTGTAATGGGATTCGCTAGTATAAACTCAAGTGCCATAACCAACTGTGTACACTAGGTTCAAAACAAAGTTTCAAATGGTCACAAGTATGTGTAACATACTGGTTCCTTCAGTCCTAGGTACCCTATTTCCAAACACATGCCTGTCTTTGAGGGGGGGGTGGGAAGAACAACCAACAATCCCAAAATAGATGCACACCCAGGAGTGGATAGAAACCTCAACATGTTTTTGCCTCCACACACACACCACCAGTGAAGGGCTATCAACAAATTGGAGTCAGCTAAACCTTGTCGTATCCAAGGTCCGCACATGTCAAAATGTACTGACCTAGGCCAACATCACATACTTCCAGTGAGGCATATTTTTCTACAGACACAGAGAACAAGAACACCCATGATCATGAATAGCATGCACACCTAGGCCGTTGCACTCTAGTCCCACACACGTCTAGTACAACTTGTGGAAGTACATGCACCCGGAAGATCCAACCTACAGTGTACTCAGTACATAGGTTAATAGGGAAGCAGCAGATTTCAGACAAGCCATTTGCAGAAGCTATCTGGGAGAATGTCAGTCTGACATGCAGACTCAGTCCGAGACGAGTCCCAGTGCAACCCTTAAATTAACTAGTGTATTCCACATGACTCATCCCATTTCCCATAACGGGCCCTACAGGAATGGCCTACAGACCCAAAATCAGACAAATGGATAAGCATAGGTCAACTCAAAATGAAGTGATAACTGAAATCCCACTAATGGAACAAGACTAATGATTGGTCAGCGCATCAAACCTTGCAATGTGTTCAACACACAGTAGTCCTTCACACATCACCAGCAAACACAAAACATACCACACATGCAACACTCACTGTAGGTGTCGGGTCCTCAAAACGAGCCACCTCTCCCACTGTGTACGGGGCAGGTCCACCTGTAAAGCATGGAAGGAAGAATATACCCAGAATCCGTGCACTGACAAACAATTTCAAATACAAACACAATGTGATAATATGACATGAGTAACAAAACACTTTCAGACATGCTCATACTGCATGGAATTATTCATTGCCAACATTTACATTGGATGAGTTTCCTGCTACAGTTACACACACTTCTACACACATGCAGTGGCCCGGACTGTCATGTGGTGGCAAAGATGCACCTCCATTAGTATGCAGCAACAATATAGGTGTGCATTCATCTCATCATGTGCATCCAAGAGATACATCCAAAAGCTGGTTACTTGAGGACTGCATGACCTGTCAAACAGCCTATGTGGTCATGACACATATGTGACAGATAGGTACATGGTACAGAGGGCCAGGTACTTTGGCAATACCTCATGTTGTTACAGTTTCATACATTGATGTGTCCAAACAATGGTGATTGGCACCAAACATAGATGTTTGTACCCTAGTCCATACCTTTGGACTGCCAACCCTATTCTGATTTGGGCACAAGTGACAATAAATACCTGTCTAATATGTTAGCTGAGGGGACCTCAGTCCTTTACAAATATGGTTCATGCTCAGATCTGGCATGTAACAATTAAATGTGAAGGAGCACATTTATCACGACAAGGCATGGCACTTCTGTGAACATTTTCCCTACACACCAACCAGACACACATGTGACATATGTGTGGGCCACATTCCTAACTTCAATTGACGTGAAGGCAGCACTCGTTTTCAGCATCATGTAGGGTTTAAAAATGTCAGTCTAGCTATAGCGTCAACATATGTAGGTATGATGTTTCTACATCCATACTACACTGGCTATTGTGACCTGTAGAGTCCTGATTGCGTCATTTATGTGTTGCTTGTCTGACACAAAGGCGGCACTACATTACATTCTGCTACAAGCAACATGTATGTGTGGAAAACATGAGCTACCTGACTGCTAGCATTTGTCATCCTTCACATAGTGCATCAATTACCCTGTATGTTTCCCTACCATTACACACAGACAGCTACTTATCTGGCAGATTGGGTAACAATCATCACATGTCACAACACTGCTTTAAATTGTGCACATTTACATGATATGTACTCACCAACATGGCCACCAATCCTGATTCCCAGGTGGTCCAGCAGATCTTGCTCCCTGGAGATCAGGTTAGCCCAGCGGTGCTTCAATTGATGGTCATTCCGTTGGCTACCATATAGATGCACTAAGTGATGGCGCACGTCCCCCCACCGGACTTTTCGGGCCTCCGTGTGATACCCCTGTATCACCCTACCCCCAACCTCCAGCATAAGTGGGAGGAAATGGCAAACAAGCCATATAAACCCCCCCAATTCCTCCTCACCCATCCTGGAAAGCTGTGGCCTACCAGACATTTAAGCACTGAAAAAGGGGAAAAGGTAGTAGAAAAAAAGAAAAGGGGGAAATGGGGAAAGTTAGAGTGGGGAAATACAAAGAAAACTTAACAAAAATAAGAGCCCAACTATCCCCTATATCACAGTACCCACAACAGACTCCCACAGACAATATATACAACACTGGACTTGACAAATTTATACAGCACAGACTCAGACAGTATTCTACAACAAGATAATGATGACAAAAGAACAAGTGAGATGGCACACTGGACACAAAAGCACTAATACACAGGACAACACTTTGCACACAGCCACACAGTCTAGAACAATCAGAGACTGCAAAGTGAAAGTGAAAGTACACCCACTGTACAGATTCTGTAAACAGGATATCCTATTACATCACATCCTACATAAAATGGCCGCCGTTTTTTTCCATTATGCGTCATATTTTCACGCATACAGCTTGTGCGTCATATTTTTTGGCGCACAGGAGTGCAGGTAATGCAGAGTCAAAATATTTTTCATAATTGGGATATAATATTTGTTTGCTGCATATTTTACAGTTCTAGAGGTGAAAATTAAGCCACAGCAAATTATGATATCTATTTATGAAAAATATTTTTGACTCTTCATTATCTGCACTTCTGTGCATCAATAAATATGACGCACAAGCTGTATGCGTGGAAATATGACGCATAATGGAAAAAAACGGCGGCCATGTTATGCAGGATATTATGATATCTAGTTATGAAATATATTTTTGACTCTGCACTATCTGCACTCCTGTGCGTCAAAAATTATGACGCACAAGCTGTATGCGTGAAAATATTATGCATTATGACAAATATTTATTTCATTTGTCCAAATGAGAAATGGATTTTGGCATGACCAAACGGTGCTAAGTGATAAACTTTGGAGTTAGCTATACCTAATGTACCTTATAGGATGTATAGAAGGTATTCACAGTTCAATAGTAATGATTGGCCAGAATGGATATTACGCATAAATGTGCACATATGTAGGTACTTGCTGATTGCTAATTTCAAAATATGAAAGAGATACCAGGATGTATTCCTTAGCAAAATTGTGTCCACATGTATCAAGCTATTCCAAATTGCATAAAGGCCAATTAGGTAGTGCAATTGTCGCCTAAACATTTTTTGGGGGTAACCATGTCCTAATTATGAGTTAATGTGGCTAAAATGTGTTTCACTATTGACATGTAGGGCACACATGCGCCTTATGCATGTGTGTGCTTCACATGTGCATAAAAAATGTATATTTGGGGTGCAGCAGAGGGGGACTTAGGCCCCCAGCACCCTGGGGTTTGCTGTTCCTGACTTGCAACTTTATCCAAGGTTTTCCCAAATTCAGTAATGCAAAACCATTGGCAGCAGGCCCATGGAAGCAAATTGAGTATCTTTAGGGTGACCCACTGCAAGGTGCCAGTCAGGCTGACAGGATACTGGGTCAATCAGGAGCCAGCTCTTTCACAAATTACTTGATCAGTGGTCTGACTAGGACTGGTCAGAGGGAGGAGTAGACAGTTGACATGTCACACTGTGTATGTCCTGTGTTGTCTTGAAGGTGACACATGAACCCTGATAAAGTGTTACACAGCAACATTAGCAGCAATGCTTAATGATGTAATTGCCCAAATGCCAACATCTACGCTGTAGGAGGCATCAGCATGGACGGGGCATGTACATTTGGGTGGTGTGCATGGAGGGAATTACTGGTGTGGCCTCCATCAGTGTCTCACTAGTCCTGTCGGATGAGATTTGCTGAAAAATAGCCTACAGTACCTTTCACACGAGAATCAATCTACAGGTGATACCAGGCTTTAAAAACTCCAAGCCAGTGTATTATATGAGCTGAGTTCCATGCAGTGAGATGGTACTATGACAATGGTAGGCATAGGAAAGGGTGTGGCAAACTGGATGACTCTTGTGAGTGTGTATATGTAGATGAGGGAATTTCAGTGTACACATATCAGCATTCCAGGGACCTCTTCAGACAGGTGGGGTGTGACCAGCCGCATGTGTGTGTGATGTTATTAGAAAAGGCCTGACATGTAGATGGGATGTGATGTGCTGGATGCTTGTCATATGTGTGGCACTTGTGCTGTGTATGTTATGCTTATGTGTAACTCTAGTGACAGATAGTCATTGCAAAGATTGTAAGTAGTTGGAATTACTGCTGCCAAGAGTCTGGTAATACATTCCTGTTCCTGAAGCTTAAGCATGTCAACTGCCTGATGTATGAGGCCTGTTTTCCCCTAGTTGAGTGTTGGTGTTTTAGTTGTGTGCCATCTGCTGCGATGAATCATGTTTCCTACATGTATGTGTGTCATATGTGTGGTCCTCAGCTATTGCCCTTCAAAGGTGAACTGTACAGGATGTCAGTCATTTACATTGTGTGTATATGTGACCATTGTATGATAGGCATCACATTTGTTGTGTGTTTTTCTGTGTCCTGATTGTTATATCATTATTGCTCCATGAGACGACATTCTTCTTTGGATATTTAAAGCTAAAGGTGTACAGAAATGAATAGGCCAGACCATGATGTGGTGTTTGTTATCAGTGTTTATTTAAAATAGTGCATTAAGTGGTGATGGTGATAATTATGAAAAAAATTTATTTACAATCTGTTGGCGCCTATGCACTCCAGCAGCCGTGTTTGGTTGTTCCCCCTCCTGTTGCAGGCCAGCATCCTCCTCTTCCTTGTCTTCAGGCATTTATGGGTCTGGTTCGAAGAGGGGAATGTTCCTTTTGACACAAATGTTGTGCAATATTGCACATGTTAGTATGATCCTACAGACCATCTCGGGGAATATAGTAGGCTACCACCAGTGATGTTGAGGCAGCGGAACCTTGACTTGAGGATGCCGAAGGTCCCCTCGACAATGCTGCGTCTCCTCTTATGGGCGTCGTTGTATGCCCGCTCTGCAGCAGTACTCGGGTTGCCAAATGGTGTCATTAGCCATGGCTGGATGCCATACCCCTGATCAGCTGAAAGAAAAAAACAATGGGATCATGTTGATGTAGCTTGCATTATTGAAAAGACCGTTCATGGCAGTAGTTGTCTTGTGTTGTCTGTGACTCTTTTGTGTACTGGTGTGACATCCTAAACTTGTAGGCTATACCATCTGCATTGTGTTTTTACCTTGGCTGAGCACATGTTTGTCTGCTAACAGTTTGTCATCAGTATGTTTTGTAATTTTCAGTGCAGTGTGCCCTCCCTAACATTGTGACTTGTGATACAGGTGTCCTTGTGTCTTCACTTGGGGTGAGTAGATAGTTCAATGTAGAGTTTAATTTATAAGTGTTGTTAGCACGTTCATATGAAAGTACCCTGGACATCCCATGCCTTTAGACTTAGGCAGTGTATTAATGTAAAGGTCATTGTGACACTTACAGTTTGCAAGGTGACATTTCGGCTACCACACTCATTGACGTCTTCACATTAGGCTGTACAGTAAATTCCATTGTGTGACAAGTTCAATGGTGACTTAAGAAACATGGCTAGTGATGTCAGGACCTCAGTGTGTTCCTGTCTAGATGTTGCTGTTGTGGTGTATGTGTTGTGTGTCCTAGACGGTTGCTGTGCAGTGTGTGAATAAGTAGGTTTCTGTACTTACCAACAAGTAGTACATTGCCATACCATCCATCCTGGAAGTGTTGGTTGATGGTGCAGTGACGGAAGATGACTGAGTCATGGACACTCCCAGGATGTTTAGCCACGATGTTTGTGAACATTCCTTGGTGATCAACTATGGCCTGCACGTTGATTGAATATGTGTGCTTCCTGTTGCAGTAGAGGTGTTCAGTTGCAGCAGGTGGCACAAGGCGTACATGTGTGCAGTCGATTGCACCAAGGATGTGTGGGAAGCCACTGATTGCGTAGAACCCCTGTTTAGTTTCCTGCTGCTTCTGCAGTGTGTTAGGGAAGCAGATGTGGCGGGGTGTCAGGCGAATGATGGCATCCAGTACTTTGGGCAGAAATGCGGAGAATGATGGTTGTGATATTCCGCCAACCAGGGCACCAGTTGTTTGAAAAGAGCCACTTGCCAGCTTGTGAAGTACGGCAAGCAGCTTTGTTTCTGTTGGTATGGTGTGGGGTGTCACCAAAGTGGGGGCCAACTGCGGTTCAATGTTTCGCAGCAGCTGCTGAATGGCCTGCCAGTTCAACCGGTACCTCTGTATGATGTTGTGTTCCCTGAGGCCCTGAAGGGTTGTTCTTGGGCGGAATATCCTCTCCTGCCTTCTGCGCTGCCTTTGGGGTCCCTGCTGGTGTTGTGGTAGCTGCTGTTGTTGCTGCTGGGCCATGCGTCTGCGTGCACGCTGGATAAGAATCACCTCCATGGCTCCCTGTTGCTGCTCTGCTGCTCTGCTGTTTGTTCTGTGTGTTCTGATTAAATACAGGTGTGTTTGCCCTATTTTAACGCCTGCCCTGACCCAGGCGTTAATTTTTTATGCAAATCGGGCTGTGCATCATTTTCTGGCTCCGCCTCCCGGACGTGCGTCATTTTTGCCCAAAAGCATAAATACAACGCACAGCCGTTTGCGTCATTTTTTGGACGGGAACGCCTACCCTGATTATCATTAACGCAGGGCGGGTTGCCGCATCCAAGAAATTATGCACACAGCGGAATTTTGTCGTCCGCCGGCTCGGGCGTCAGAGTTTAAATACAGGGCAATGTTTGCGCTGATTGTGCGTCAAATTTTTTGACGCACAATTGGCGCTAACGGAGTATAAATATGCCCCTAAGTCTTTTGTATCGAAACAAACCAGCATGTGTAGAAGAGGTTGCAATGTACCTGCAATTTTCTTCAAGTTCCAACTTTATTTAACCCCTTCGCTGCCAGGCCTTTTCCCCTCCTGTGCTGAGCTTTTTTTGGCTGTTTGGGGCAGTTTGCGCTTAGGCCCTTATAACTTTTTGTTCACATTAGCTACCCACGCCAAATTTGCATCCTTATTTTCCAACATCCTAGGGATTGTAGAGGTATCCAAACTTTGTGGGTTTCCCTGAAGGAGACCAAGAAATTAGCCAAAACACAGCAAATGTTTTGTTTTTTTTTCAAAAAAAATGGGGAAAAAGGGCAGCAGAAGAAGACTCATGGGGCCTTATTTATTCTTTTTGGTGCAAAACTGCACTAAGGCAGTTTTGCCCCAAAAAGTTTTGCACCGGCTTGCACCATTTTTTAGCACCATCTGGGCACCATATTTATGGAATGGTGCAAGCCGGTGCAAAGGGTAGGCTAGCTTAAAAAAAAATGACGTTAGGCAGTTTTGAGTCAAAATAAATGACTCTGACCAGATTAGCATCATTTTTTGACGCTAAGGGGCATATTTATACTCTGTTTGCACTGAATTAGCATAATTTGTTTTTTACTCTAATTCAGTGCAAAACTAACTCCATATTTATACTTTGGTGCTAGACCCGTCTAGAACCAAATTTATGGAGTTAAAGTCATTTTTTGGAAGTGGAAACCTACCTTGCCTTAATGAGATGCAAGGTAGGCGTTCCCGTGCAAAAAAATGACTCTATGGCCTTAACACCATATTTATACTCCCATGTAAAAATGGTGCAAGGGAGGGAGGAGGGGTCAAAAAATGGAGCAAAGCTTGCTTTGCCCCATTTTTTAAGACCAGGGTCAGGGCAGGCGTTAGGGGACCTGTGGCCCTATTTCCATGGTGGAACACCATGGAATAAGCCCAGAGGTGCCCTCCCTAGGCCGTAAGAGCACCCCCACCCACACTAGAGGGACTGCGAGGATGGGGGACCCCATCCCAGGTAAGTACAGGTAAGTGCATTTTATTTTTGAAAGTGCCATAGGGGGCCCTGAAATGGGCCCCCATACATGGCACATGGTGCAATGCCCATGTGCCCATAAAATGACGTTAATCTGGTTAGAGTCATTTTTTTTTTAACTCTAACCTGCCTAAAGCCATTTTTTGCTGCTAAACCCTCTCCTTCTATACTGCTAGCCCCACCCGACTAAAGTCATTTTTTAAAACTCTAGCCTACCCTTTGCACCGGCTTGCACCATTCCATAAATATGGTGCCCGGCTGGTGCACAGAAATGGTGCAAGCCGGTGCTAAACTTTTTGGTGCAAAACTGAGTTAGTGCAGTTTTGCAGCAAAAAGTATAAATAAGGGCCAATATTTTGTAAGTTTGCGCCACTTTTGCATCATAAAATGACGTTAATGCGGTGCAAAAAAAGTTTAAATCAGGGTCTTGGTGCTAGATGGGTCTAGCACCAAAGTATAAGTATGGAGTTAGTTTTGCACCGAATTAGAGTTAAAAAAAATGACACTAATTCGGTGCAAACAGAGTATAAATATGCTGCAGAGTATAAATATGCCCCTAAATATGGTGTTAAGGCCATAGAGTCATTTTTTGCACGGGAACGCCTACCTTGCATCTCATTAAGGCAAAGTAAGTCTCCACTTTCAAAAAATGACTTTAACTCCATAAATTTGGTGCTAGAGGGGTCTAGCACCAAAGTATAAATATGGAGTTAGTTTTGCACCGAATTAGAGTTAAAAAAAATGACACTAATTCGGTGCAAACAGAGTATAAATATGCCCCATGGTTTTTCCCCTGGAAATGGCATCAACAAAGGGTTTGGGGTGGTAAAATCACCATCTTCCCAGCTTTCAGGAACAGGCAGACTTGAATTAGAAAACCCGATTTTTCAACACAATTTTGACATTTTACTGGGACATACCCCATTTTTACTATTTTTTGTGCCTTCATCCTCCTTCCAGTTAGTGACAGAAACGGGTAAGAAATCAATGCTGTATTGCAGAAATTTAAACATTTCTGAAAAGTAGACAAAATTCTGAATTCAGCAAGGTGTCATTTGTGTAGATCTTACAACTGTTTTCTACAGAAAAATAACAGCTGAAATAAAAGAATATTGAAATTGAGGTGAAAAAACTGCCATTTTTCTCCACATTTTACTCTGTAACTTTTTCCTCCGATGTCAGATTTTTTAAAGCAATATACCATTACATCAGCTGGACTCTTCTGGCTGCGGGGATACATAGGGCTTGTAGGTTCATCAAGAACCCTAGGTACCCAGAGCCAATAAATGAGCTGCACCTTGCAATGGGTTTTCATTCTATACCGGAGACGCAGCAATTCATTTGCTGAAATATAAAAAAATGAAAAATAGGTATCAAGAAAACCTTTGTATTTCCAAAATGGCCACAAGATAAGGTGTTGAGAAGCAGTGGTTATTTGCACATCTCTGAATTCCGGGGTGCCCATACTAGCATATGAAATACAGGACATTTCTCAAATACACGTCTTTTTTACACACTGTCTTACATTTGAAGGAAAAAATGTAGAGAAAGACAACGGGCCATAACACTTGTTTTGATATTCTGTGATCCCCTTGTCTTCCGATAAAAATGGTACCTCACTTGCGTGGGTAGGCCTAGCGCCCGTGACAGGAACTGTCCCAAAACACAACATGGGCACGTCACATTTTCACAAAGAAAACAGAGCTGTTTTTTGCAAAGTGGCTAGCTGTGAATTTTGGCCTCTAACTCAGCCGGCACCTAGGGAAACCTACCAAACCTGTGCAGTTTTAAAAACTAGACACCTAGGGTAATCCAAGATGGGGTGACTTGTGGGGCTCTGACCAGGTTCTGTTACCCAGAATCCTTTGCAAACCTCAACATTTGGCCAAAAAAATACTTTTTCCTCTCATTTCAGTGACAGAAAGTTCTGGAATCAGAGAGAAGCCACACATTCCCTTCCACCCAGCACTCCCCCATGTCTCCCGATAAAAATGGTACCTCACTTGTGGGGGTAGGCCTAGCGCCCGGACAGGAAAAGCCCCAAAACACAATGTGGACACATCACATTTTCACAAGGAAAACAGAGCTGTTTTTTGCAAAGCACCTATCTGTGGTTTTCGCCTCTAGTTCAGCTGGCACCTAGGAAAACCTAGCAAACCTGCGCAGTTTTGAAAACTAGACACATAGGGGAATTCAAGATGTGGTGACTTGTGGGGCTCTGACCAGATTCTGTTACCCAGAATCCTTTGCAAACCTCAAAATGTGGCCAACAAAAACACTTTTAACAGAAAGTTCTGGAATCAGAGAGAAGCCACAAATTTCCTTCCACCCAACGTTCCCCCAAGTCTCCCGATAAAAATGGTACCTCACTTTTGTGGTCGGGCCTACTGCCCGCGAAAGGAAATGCCCCAAAACACCATCTGGACATATCAAAATGATCAAATACAAAACTACCTGTTTTTGCGGGGGCACCTGCGTTTTTGGTCCTGGGTTCAGCAGCCTTCTAGGGAAACCTACCAAACTCAGACATTTCTGAAAACTAGACACCCGAGGGAGTCCAGTGAGGTGTGACTTGCGTGGATCCCCCATTGTTTTCTTACCCAGAATCCTCAGCAAACCTCAAATTTTGCTAAAAAATCTAATTTTTCCCACATTTCTGTGTGGGATCACCACACTGGGACAAATTTCATATTACCCAATGTTCCCCTCAGTCTCCCTGTAAAAATGATACCTCATTTGTGTTGGTGGGACAAGTGCTTGTGAAAGGGAAGAGCCAAAAACTTGTTGATATTGAGGGGGAACCAAAGGGGGTCCAAAAGGTCAGTTTGCAAAAAAACATTTTTAAGCTGACAAGTGAAGCAGAATTTGTATTGGTATAGATGAGACAATGCTGGGTGGTAGGAATTTTGTGGATTCCTGCAGATTCCAGAAGATTCCATCACAAAAACGTGGGGAAAATGTGTGATTTCCAACAAAGTTGGAGGTTTGCAGGGGAATGTGGGTAAAAAAATAGTGCTGGGTGCATGTGAAACACACCATCCTGGAATCACCTAGATGTTTAGTTTTCAGATGTGTCTAGTTCTTGTCGATTTTTCTAAATGGCTGCATCCCAACGTCCATTAAATGCAGCCCTCACCATTCCAAGTGGGACATTTTGAGTTAGGGCTCCCCCCTAGACCCCGCCCCTCCTTCCATCCTCTCGCGAGTTTCAGATATTATTGTACCTCCCCTTACAAAAATACTGAATCATTCCCTATCCTTAGGTTTCCTCCCCCCTCTTTTTAAGCATGCCATCATTAAGCCTCTTTTAAAAAAAACGAAATTGAACCCATCTCTGTTAGAGAATTAGAGACCCATTGCTCTCCTTCCCATTTCAACAAAAATTCTGGAGAAACATGTTAACCACCAATTAACCAGCTACTTAGAGAGCCATGAACTCCTTCACCCCACTCAAATGGGTTTCAGAGCCCATCATAGCACGGAGGCAGCCCTCCTTACAGTGACGGAGTCAGCCCGGCAGCTTCTGGACCAAGGGTCTCGTAGCCATGATTCTACTTGATCTCAGCGCAGCTTTTGATACGGTGGATCACAACCTTCTCTGCTGTAGGCTCTCTGAATTAGGAATAGGAGGCCTAGCATTGTCCTGGCTGTCCGCTTTCGTCAAAGGTAGATCTTTTCAAGTCCTGGACCGAGCCTACTTCTCTGATATCTTTCCATTGACTTGTGGAGTTCCTCAGGGCTCCTCCCTGAGTCCAACTCTTTTTAATGTTTATCTATCCCCGCTGGCTAAAGTGATTGCTCCCTACAATCTGTCTTTGGTCACCTATGCCGACGATACTCAACTTGTGGTGTCACTATCTAGTTCTGGGGATTCGTCGGCGGCCAACCTTTCGTGTTGTATGAAAGACATTGGAGTTTGGATGATCCAGTCTAAGCTTAAATTTAATGATGGAAAGTCAGAAGTCATTGTACTAGGCAATGCCCCCCCAGCCCCTCCCCTTGCACTATACTCTGAGTCCTTCAAAAATCTTCCTCCTCCCAAGGACCAGGCAAAAAGCCTTGGTTTTTGGGTGGATTCTCGCCTGACCATGGATTATCAAGCAAAAAGAGTTTCCTCTACATGCTTTGGCATTTTAAGAGTCCTTAGGAAAATCTTTAATCTTCTTCCCCCTATGGCCAGAAAAATCCTTGTTCAAACTCTGATCCTTTCCCGTCTGGACTATGGGAACTCACTTTTTCTCAGCGCCCCGGCTTATGTCATAAAAAGGCTGCAAACAGTCCAGAACGCAGCTGCCAGGCTTCTTGTCAATCTTCCCAGACATTTATCCGCTAAGCCTGCTTTTTCCATACTTCACTGGCTCCCTATTAGTCAGCGTATTTATTTCAAGACCCTATGCATTGTTCACAGAGCCCTGCAAGATAAGGGTCCAATGTTCTTTAGAAAGCGGCTATATCTTTATGTCCCCTCTCGAAGTCTAAGGTCCTCCTCCTCTCGACTTGTGACCATCTTGCGGTCTAAGAGAGCCTGGGGGGCCAACTCCTTCTCCACCAAGGCCGCTCGTCTCTGGAATGATCTTCCCTCTGAACTCCGTCATGAACACTCAGAACTGCTTTTTAGAAAAAAACTTAAGACCATTCTTTTCTGTAGGTAGCTCTCTGAATTCTCCTATTGCTAGCACTGGTCAGGTTAGGTTTAGCGCTGGGATGCCTTCGGGTCACTACGCGCTTTATAAATCCTTAAAACTAAACTAAAACTAGCCAAGCTCCCATGGCCCAAATGTAAAACTAAAACCCAAAATAATCAAATGACTTCTTGCTTGCTGTGGGATAAGATGTTTTAGAGTGCGGGGGAGAGCTGAAAGACTGTAACCCCCTTCAGTTGGGTTGGGGGCGTAACCAGGCCAATACTGGTTGGTAGCCACCACCCCAATATTTTTTGTTTCTTTTAAATTCCCTGGCATGAAGTAGACTTTCTGCCTCCCCGGGGTGTGGATAAGGGGTAATTGCACCATCTGCCCACTGGTGGGCAGAACAGCTTTGGCCCCATTTATTTGGGGTGGGGTTATGGCCAAGGGGGGCAGATATGGCCAACAGTAATGTGCCCCCATGGGGAGCAACCCTTACCCAAGGGGCTGCCCCCTAAAGAAAACACATACATAAACACACACCAATCCCTGGTGCCTAAGTGGTTTCTGCCCCCTTGGGGGCAGATTGGCATAACAAAAATCGTCCGATCTGCCTCCAAGGGGGGCAGAAATGGTCTAAATACAATTTGCCCCAGGGGAGTGACCCTTGACTAAGGGGGTCGCTCCCCACTTCTAAAAAACAAAAAAAAGTATCCCTGGTGCCTAGATGCTTCTGCCCCCCCTGGGGGCAGATCGGCCTAATAACAATAGGCCGATCTGACCCCGGGGGGCAGAAATGGCCTAAAATAAATTTGCCCCTGTCCCCCCAAACCCCCAGGGAGCGACCCTTGGCTAAGGGGTCGCTCCCCATCTCTAAAAAACAAAACAAACAAAAAAATTTATCCGTGGCGCCTAGAGGCTTCTGCCTGGGATCAGATCGGCCTAATAACAATAGGCCGATCTGCTCCCAGGGTTCGCTCCCCTTGCGTGACATTGGCACAAAAAAAAGATCCCCGGTGCCTAGTGGTTTCACCCCCCCTTGTGGGCAGATTGCTCTGAGAGACTTCAAAGGGAAGGAAATTCCTTTCCTTCCCTTTGAAGCCTCTTAGGGCCCCATCACATGATCGGAAGAGAAATGTTTTGTATTTCTCTTCCGATCGCGGGATGGGGAACTGGCCTCTGATGAGGTCAGCGTGCATTTGCACGCTGACGTCATCAGACGTCACTGTGGGGTCAGGGGGTCGGGGGTGGAAGGGGAAAAGCTTCCCCTTCCATCCCTGCCTTGGGGGGGTGAGAAGGAAGCCCACAGAGGAAGCGCTAGCGTTCCCTCTGAGCTCAGTGCCCAGGACGTACTGGTTACGTCCTCGGCACATGAGCACTGTGCTGCAGGACGTAACCATTACGTCTGCGGCACAGAAGTGGTTAAATCAATCCTAGAAAAGACCTTTGCACCATTCAATTGCATTATCATGTCAGCAATGTGTGGACTTGAATGTTGTTCTATTCAAGTGCCTTGTTTGCCTAACGCATGTCAGCACAGATTCATACAACTCCTTCACTGTCCTTTTTTGGCACTACTACTATGGGTGAAACCCATGGTGGTAAACCAGTGAAACACCCAATAACGTCATGTTTAGGTAGTGATTCAAGTTATAAACCATGAAACTGCAAAGGGAAATTACTTCCTATTTCATGATGAGCATTCAGTTTATAATTCATGGAAATCAGTCCGATCTGCTCAGGGAGCCTTTTATGTCCCTGAGTCTAAGATCAGCAGGCAAGCATACGAGCCCTTAAAGTCACTCTGGAGACCTGGGTTCAAGATGAAGGTGCAGATCCAGTTCATCTTCCTCAGGAAAAAGGGCAGCAGGTCAGTGCAGAGGACAGCAGTTTCTTTAGGGCAGCAGTCCAGCAGAGTGGCAGTCCTTGTAGTAGCACAACAGTCCTTCTTGGCAGAGTATTGACAGGTCCAGAACTGTTCTGAAGAGTTGGTGTCTGAGGTTCTTCTTTTACACAATTGTGCTTTTTAAGTGGGTAGAGGCTTTTAGATGCATGTCTTTGAAGTGCACAGGTGCCCTGCCTTCATAGACCTGGCTCCAGACTAACTAAAGGGGATACGCAGCCTTTTGCGTGGATGCAGGACCCAGCCTATTCAAGTGTAAGTAGGGCTGTGCCCAGCTCCTTACTCCCATCCTGCCAGTGATGGCCCGTCCTCTCACATCTAACTTCCTCATTGAGTGTTGCTGTCTAGGAGGAATTCACAAAGCCCAACTGTCAGCTACACCCAGTCATGTGACCCAAGGACAGGATGCAAGTACTAATTGGCTAATACAGCAAAAATGCCAACTTTCTAAATGTTACAAATAAACAGAGTAACCCAATATTCCCCACAGAACTGGTAGTCTAAACTGTAAAGCACACAATGGAGGAATCATTTGCATACAAATATAACAGAGCTATTAAATACTATTAATGTTGTAATTAAACATAAATCAAATTCCATAAATGAATTAAATACTATTAATGTTGTAATTAAACATAAATCAAATTCCATAAATGACTCTACATGACGCAATTCTTCGCATGAGCTGCTGGAGTCCATTAGGAGTGATTTCTGATTGTTTGAAAGACTGCATATGGGACTCAAAACTTTTGTGGTTGAAGACTCAGGAGGGTTTGTGCTCTCCTTCTGTCCCTTGGATGTAAACGGATTGTGGACTAGAGGGGTCACCAGTGTGTTTGTAAAAAAAACCTAAAAATTATTTTTGTTTCTTTGCTATATTGATGAATATATTATTAGTGAATATATAAAAAGACTTAATTTTTACTGAAATGAATTACACGCTGTTTGAAGATTTATTC
Source organism: Pleurodeles waltl (assembly GCF_031143425.1). NCBI lineage: Eukaryota > Metazoa > Chordata > Amphibia > Caudata > Salamandridae > Pleurodeles > Pleurodeles waltl. The sequence continues at coordinate 360,577,128 of NC_090449.1, read as the reverse complement.
ATTCATAGAATTTGATTTATGGTTAATTACAGCTTTAATAGTATTTAATATTGCTGAAATTCTGTATGGAAATGATTCCTCCATGAACATTTTGTGCTTTACAACTTTCTAAAAGGGGCATTTTTGGAATTGCAATTTAAAATCCAACTTCACCATTCCAGGTATGAAACACGAACTTATTACCTATTCCGATTTGATTATTGCACTTATAAAGTGTAATAGGAAAACTCCAATGTTATACTATGTGAGAGGTAGGCCTTGCAGTAGTGAAAAATAAATATGAGAGTTTTTTACACACAAAACTTAAAAGTACATGTCCTACCTTTTAAATATACTGCACTCTGCGTTGTCTGGGGCCTACCCTCGGGGAGACATATATGTATTAAAAAGGAAGATTTGGGTCTGGCAAAAGGTTTATTTTGCCAGGTGAAAATGGTAGTTTAAACTTCACACACCAAGGTTGCAATAACAGGCCTTAAACAAAGGGCTTCATAGGCAGTCGAGGAATGCGTCCACAAGTGACATTGTAACTAAAGGGGATAGAGGACAGCAAAAGAGGGTAGAATGCTCAATTCCAGAAGGGAATTGCGAGCTGGTCACACATCAATAACAGCTGAAAGGAGTAGAGGGTTGGATATGTGTTGATAGAGGGCAGGAAAGGAGAAGAGCACCTTATGACAGAAGCAGAAGGGAGAAGAAAAAAACCTGATGACAGACAATTAAAAAAGAGTAGAGAGATGGTGATAAAGAAAAAGCCAAAATTCAGTATGAGCACATGGTGGCAGAGCACTGAAAGGGAACAGAGGGGCATACATATGTTGACAGTAGTATCATATTCTCTACCGTCTCTTTAAAAGGGAATAACAATAGTTAGGTGATAACTCTATCGATTGGGATGAAGAGGCAGCTAAATGCAAGGAAACATCTTTACATGGTGCGGTTTGCACAATACAGTGCTGACTTTCAAACCCTCTATAGTCTTCTCCAGCCTTCCAAACACTTGTAGTACCTTTCAGCTTCCTTAAGCCTGCACGTCCACATGAATGCCCTATATCAGCAAGATCAAAGCTAGCCCATAGAAATAAGTTGGAACGAATCAGCCCTGGTTTCAATTCCTTTGACATCCCTAGGTAAAAGATGGCATGATGACACTTTCTGTGACTTATTACGTTAAACGTTGTGACATCTCTTCCTGTCGTGTCTCCAGAGTATATTGAGCGTGTGATGTCACATCATGTGTTGACATCCAGTTTTACAGTGTTGGACCTGGCTTTTTGACAGGGTCATCCCCAAACTTTTTGCCTTCCTCCTCTTTTTCTGACCTCATTTTTGCTGGTTTTTAGACTCTGCGCACTTTACCACTGCTAACCAGTGCTAAAGTGCATATGCTCTCTCCCTTAAAACATGGTAACCTTGAATCATACCTGATTGGACTATTAATTTACTTATAAGTCCCTAGTAAGGTGCACTTTATGTGCATAGGGCTGGTAAATTAAATGCTACTAGTGGGCCTGCAGCACTGGTTGTGCCACCCACTTAAGTAGCCCCTTTTCCTTGTGTCAGGCCTGCCATTGAAAGGCCTGTGTGTGCAGTTTCACTGCCACCTCGACTTGGCATTTAAAAGTACTTGCCAAGCCTAGAACTCCCCTTTTTCTACATATAAGTCACCCTTAATGTGTGCCCTAGGTAACCCCTAGAGCAGGGTGCTGTGTAGATAAAAGGCAGGACATATACCTGTGTAGTTATATGTCCTGGTAGTGTAAAACTCCTAAATTCGTTTTTACACTACTGTGGGGCCTGCTTCCTTCATAGGCTAACATTGGGGCTGCCCTCATACACAGTTGAAGTGGCAGCTGCTGCTCTGAAAGGAGCAGGAAGGTCATATTTAGTATGGCCAGAATGGTAATACAAAATCCTGCTGACTGGTGAAGTCGGATTTAATATTACTATTCTAGAAATGCCACTTTTAGAAAGTGAGCATTTCTTTGCACTTAAATCTTTCTGTGCCTTACAATCCACGTCTGGCTGGGCTTGGTTGACAGCTCCTTGTGCATTCACTCAGACACACCCCAAACACATGGTACTCAGCCTCACTTGCATACATCTGCATTTTGAATGGGTCTTCCTGGGCTGGGAGGGTGGAGGGCCTGCTCTCACACAAAGGACTGCCACACCCCCTACTGGGACCCTGGCAGACAGGATTGAACTGAAAGGGGACCTGGTGCACTTCTTAGCCACTCTTTGAAGTCTCCCCCACTTCAAAGGCACATTTGGGTATAAAACAGGGCCTCTGCCCTACCTCAAGAGACACTTGCTGGAGAAGAAACCTGAACCAGAAACTACATCCTGCCAAGAAGAACTGCCTGGCTGCTCAAAGGACTCACCTGTCTGCTTTCTACAAAGGACTGCTGCCTTGCTGTTGCCCTGCTGTCTTGCTGAACTCTTGTCTGGCTGTGAAAGTGCTCTCCAAGGGCTTGGATAGAGCTTGCCTCCTGTTCCTTGAAGTCTCAGGACCAAAAAGACTTCTTCCTTTCACTTGGACGCTCCGTGCGCCGAAAATTTCGACGCACAGCTTGTTTCGCGGCGAGAAAAACGCCGCACACCGACGCTGATCGACGCGACGCCCTCGGGACGATCGAGACTTCGACGCACAACCTCGCAAGGACAAAGCCGCCCGACTTTCCAGGAGAAATCGACGCAACGCCTACCGTGAGCGCGAAACTTTGACGCACGGCCTCGCAAGGACAACGCCGCCCGACTTCCAAAGAGAAATCGACGCGACGCCTACCGTGAGATCGAAACTTCGACGCGCAGCCCCGCAGAACGACGCGCAGCCGGAAAACAAGCAGGAGAATCCACGCACAGACCCGGGACATCTGGTAATCCCCGCGACCCACAAAAAGAGACTGTCTGCGCGCCGGAAAACGACGCCCGACTTCCCCGCGTGGAAAAGAACGACGCAAGTCTGTGTGTGCTGAGGAGAAATCGACGCACACACCCCTTTTTCCGCGCATCTCTTCTCCTGTGGCCCTCTGAGGAGATTTCCCACCAGAAACCAGGTACTCTGTGCTTGAAAGACACTTTATTGCTTTTTAAAAGACTTAAGACACTTTATATCACTTCCCTGTGATATTTCTACAATTTTCCATTGCAACTTTATTCTTTTTGACCTACAATTATCCTGATAAATATTATATATTTTTCTAAACACTGTGTGGTGTATTTTTGTGGTGCTATATGGTGGTATTGTATGATTTATTGCACAAATACTTTACACATTGCCTTCTAAGTTAAGCCTGACTGCTCGTGCCAAGCTACCAGAGGGTGGGCACAGGATAATCTTGGATAGTGTGTGACTTACCCTGACTAGAGTGAGGACTTTTGCTTGGACAGAGGGTAACCTGACTGCCAACCAAAAACCCCATTTCTAACATTGGTGATCAGCGGTGAGGATAGGACTTGTATTTGTGCAGTGACATACAGTAGCTAAGTATTTCACTACCTACCCACAGTTGAAGGTCAACTTGGTTTTTATCTTTTTTTGAAAATCCGTTTTTTCCTGACAATTTTCAAAAACTAAATCCTCACTCAACATGTCTCTGACTGGGTCTCAGACAGGGGACTTTGACCTAGTCCAGTTGGATACATATACTGTCAAACAACTAAGAGGATTCTGCAGGGCATTGAGGGTACCCACCCAAGGGGCCTCCAGAAAGGAGGACTTTCAAGTGGCGCTGAGGGCCTGGGCAGAAGCCCATTTAGAGGATGATGAGGAAGAGGAGCCAGAAAATGGCCCCTCAGAGGAATTTTCACTATCTGTGGATGGTGTTACCACTGCAATTGTGCACCCTTCCAGACCAGGGAGCAGTGTCTCTGGGCAAAGCCTGACCGCAGAGGAAAGGAGAGAAGAAAGGGAGTTCCAATTGCAAATGGCAAAATTGAAAATTGAGGCTCAACAGGAGGAGAGAAGGGCAGAAAGAGAAGCCAAACAAGCTGAGGCTGAAAGAGCAGCCAAACAGATTGAAGCTGAAAGAACAGCCAAACAGATTCAAGCAGAAGCTGAAAGGGCAGCCAAACAAGCGGAAGCTGAAAGAGCAGCCAAACAGGTGGAAGCTGAAAGAGCTCTGGCTGAAAAGAAACTATTGTTGGCTCATGAACTGAGTCTCAAGGAGCTGGAGATCAAGGCAAGACAGTCTGAATCCAGCAATAATGGTGGCAGCATACTGACAGGACCTGCTGGAGAAAAGAAGGTTCGTATACCCAAAAATGTGGTGCCCAGTTTTGTGGTGGGAGATGACAGAGATAAATGGTTAGCTGCTTATGAAGTTGCACTAAGGGCTCATGAGGTTCCTGAAGGGCAATGGGGGGTAGCTATGTGGGGTTATGTACCGCCATTGGGGAGGGATACACTCCTCACATTGGATCAACCTGATCAAAACACATACCCACTTCAGAGAGCCATTTTACTTGCCAAGTTTGGGCTGACCCCTGAGGGATACCGTCAGAGGTTCAGGGACAGCACCAAACAAACCACACAAACATGGGCAGATTTCTTTGACTTCTCCAGTAAGGCACTGAATGGATGGGTGCGGGGCAACAAAGTAACTGATTATAAAGGTTTATATGACTTGATTCTGAAAGAGCATATGCTTAATACTACTTTTACAGAGTTGCGCCAGCACTTAGTGGATAGTAAGCTGACTGATCCCAGGAAGCTTGCTGAGGAGGCGGACCTCTGGGCAAGCACCAGAGTGTCCAAAAAGGTATCTGGGAGTGACCCCGAGAAGGGTAGTTCCGGTTCCCCCCAACAAAGTGAGGGGGAGGTTAGAGATGACCCAGACGAGTTCCAGAGTAAGGGGGGAAGAAAGGGTTCCCATACCCCCTCTGAGAAACAGGGTGGGGGTTCTGGTGGGCAGTGGCCCAAAGTATCCCATTCCCAACCCCGCTGCTTTGAGTTTTCCCAGATAGGACACAGGAAGGGGGACTCTGTCTGTCCAAAGAACTCACCCAATATTGGGACCTCTACAGGGGTGGCCAATGTGGCCTTAGGGGAATGTCGTCCCCAGGGGCAGGTCGTAGACCATGCCTTCATCTCCTTCAGTTGGGAGGTGGACTCAGAGGGTAAACTGGTGATCCCTGAGGGTGGGAGTCGTCACTTCCACCAGGTGGGAGTGAATGGGATCCCAGTCACCGCTCTGAGAGACACGGGGGCTAGTCTTACCATGATTGTGGAGAGACTAGTGTCACCAGAGCAGTACACCGGACAGGTGTGTAGAGTGACTCCAGCCATTGGGGAAGATTTCTTCCGCCCCATGGCCCGGGTGTCCCTAGAGTGGGGTGGGGAGGTGACCCAGATGCGGGTCATAGTTAGTCCCCAGCTGCCCATTGACTGCATTCTGGGGAATGAGTTTCCCTTAGTGTCAGGAGAGCTGAGAGGGCCGACCCCCAAGGGTGCCCTAACAGTTCAGATATCTGGCGGTACCACTCCCCAGAGGAGGGTATGGAAGCCCAGATGGGGAGGCACGGGGAAAAAGGACTCACCCCTGCCCTCTGTTCAGCCTCAGAGTACAGACCCTGGGCTGAGGGACCAGTATCAGGGACCCACCCCTGACCTGGTGAGAGTGGAGAAGGGGTGCCAGACCCCTGGGGTTACTACCCCCCATTCTGGGATGCTACAGGAATCCCTTGGGAGCTCCCTACCAGCCCCCCCAGCTGGAGGAGAAGCTCAGCCAACGGCCCCCCTCCGGGTATCCACCTAGCAGTGGATGGTCAGGGGCCTGGCTCATAACACTGACAGCTGTCAGTGGCATCTATTGGTTTCTGTCCTTGTGGGCAGAGTTTTCCCTGGGTTGGGGACAGAAGTCAGACCCAAGGAATGGAATGGGCCACATCACTTTGTTGGCCATGGTGATACTGTCTGCATACTGGGATACATCTGTAAGCCAATTAAAGTTAGGAGCTGTACAGATGGGGTCCTCAGGTGATGAGAAGGGTTCCCCATGGGCCAGATCAGTGGCCCCAGAGAGTATAGACAAAGAAGCCTCACTGAGTTCGGAAAGGCGTAGAACTGGCGAGTGCCCCTGCAGTAGTGGGCCATTGTCCATGTTCTATCGCCTTAAGCAGGGAAGTCCATCAGAGTGTTGATTAGTCTACCCTGGCTTTAGGCTGGGAGGGGGTCATGTTGGACCTGGCTTTTTGACAGGGTCATCCCCAAACTTTTTGCCTTCCTCCTTCTCTTTTTCTGACCTCATTTTTGCTGGTTTTTAGACTCTGCGCACTTTACCACTGCTAACCAGTGCTAAAGTGCATATGCTCTCTCCCTTAAAACATGGTAACCTTGAATCATACCTGATTGGACTATTAATTTACTTATAAGTCCCTAGTAAGGTGCACTTTATGTGCATAGGGCTGGTAAATTAAATGCTACTAGTGGGCCTGCAGCACTGGTTGTGCCACCCACTTAAGTAGCCCCTTTTCCTTGTGTCAGGCCTGCCATTGCAAGGCCTGTGTGTGCAGTTTCACTGCCACCTCGACTTGGCATTTAAAAGTACTTGCCAAGCCTAGAACTCCCCTTTTTCTACATATAAGTCACCCTTAATGTGTGCCCTAGGTAACCCCTAGAGCAGGGTGCTGTGTAGATAAAAGGCAGGACATATACCTGTGTAGTTATATGTCCTGGTAGTGTAAAACTCCTAAATTCGTTTTTACACTACTGTGGGGCCTGCTTCCTTCATAGGCTAACATTGGGGCTGCCCTCATACACAGTTGAAGTGGCAGCTGCTGCTCTGAAAGGAGCAGGAAGGTCATATTTAGTATGGCCAGAATGGTAATACAAAATCCTGCTGACTGGTGAAGTCGGATTTAATATTACTATTCTAGAAATGCCACTTTTAGAAAGTGAGCATTTCTTTGCACTTAAATCTTTCTGTGCCTTACAATCCACGTCTGGCTGGGCTTGGTTGACAGCTCCTTGTGCATTCACTCAGACACACCCCAAACACAGGGTACTCAGCCTCACTTGCATACATCTGCATTTTGAATGGGTCTTCCTGGGCTGGGAGGGTGGAGGGCCTGCTCTCACACAAAGGACTGCCACACCCCCTACTGGGACCCTGGCAGACAGGATTGAACTGAAAGGGGACCTGGTGCACTTCTTAGCCACTCTTTGAAGTCTCCCCCACTTCAAAGGCACATTTGGGTATAAAACAGGGCCTCTGCCCTACCTCAAGAGACACTTGCTGGAGAAGAAACCTGAACCAGAAACTACATCCTGCCAAAAAGAACTGCCTGGCTGCTCAAAGGACTCACCTGTCTGCTTTCTACAAAGGACTGCTGCCTTGCTGTTGCCCTGCTGTCTTGCTGAACTCTTGTCTGGCTGTGAAAGTGCTCTCCAAGGGCTTGGATAGAGCTTGCCTCCTGTTCCTTGAAGTCTCAGGACCAAAAAGACTTCTTCCTTTCACTTGGACGCTCCGTGCGCCGAAAATTTCGACGCACAGCTTGTTTCGCGGCGAGAAAAACGCCGCACACCGACGCTGATCGACGCGACGCCCTCGGGACGATCGAGACTTCGACGCACAACCTCGCAAGGACAAAGCCGCCCGACTTTCCAGGAGAAATCGACGCGACGCCTACCGTGAGCGCGAAACTTTGACGCACGGCCTCGCAAGGACAACGCCGCCCGACTTCCAAGGAGAAATCGACGCGACGCCTACCGTGAGATCGAAACTTCGACGCGCAGCCCCGCAGAACGACGCGCAGCCGGAAAACAAGCAGGAGAATCCACGCACAGACCCGGGACATCTGGTAATCCCCGCGACCCACACAAAGAGACTGTCTGCGCGCCGGAAAACGACGCCCGACTTCCCCGCGTGGAAAAGAACGACGCAAGTCTGTGTGTGCTGAGGAGAAATCGACGCACACACCCCTTTTTTCGCGCATCTCTTCTCCTGTGGCCCTCTGAGGAGATTTCCCACCAGAAACCAGGTACTCTGTGCTTGAAAGACACTTTATTGCTTTTTAAAAGACTTAAGACACTTTATATCACTTCCCTGTGATATTTCTACAATTTTCCATTGCAACTTTATTCTTTTTGACCTACAATTATCCTGATAAATATTATATATTTTTCTAAACACTGTGTGGTGTATTTTTGTGGTGCTATATGGTGGTATTGTATGATTTATTGCACAAATACTTTACACATTGCCTTCTAAGTTAAGCCTGACTGCTCGTGCCAAGCTACCAGAGGGTGGGCACAGGATAATCTTGGATAGTGTGTGACTTACCCTGACTAGAGTGAGGACTTTTGCTTGGACAGAGGGTAACCTGACTGCCAACCAAAAACCCCATTTCTAACATACAGGTTATGTGATTCCACTTCTGGTACCCCTGGCATGCCAGTGAATCAAAGACAGCACATCACGCTCCGCTAACAGCGCTACATAAAGCCCAATTTATACATGTCACTATGACATACTTAATTTGACTGAATGCCTGACAGATAACCATTTTTCAAATCGGGCTTTCTTTCCAAAATATGCCACCATTGTGTGTTTCTCGAAGTCGGCGTGAAGCAAAAAGCCTCCCACGTTTTTGTTTAGTATGATGTGAAACATAGGAGGAGCAGTGAGTGCACACACGATTAAGACGAGTGAAGGGCGTATTTTGGGAAAAATCAACATTTCAAAGGCCCACCCTTTGAGAACATATATCACAGGCACACTGAAAGCATTTTGACAGGCACATTGTTCAGACCTTCATCTCCGCTCCCCTTGTTCTCTTCCGCTCTGGATAGACTCAACACTGCGCTGCTGGGGCAGCAGATTGGACCTGTTATGCTGGACTAAAACCAATTTCCAGTGAGCGTCTTCAAAACAGGAGTAGGGCTCTCTCCCATTCTACAAAGCACTACGGCCAGCTCGTGTCCATTAAGCATTTCACTTATTCTGCAGTCTGTAGAAACTGCGTGAGCAATGCCCTGTGCCAGTATTACTTTGCTTTTCCATTAGGTTTGAATTTGTTCCAGAGAAGTGCAGATACTTAAGTCTTTGATTGAACAGCGCTGAAAGAATTACCATCTGCACTGACATCTATCAAAGTTATCACAAAGGGCTGGGTAAGACTATCGAAGCACGCTCTCACTTGCAATTCAGTTCAGCTGATGCAACGGGCAGCTGCCCTATTGTGGTCCAGATTCCTACTCTTTACTACAAAACGAAAAAAATCTGTCAGAATGTCTCAAGAAATTGTGCATGACGGTTATATAACCGCATCACTAGCGTTGCTCAAAAACATGTTTTAAAAGAAAAAGTAGTATGTTTGGAAAAACATTGCGACCTGAAGGCTGAACCATATGCTCAATTGCTTTCACTGCAGTGGCGGTTGGCGAAGTTTGAGTGTGGTGGGGCTGGGTACGTGGGGCACGTTATAGTGGGGAGCATTTTTTAAACTACACCTGGTATTTTGGTGACTAGACGTATGTGCGTTGCAAGTGTACGTCTTTTTTTGTCCCTGTATATTTGTGCTAATAATGTGTGCGTTTGTTTGCTAGAATTGCTGTTAGCTAGGAGTGAAAAGGGGGTCAGTAACGGGAATCAAGGGAAGCAAGCGTGAAAAGGGAAGACAAAGGCGGTGGGCAGGCGTGGAGAGTACAGGACAAAGAAAATGGCAAGGGGGAGGTTCCAAATGTGCCATCTGCAAAAGAGAAGTCAGGAGGCTAATATTGAGAAAGCAAAATTCAAGGAATGGGGGAATCCTGTTCTGAGGAGATTCTGGAAAGAGGAGGTCACTGATGGATGACACATCCTTCTGAGGCCGTCTGCACCAAACCAAGGCTGACAGATACCCATGTCAAACAGAATTACTTTAGAAGCCATCCCAGAGTAATAGGATGATCATCAAGCTATTTTAGAAGTCATTTTCTCATCATCCGACATCATCAAGCTCTTGAAGTCATCAGCAGAGTTTAGAAATGTGTGCTGGATGATTTGAGGATGCCTTGAAAATGACTGTCCGATTACTTGACAAGCTAGGGTTGTTCTTGATGGTTTCAGGATGACTCGAAAATGAGTATCTGATGATTTCACAAGATGGGATTATTGCTGATGATTTGAAATGAGTATCTGATTACACCACGAGACGGGATGGTTCTTGAGGATTTGAGGCTATTTTAAAAGCAGACTATCGAATTACTTCCCAAGTACTAACAAATGGAAATGCTTCCTGATGATTTAAGGATGTGTTACTAATTACCTCAGGACCATGATTATCATTTTGTTTTCGCTTTTGTTAGAAAGTTTTAACCTGTGGCATGGTTTCAGAATTATTTGTGGAATATTGCAAATTGAAAACCATTTAGATGGTATATACGTTTTACACTAGATGCAAATAAGCATGAAATATGCTTCCGAAATTGATGTGTAAGGTTAATAGATTTATTGGCTTGTATGCACATTTGGAATGAAACCTGTGATTTCAAATTTGGTTTCAAATTGTGTTAGCACCCGATTTTAAGTGAGGATGTAGCTCTTTTGGAAGACGTTTTTTTCGTACGTCAATGAAAATTGTGCCAACCATTCTCTAAGTGTTTACCAAGTTGTTCTAGGCTAGCTCAGTAGCCTGATTGCCTGCTGCAGTGAACTGAATAACTGCAGGCTTCTGGTTTGAATCTCAGCATGGCGATGACTCTTATTTTCCACTGCACTCATCACAGGCAATTAGCATACACCCAACACAGCACAGGCTGTGGACTCCTGCCCTTCTGCATGCATGGAGGTTTTGGACTTCAATCCCTACATGGAGGCCCTAAACTCCTACCCCATTATTTAACCACAGGCCTTGGACTCACACCCAGCACCCAACACAGGTCCTGAACTCACACATCCTGGTCCTTAACACAGGCCCTGGATTCACACTCAAGCACACAACAAAGGCCCTGAACTTGCACTGTCTGACAAATAAAACAGTCCCTAGACTTCTACTGCAGTACACATACAGGCCCTGTACTCCCACATCAGACACAGAACTCTGGCCCTGAGCTCTTTCCCAGCACACCCACTGGTACACAACACATGCCCTGGCCTCAAATCTACTGCTTCTGACAGACGATCACTGGATTCCTGCCCTTGAAATATGGGTGCTGGGCTCCCACCTCTGAGGTACAATACAGGCCCTGTCATATCTTGGCACACAAAACAGGTTTCGGGCTTCCATCTCTCGGTAAACACGAGCTCTTGTTTCCCATCCAAGCAAACAACAGGGCCAGAATGAGTTACTAGCATGTAGTCACCTGATCTTTTATCACCTCCGTAGAGGCTTTCAAATAGTTTCTCCAGACATCAGTAACCCACCTTCTTGCTGCTTATCTCCCTTGCAGCAGTTCATCTGCTCACAGTTTCCACCATCTATAACAGGACCCTTAAAGCTTCCTACAGCCTAAATTGTTCACTTACTGAACCATTTGCCATAAACTGCTCAACCAACTGACACTTTGCCACAAGCTGAGCTTCCTGTGTCTCAGTCACCTGCCTACAAGCAGCCATTTGGTTATAGCTTCTCTTGCACTCAAACGGTCACCTAAGGATATTCTGTCATTCATAGTATCCATAATTTTCCAGTGTGCTCCCTTAGCCACAAACACACTACTTCTCCTATAGGTAATTTGTCACTTATCCTAGTCACAGGTCTTCTTATCTGCATATTCTCTCATACATAAAGCTACATATTTACAGCTTCAGTGCCGTTTATTGTGCAGCCATTTACAGCATCTCTCATCTAGCAAATCATCACGCACAGCTTTCCTTCCTAAGGCTGTTTTGCTTGTAAACAGTCAGCCACTCATAGCCTACCACATCCACTCTCCTAAAGACAATCACTCACAACTTCCTCTGCCCTCAGTCACTATCCTGCTGAAGTTGGACAACCCACTCAGCACTTTTCCCTCAACTGTTCAATTATGGATGAATAACCATTTTCTCCCAAATTTGATCATCGTCAATATTTGACCCAGAGTGACTCAGGCGCTCACAGCTTCCCACACTCCCAGCAATCATCTGCAAACACTTTGCCACTCACATGTTCCATCAGGCGATCATCTGCAAACACTCAGCCCCCTTGCCCTCAACTGTTCACATCTTGCCATGTATTATTGCTTGGCACACATGTTCTTATGGCTCCTCATAAAAAAAACACCCACCTCCTATTAGACCTTCATCCATGCATGCCGTTTATCATCTTTTAATTGTTCCACCATTTGAGTTTTCGCTCCTTTCACCTTGCCCTCAACACTGTACTTCACCTGGGATGTAGAATAGGCCACTGGCAAATATTGGTGACTTCTCCTTGTAGGACATAGATCAAAGGTTAAACATGGTTCTGTTAAACGGAGGGGGTGGCAATGGTGGTGGTGCGCCTCGAAGACCTCTGATTGAGGAGATGAAATGGCTGCCATCATGGACAATCTCCAGAAAAAGGTTTGGAACCACGGAGTAAAAGTTCAGTTCTATCTTGAAGTTTTTTGTTTTGTTTACATCATCAAGTAGTAATCCTCACTTATACTGAAGCTATCACAGTTTACTTCAGGATGAGTGAAGTCTGCTCCTTGATGATTATATGAAAACTTTGTGATAAGCGCAGAATATTTCAGGATGACTATCACAAATTCAGGATAAGTGCTGATTACTTCAAGATGATTCTGCGACAACCTGAAGAAGCCTGCGGATTGCTTTAGGATGATTGTATGACAACTTCAAAATGAGCCTTGAATAATCGGTGATGAAACTGTGATAGCTTCGTCCTAAAGCACATATAACAGGCAAAACAAGGGTATGAAAATAAAGTGCAAAGGAAACCCCAGTGGGGTGGTATGCACTTTAAACATGGTTTCACTCCCTCACAATAGGTTTTGAATTCAACCAAAACCCCGTCCCAGGGAGAGCTTAGGTTGTTTCATATCAGGCCTGCAATGTTCAGCAAGCCCTGACTGATAATGCTTTTAATTTTGGTCCAAGTAGTTTTACTTCTGGTTACTAAAAAGGGAGGACTGCAAGTCCCAGGTTTCAACTGTATGCTGCATAAAACATAACAAATGAAACTAAGACTCTGATGCAGAACTCACACCAGCCATAGGCCGTCTTGAGACCACCGACCCTGTGCACAATGCCTACTTCAGGTGAGGAATGAGGACTCAGGCCCAGCTCCTTACTTCTTTGAATCCCCACTCCACTTCCCTACCAAAGTCCCAGAGGAGCAGTTGGGCAAGGTTTTTAGCTATTTGTGGGCTTGTTGTATGATATGCTGGCCCTTTTGTTTTGTTTTTACTGTTGATTTCTCCAATATTACTACATACATTTACGGAGCAAGCACAGGTAAATGGTCTCCCATACCTTTTCAAAACACTTATACACCTTGTCTGTAAAAGTTAAAAACTTCCACAATTTGCAAATGTGAGCACGTTTTTTAGCTGTCTGATACGCTGATGGCGGTCAATTTAATTTTGTTGGCTAGGCCGGTTTTCTGTCTTCGCTTTCTACCGGGGAACAGAGGGCGACCCAAGTCACCTGAATTCTCAGATCAGTTCCATTACAATGTGTCAAACTAGAAAGCCTAGACATTCAGGAAAGGAGTGTCAGACATTTTATCACGAAAAATAATACTTGCTTGTTTTCGGAGTCATCTCTCACACCAGCACCGTAACCATGGGCACCTCCTGCCTTCACTGACATAGATTCACCTGCCCTCACCCTCATGACGACTGGCAGAACAGGTCGGCAAATATAGTTACGTTATAGTTTCGAGGCGCACAGAGCTCGCCAATCCCACTGTCTTGGCGCTTTAAATTCTAAGGTACAGAAACGAGAGCACAAGTTTGGTGTTGCCTTTTGTGGGTTTTCACAGGGGGGGGGGGGGCATCTGCTAGGTGCATCAGTTGTCCAATACTTTCTCAAGCGCAGGAGTCTAACAGGGCAGCCACAAGTTCAGCTTAATCCTCTTCTCCGTTAACTGATGGAACATTCGTTTTACTCTATTTTAAGTTTATGTGTATGAGACTTTTTTCGATTCATGATTTAAAATATGTATGTTATACACCCCTCTGCGGTTTCCAAAGAGTAAGCTGTGGCCAGGCTTCTGAGGAAAAATGTGATGTCATTCGAAAGAGCGTCCCCTCAAACGGTGTTCAGTGGGAAACAGAACATTCCAAGCTGGGAACAAGCCTAGCATAACTTGACTTTAAACAGTGCTTGCAGCCCCAGCCATGAAAGTACGTAGCACTATTAAGAATAGGTATGATTTAAGTTAGCTGTATTTATGCAACTGTCCCTGGAAGGATAAAATGCTGAATCAACTCTACTGGATGTAGCAACTGTAACGTGCAGAGAAAGGTCTCAGTAAGAGGTGCATTAAGATACTGAGCTCCTGCACTGACTGGATTACAATCACATGGAGGATTGCAAGCCTGGGCAGTGGGATAAATATTTTGCACTTCGCACGCCTCGCCCCTGCAGCAGCTAGCAGCTCATACTTCAAAGTGACTCTATGAATTTAAAAGTTGGCAAAATACAGAGACAACAGATTATGGCCGCAGCACTTTAAACTAGGATCTACATTTTTTTTTTCTTCATAGTTTTTATTAACATTTTGCTGTCGTACAGATTCAAATCAATTTATGGCATTAAAAGACTCTTATCGCACCCATGGGCACCATTGATTACTTCTCCTGGACATATTCCTTGATCTAACATTTACATCACATTGTTACTATATCATTACTTCGCTTTTGTACGTCACCGGTGTGTATTTATAGGTGTGGACCTACATAATCGCATTTGGCATATACCATATTATCATTCACTTCCCCACATAACAGTCTTTGTCAAGCCCTGAACAACACAGTAACATGATGGTGCACTTGGGGGCGTGTAAAGTCTAGTTGCTGAGGGATGCCTCAGTGTATCTATACCAAGGAGGGGCCTGGTCCCTCGCTCAATCTCCGTCAATTTGTTTGTGCGTCAGGGGCCACTCAGTCTGATACTTTACTACTCTCCCACCCCACTCTGTTCATAATCCTCGAAGACCTACATCCCAGACCAGTAGCCAGCTACCCCCTTCTCTTGCTTAATATTGGTTCTGTTCCCTTCCATGCAGCTCATTATGATATACAATGAGGCTCCTCACCTCTGATGTCTCCATTCCTTATCTGGTATGTCAATCTGTCTCCTCCACAGCGTCTCCCCCGCCCCTCACTATGCGTTCCCATTTCGTCAATACTTCCTCCCATGCCGGGGCAATGGGTGTCTGGCGTAGGCCCCATGCCTCCTCGCTCTTCAGGACTTGTAGTTCAGCCCTAGCCCATCTCGACACGTCTCGTCTCCATTCAGTCAAGGAAGGGCACCTGGGTGACCTCCAGCCCAAAGCGATTAATCTCCTGAATAGTACTAGGGTTAAATCCAGAAAGCGTTCATTTACCTTCCCAATTGCTAATCCCGCTTTCAGACCCAATAGACACACAGTCTGGTCAGGGTCATTTCCACTCCCAACAGGCCCTTCAAGTCGATCATCACCGCCCCCCAGCCCCGCTCGAGTTCAGGGCAGTACCATACCATGTGGTAGAAATCAGCATCTAAGTCGTCACATTTGGGGCACACCTTAGGGACACCTCCGTATATAAGAGACAAGCGATGTGGAGGTACGTTCTGTGTATATAGTTGTATTGAATGTATCTCAGGTGCGTGTTCCTCGAAACCACCCGTGGGTATGCTAACACTTTCCACCATTCCATGTCTGACAGATCCCTGCCCAGTGTCCTTTCCCATCTCTCCCTCTGGGATCGTAGTGGGTCTAATATACCTTCAGTTTGAGCTCTGTACAGTTTAGTGATTAGATGAGTATCTTCTCCCGATGTTAACAGGAGGTGCAAAACCCTGTGTGTGGTGGGCTCTGCATTAACCGTGTCCCAATGTTCCCTTAAAATGTGTATCAGCCTCTGATATAAAAGGAACTGTCCACATGGGACCCCGCTACTGTCCACCAGGTCAGCGAAGGGTCTCAGCACCCCATCGCGAAAGAGGCCTCCAATTGTCTCCACCCACACCTTCGTCCATGCTCCCAGTCCGGCGCCCGTCAGGCTCCTTTCCACCGTATCTAACGTTAGAACTGTTAACGCGTCCCAATCTGATTAATTTATTCACTCTGAGACTCGTTTTAGGCCAATGAATCTTTTGATCCTGATTGAAGACAGCTTAGGACGAGATAACTGATCAACATGTCAATCAACAAATCAATAACGTCTTCAATTAGACTCAGAAGCCACCATGATCTTTCAGTCATGAATAACCACACCAGTTTAGTACGATTAGTATGTTTATTCCCCATTGATTACAATTCTACTAGCAGGTTTATTAGTCTCAAAACCATGAAACACATTAGCATTGTCATAATATGGCAACTCGAATAATATTTAATCAAAGCAAAGATCACAAACATTAGAACATAGCACGACTTCAACATAGGTTATTCTTAGCAGAGTATCATTAGAGCATCATTCAACAAAGCATTGAACCAGTCATTTGTCTATTTGCGTCCATTTCAGTGAACCCCTTAACTAACCTTGAATTAGCATTGGTATGTTGGGCTTCATGCAAAACAATTTGGTAACTCGAATTTGGAAAACATCTAACTATGGTCTCTGTCAAAAGAAGCAGTTGGTACCTAGAAAGGAAAGGCAATCAGTCAATTACAATTTCATTATCATATAGTTACCCTCCGTAATGGGTCAGCATAGAGATTCAGTCTTCGTCCTCAGGACATCAGTTGATTCGCCATCAATCAGGGAATTCAGCAAGATGGGTAAGAAGGGGGCACTTCCCTCATAAGGAGGAAAAGTATATAATGGGCAAGGTGAGGCAAGGATTGTTTGAAGAACCAAACAGCAAAGTCTCTATGCAGAGTGACAAAGTGTCTGGGTCATAACAAACGTTCGCAATGGCATCTCCTAATGGCTCCTCATGTCAAAGGTTTTTATCCCTTTTCTGTTGTACAGTCCCCTAATTCTTGATTGGTTAGGGTTGGCACCCCACTATCTGCATCCGGTATGATTCCATACTCTTGTGGTCTTCTCGCATCTTCAGTCAGTAGGTCCATTGTCTGTACCAGTTCAGGCAACCTTGTTCCTGTAACTAGTCTATAGTGTTGCATTCAGCAAGAATGTTTCTTCTAGTAAGTCGAATTTCATGAGAACGGATCTACTATGGTTACATTCATCCTTTAGCTCTGGAAAAATACGAGTACATGTCCTTCAGCAAGTCAGCACACTGCACATTAGAAAAACACATTTAATATGAAAACCGGGCAGCTAGGCCTCGACTCATGCTAAGTAAGGCCTATTGATTTATTAGCAAAACCTTAACATATAACTCTTAATATTAGTGTAAAATCATACATTAAAGGTATTATTATTTAATTATTAGTCAGCTTCATTTATCATTGTATACATTGGTGGCCACTCCCCGTGGGCACATTTCAAGCGCACATTTAGCAAAAGCACTTTAATACATTTTCTATCCGGCATTATTATGCATTAGTTCATAAACATTTCATGTTAATTTTGAGTATAAGTGCTACGCTCCCTCAGTACGATTAATGGTAAGGCAGGGGAGTAAGCCAAGCCCACCCCCACCCGCCACGAACTAGGATCTACATAACACATAATCTACATAAATACTTCAGAAGAAGCACAAAAAAAAAGATTTGTTTGTTGAGAAAAGCTCAAATAAATGTGGACATGTGGGTTTCTGTGGATGGCTATGAAATCCAGAGAAAGAGAAGTAGTTGGGTTCTTACTCGTAATTAATATTGAAGCTCTTGACAGGGTTGTCCTATCCGCACAGGTGGAAAAGGCGGTAGAATAGGATTTCAAGTTAAGTTTGATGCCGAAATTAATTTGGAAAATAAAATAAAAAAAATCATTTGAAAAAACTCTGCACTTATGTCACTGTTCATTTAGGGCACCTGTTGTTAGCAGCACTTTCGAACCACACCCACTGGTCAGTATAAGGGTTCAGGGGGCATAGGGATGGACTGGCTGAGAGCTAGACAACATTGCTGAGACTGACACACATGCAACTAACACTGAGCAGCATGCGCCTTTACAAGTCTAATGACAGTGGAAAACCAGAGCAGGAATGACGTGGCATACTAAAGTCAGCGCAGGAAGCACACACCTCGAGTCTATGCAGTAGGTCTTCAAAAGTCATGCAGATCAACTGAGCAGACTCGAATGCTCGACATACTGCCTGCAGCCTCTACCCCACCATTTCCCAACTTGTCACAGGGTGGAACACACCACACTCTGTGACAAGTTGGGAAAGGGTAGGGTGACGACACTCTCCACTCCCTGATTGATGTGAAGCCCCAGAGCTACAGGGTTATAGCCTGAAACGCCCGAGGCTAACTTTACCCACACGTCATCGGGGTGGAGACTGGTCCTCAAGCCGAGGACCAGTCTTTGCCTACGTGATGACCTCACGGCCTCAGAGCTGTAAGATCCTCAGTCTGGCAAATAGTCTTGAAAGTTTGGGCACTGTGGCAGGTGTTGGGAACAACAAGCACAACTCGGGTGAGTGGCAGTATGCATTAGGCCCTAGGCAGAGAGATCAAGTGTGTGGGTACATATTTGTTATTTTTTATAAAAGAGCACTGTACCATGAACAAATTGGTGCCATTCTTCTGACCTGAGGGTGAAAGAAAGGGATTGGCGACCCTAGGGCCTTGGCAACAAACCACTGCTGTTTCACTGTTAGGCTGAAACAAGTTGGTTGGCATAGGGTCACTAGCAAACACTTCATCCACTGTAGTGCATTAGTTGTGGTACCTATAAAAGTGATGATCGCCTCTAAATCATATTTCACTGTGTTAGTTTGCTTGTTACAGAAAGCAAAGTGTGGTGTTCACAGTTCTTAGCAAATACAGTTCAGATAATCAACATCGTACTGGTCTGTCTAGCACTGCTGGATGGGTGGTCTTGAAAGGATTAGTGTGTGGGCTGGTGTTTTTGGCTCCCTTCTCGGACCATCAGACCAGAAAAACCTGCCCACATGCTGGGCCTTTCTAGCTGGTTCATCTGACAATACTATAGAGCCCACTAGGCGCATCCAATGCCTCAGGCAATCAACCTCAGAGTACCAATGTAGCAATATGTAGGTTTCATGACATCCTTGTTCAATCAATCAGTTTTTATAAAAGGCAACTACTTACCTGTGAGGGTCTCAAGGCACTGGTGGTGGGTCTGGGCCTCATTCGAAGAGCCTTGTCTTGAGGTTCTTCCTGAAGATGGTGTGTGATGGGCTTTGTCTGAGGTGCGTGGACAGGTTGTTCCAGCTCTTAGCTGCGAGGTCGGTGAAAGATCTTCCTCCGGGGGTGGTTTTCCAGATGCGTGGGATCGTGGTTAGTGCCTGCTGGGCAAAGTGGAGGGGTTTGGTGGGGTTATAGAAAGAGATGTGATGATTCAGGTAGGCCGATCCGATGTTGTGAAGGGCCTTGTAGGTACATGTGAGTAGTTTGAAGTTGATTCACTTCTCCACTGGGAGCCAATGGAGGGTCCTCGGGTGTTGTGAGATATGTTCCTGGCAGGGGAGGTTCAGGACGAGTCTGGTAGCAGGGTTTTGGATGAGTTGTAGTTTCCTGATTTTCTTTGCTGTGGTGCCGGCCTGCAGTGCGTTGTCATAGTCGAGCTGGCTTGTGACTAAGGCATAGGTGACTCTCTTGCGGCAGTCGATCAGGATCCATTTGAAGATTTTGCAGAGTTGGCAGAGGGTGTGCCAGCAGGAAGAGGTGACTGCTTTTACTGTCGGGTCATAGATAGGGAAGAGTTGAGGGTGATTCCTAGGTTGCGGGTGTGGTCAGTCGGAAAGGGCGGGGCGCTGAGCGATGAGGGCCATCAGGAGTCATCCCAGACTGAAGTGGGGTTTCCGAAGATGATGAGCTGGGTCATGTCTGAGTTGAGCTTGAGGCAGCTTTCCATCATCCAGGTGGCGATGGCTTCCATTCCGGACTGAAGGTTCCTCTTAGCTTTGTCTGGGTCTTCAGTGAGGGATATGATAAGTTGTGTGTGATCGGGCTATGACACAATGTTCATTCTGTGGCCTCTGACGATGGCTGCAAGCGGGGCCATGTAGATGCTGAATAGCGTTGGGCTCAGGGAGGATCTCTGATGGACTCTGCAGCTGATTTCTGTTGGTTTGGATATGAAGGGTGGGAGTCTGAGTGTCTGTATTCTTCCAGAGATGAAGCAGCGAATCCATTGCAGGGCTTTTCTGCAAATTCCTGCATCATTGAGTCTGGTGTATAAGGTGCTTTGGGAGACCCTGCCGAAGGCTGCTAAAAGGTTGAGGAGTATGAGTGCTGCAGTGTAGCCAATGTTGAGGAGTGTGTGGATGTCATCGGTGGCTGCAAGAAGAGCTGTCTCCATGCTGTGGTTGCTGCGGAGTCCAGACTGAGAGGTATCCAGAAAGTTGTTGTCTTCGATGATTTATCGCAGCTGTGAGTTGATGGCTTCTTCCAGTACTTTGGCCGGGTAGGGTAGTGGCGAGATGGGCTGAAAATTATTTCGCTCTGATGGGTCGGCCACGGGTTCTTCAGGGGGGGCGGACTTTGGCGTGTTTCCAATCTTCGGGAAAGGTGTCTGTATTGATAGAGCAGTTCAGCGTCTTGAGGAGTTTGGGGGCGATGGATGCGCTGGCTCTGTTGTAGATGTGGTGAGGATAGGGGTCTGTGGAAGCTCCGGAGTGAATGCTGTTCATGATGCTTTCAGTCTCTTCTGTGGTGAGAGTGGACTAGATGTGGATGGTTTAGGTGGGTTCTGGCTGGGTTGGTTGTAGGTTCTGATGCAGGGCAGGTGCTGCTGGAGGAAGTTGTCATGAATGTCCTTAATCTTGCGGTGGAAAAAGGTGGCTAATTTGTCATAGAGGTCTTGCTACGGGGGATGATGGTGGCTTCGGAGGGGGAATTGGTGAATTTGTTGATTACGGTGAAGAGTTCTCTCAGGTGTGGGTTGGTGTTGATGCTTTCACAGAGTGCGTCTTTTTTTGTGTTCTTGATGCATCAGTTGTGGGTGGCAGTGGTGGCTGTGAAGGAGGCGAGGTCTTTGCTGGTTTTGCTGTTTCTCCATTTTTTCTCTAGGTGCTGCAGGTGCACTTGGATTCTTGGAGTTTGGTGGTGAAACAGCTGGCTTTTTTAGGGATGCACTTGACTGAAGTTGATCGGAGGGGGGCAATGAAGTTGGCGCATTTGGTGATCAAGGAGTTGAGGTTGCATGCTGCACTGTTGGTGTCGTCAGTGGAAGGTGGGGGTGATTTGGCAAGGGTCGTGGGCAGTTGCTCTTCTGTGATTTCTTTCCATTTCCTGTGGGGAGCCCTGGGGACGTGGAGGTGGCTGTTGGGTGTGGTAATGGCGAAGTGTAGGCCGTGACGGTCAGTCCAGTCTGGGGTGGAGATGTTCTTGATGGTAATCCGGTTGCTTTAGGTTAAAATGGGGACTAGTGTGTGTCTTGTGGCATGCGTGGGCATGGAGATCAGTTGTCTGAGGCTGAGGGTGGCGAGATTGTCAAGTAGGGAAGTGGTGTTTCAGTTGGTGCAGTCCTCGAGGTGCACTGAGGAGGACGCATTCAGTGGATGTCAGGGCGTGGGGAGTGGCGATGCCTACAATGGCATTGATGAATGCTGGGCAGGGGGTCAGGCGGTCTGCAGACCAGGGAGCCGCAGAGGGATTAGTTGTGAGTGATGTGGATCAGGAAGTGAAGGTGTTCCATTGCGGTGAAGTATTCCTCCATGTTGACCGTGATGTGGGGTGATGACTTGTGTACGATGGACAGTCCTCCACCCGGTCAGGAGGGCCAGTCCTTCTTTAGGATGTTGTGATAATGATGTATGGTCCAGGGGTAGGGTTGGTCCAGGTCTCAGTTAAGAATGAGATATCTGAATGGGCGGAGTAGATCCGGTCACAAAGCTCGGTGGTGTGCTTATGGGTGCAGCGTATATTAAGAAGGAGGCAGTTGATGAGGTTGTGGCGGGCTTCGGTGGTTTCAGGTTTGGAGTGTGCCGGCTGTATGTTGTGGCTGAAATTGAGGTTGGAGTTCTGGCAGGAAAAAGGTCTGTGGCTGTCCTTAGGAGATGCTGTGCAACAGGCACTGAGATGCCCGGTGTTAAGGCGGTGGAGGGTCTTGGAGTCATAATGGAGGGTGGCCAGGTAATGGCTTATCAGACATTCAGGGTTCCTGGTGCTGGGCCCGGGTCAGGCACGGACGGGTGCAGATAGGCTTGCCTTTTGCACCCCAGCAGTGCACCCAATGTGGCCGCCATTAAGTGAGGTGGCAGCTGGGTGGCAGGAGGGTGGGAAAAATGCTTCACGGGGGGGTGCAGGGGCAGCAGCGGCGTGGGAGGGAGAGGGAACAGAAGAGACAGAAAAGAAGAGAGGAGACACAAAAACAGAAAAAAATAGAAAAATTAAGGCAGAAGTATAAAGCAGGAGTAAGGTGAGAACAGAGAGAGACAGAAAATACTTACTTGTAGATGGCCACTAGGCCAGCAGGGATGAGGCACAGGCAGGAGCCTTGAACTGAACAGCGGGCACGCTCTCAGTTCGATCCCAAGGCAGAGGTAGCAGCAGCAGCAACAAGAGGAGCTGAAGGGGGCTACAGACGCTGACGAGGAGGTCAGAGGAGTCCCAGCACAAAACGCCTATAAGCCAAGTTGTGAGATAATTATCTGTAGTAAGCAGCATGCAAAAGGCACCCATTCAAGAGGATAATGTTCTTAGAATGCAGTGAGGGAATTTATTTAGTTCCTTTTTGGTGTGTAGTGCAGTGGGTGATTTAGGGGGTCATTCTGACCCTGGCGGTCCAAGACCGCCAGGGCCACGAATGACGGAAGCACTGCCAACAGGCTGGCGGTGCTTCCAAGCCCATTCTGACCGCGGCAGTAAAGCCACGGTCAGAAAACCGGGGCTGGCGGATTCCCGCCGTTTTTGCCCTGGCTGGGCGAATCCGCCAGGGCAGCGATGCAAGCAGCGCTGCCCTGGGGATTCTGACCCCCTTACCGCCAGCCTGTTTCTGGCGGTTTTCACCGGCAGGAAGAGGCTGGCGGAAAGGGGTGTCCTGGGGCCCCTGGGGGCCCCTGCACTGCCCATGCCACTGGCATGACAGTGCAGGGGCCCCCTAACAGGGCCCCATGAAGCTTTTCACTGTCTGCCTAGCAGACAGTGAAAAGCGCGACGGGTGCAACTGCACCCGTCGCACCGCCGCAACACCGCCGGCTCCATTCAGAGCCGGCTCCTGTGTTGCGGCCCCCATTTCCGCTGGGCCAGCCGGCGCTAACTTGGTTAGCGCCCGCCGGCCCAGCGGGAATGTCGGAATGAGGGAAGCTGTATTTTGGCCGCATGGCGGCCAAATGCCGGTTCCCGACTGACGGGCGGGTACCGCCGCCCGCCAGGGTTGGAATCAGTCCCTAAATCTCGCATGGATAAAAAACAAGTCAGTCACATTACAGAATGACTGTGAATCACTGCTGCTCCTGAGCAACACCTCAGGCATCAACCTGCTGAAGTGTCTCAGGGATTCTGAAACTTCAGGGGGAGATTTAGACCTCAAGATCTAAGTCTTTTGTACTCAAAAAGCAGAAGTTTCCCTATTATTCCCCCAGCACTTAAGGGAATTAATTTGTATTGGTTGTGCTTCTTGTGAAAGGGCAGAATTCAATTACTCAAAGTAAGTTAGCAGTAGCTGAAATATGTTCCCCTATTGTGTGCTATGTTCAATGCTGCAATGATGAAAAGAAATGTATGAATCACACAATGGACCACTGAATGAAGAGCACTAGTTGAAATCCCCTATAAGTAAGTATATATATATATATATATATATATATATATATATATATATATATGTATGTGTGTGTGTTGTAGGGTAATTAGCAGTTCATAGTGAGGGCACGAGGTATATGTCATCATTATAGCAGACCCAGTGGACTACATGCTGGAATGTTTGCCCACTAGGCTTGATTGCAAAGGAAATCATTATTTGTGTCATGTGCAAAGGGTTAAAGTTTTAGATTAAGTATTAACGTGGTGTTATTCTTGAGGACAAAGGTTCCAGAGTGTGCAAGCTATGGGAAATACATGATGTGGATACACCTCTTATTGATATATTATTAATTGATTTACAATGTGTTGAAAATACAATGATAAATTAACAATGTGGAAATTAAAACAGTGGTGACTGGGATTAATATAATTTTGCCTGTGAATATATGACGCCCATTTACATGTTCAGGGAGGCTCTGTTAAAAGAATGAAGTCAGTTTTTTATGTTTATGTTTGTATTCACAAAGTATTATGGGTATTTATAACAGAAGTGACATGAATGAGAATTTACCCAAGATCAAGAAGACGTGATCTCTGAAAGGCGTTGGGTTTGTTGCTGTATTACATGGTGAAATAAAGGAGATTTCACTTGAGTGAAGCGCATTCACGACTATTTTCTTTGGGCGGAGCCACGTTATTTGGAAACACCAAGTGGAAGCATTCTGATGGGTATGAGAGGAGTCGCTACCCCGCTGTGATGGGCCGTGATAGTGGCTGCGGCTCTAGTGAATGATTTGACTGGGAATATATATATAACACCAGACCTAAATGGAATATTCTCTCTGTGACATTGAAACCAAAATTATGAGGTGCTGGTTTATCAAGATTGGAAAATTTTGACTTAGACAATACCCTGGGGTTGAAATGAAACGTTCCCTTCACTGTTCAGTCAATATCTATTGTTTCACTTCACAAGCAGGCTTGACAAGGTAGAGACCTTATCTGGCAGGAAGTTGTTGAGAGGACCAACAGGTTTTGCTCTTCTCATCTAGCATGGAAAAAGGTCTAGGATGAAAGTAAGGGGCATGTTTATAGGCCCCTAGCGCCACCTTGCGCCACGTTAACGTAATTTATTCTGAATTTAATGTGGCCAAACAAGGCCAAAATCCCTGCGCCGTATTTACAGGGTAGAGCAATGCATGCACTTCGCCACCCTGTAACCCTTTGCGCTACATTATGCCTGCGCCAGGCATAATCTATGGAAAGGGGGTGTTCCCCCATTAGGGGAGCCCAAAAAGTGGCATAAGGATATCTCTGAGATTTCCTTATGCCATTTTTTACAGCACTTTTAACTTTTGGCGCTACTCCTGTAGAGTACATCAATAGCGTCTTGAAAGATGACGCTATTGTCCCCTACCCTGCACCATGGTGCACAGTATTTTAAATATGGTGCACACATGGTGGCAGTAGGGGGGTGCTAAGGACTGCAGGGAAAGTGGCGTTGCACTCGGTGCAGTGCCACTTTCCATAAATCTGCCCCTCAATGCTTTGGCATGCACATGACAGTTGGGGTACACAACACAACATAACACATTACAACAACACAATACCATAATAGACATTAGAAATACAATGCATCACAGTGAAATCTAACAACTTAAAAAAAAACACTAGTGGTACACAACACAATAATGAAACAGAAGATTAGAATATAGCAAGTATGGTATAATTCACAAAAAAAAAAAACACGTCAGTACAATACAATGAAAATTGCAAAACCGCAAAAACATACAATAGAACAAAACATCACAAAAACACAATACATCAATGCAAGAAAAACTAGCATGATAACACAATAAAGCAACCATGAAACACAATAACAAAATACACCAAGCATCACAAAAACATAAAGCAGCCACATAATATCAAAATCAGACGAACACAACAACTTATAAACAAGAAAATATCGAACCACATTAACACCCACAAAACAGTATACCAGTTTGTCAACACAAAAACAAACAGCAGAGTAGCACAGAGTGTTATTGTGCTGTTATGGTGGTGTGTTTTTCTCATGTTTAACTGTGTCTTGTGGTGTTGATGTTTGAGTATCATTCTGCTCTATTTTACTGTGGTGTATGTTGTATATTCACTTTTCCATTAGTGTATTGCATAATGTGTTGTTGTTTGTCTTGATATCGTGCTGATGTGTTGAGCTTGTATGTCTTATGGTGTGATTTATGCTGTGAACGAGTTTTGTTTGTATTGTTCTCATTTTGGGTTGTTGCAGCATGTTACAATGTGTTTTTGGGTGCATGTTGTGTATATGTTTTTCTTATGTTGATATTCTGTAAGTTTATTGTTACGTTTTCATTGTGTTGTGTTCTATTGGTCTTTGGCCATGTTTGTTGCAGTGCTATTGAGCTACCAACTCTAGCTACATTTCCAGTGACACACATTATTCTATTCACGTTGCAATGTTAAAAAAGACATATTTACAAATGTCAAAGCAGTAAGTTACTTAAAATCCAACATGAAATGTTTAAGACGTTACAAAACATAGCCTTCCCAAGCACACTTTTCTGTGACCCAGGCCTTGCAGCTGACACCCATGTATGCATTTTTTTAAACAGCATCCCAACTCTCTTTCACTCTAGCAGCCATGGAGTGGAAGAACAAACGCGAGGGAGTTGATGCATAAAGTAAAATAAGCAGATCCCAAAGCAAGGAACCGGCTCATTAGCTGAGAAGCTGAATGACTACTAAATGATACCTCTGAACAAAGAGTTGCAAACATCACATAGCTAATGAGCTACAAAGGAAGGGCCTGGGCTTCGGTTTGCTGTAAGAAAGTGCTGATCGCCCACAATTCTCATGCTGCTGCCCCTTCGTTTCCAGGAGAAATGGAAATCATGAACAATTGATACACTCGGTTAGCTCCCATCATGAAGAGTGAGCTCACATGTAGCCTTAAGGGCCTCCTATGCAGTTTAATGCAAAAAATAAAAGGTAATGTTCTTGGCTAAGAGCTAGGGGGATTAAAGTCGGGAGGCCAGCCTTGAATTGTAGTCAATAAAAAGGACACAATAGTAGTTTTGCAATTTAACTGTGCCAGTTTTGACCAGTGATTCGGACACGTGTGAACTAAACCATGGAAATACAATATATGGCTTAACTCTGTGCGACTTAGAGGTGAGGTATGTGTTCACGTTTTAGTACTGGACTTTGGTGTCTGCATACAAGGAGCAAGGGCAATATTCTGAAATGTCTTTGTAGGGTGAGCAATGTAAACGGAAACACAATGATGCCTCTAATGGGAATATAATTGCAGGAATGCACAAGAGATTCTGTCAGGTAGCCGTATTAGCAGGCGTGGCTCCTTCATTATGACGAAGGAGCGTCGCCCCACTGACTGAATCAGAAGCAGAAAAATAAAACAATATATTGTTTTACTTGTCTGCTTCTGGCACAGCCAGCAGTGTGGGAAGGGGCAGGGCTGGGCCACCTGAAGGGAAGGAGGGGAGAGTGCACCTAAGTGTGCATGTTTGTTTGGCCGGCCGTTTGAGGCCAATCAAACACACTTGCGCACTGAGGTTTCTCCAGTCCGGCTGTGTACACAGTCAGGATGGAGAAACTGCACAGACCCAAGGGCTGTGTCTGAGTAGGAGACACTGCCACTCAGACCAATACCGGTGCTGCTTTCATGCAGGGTTTTGCATGAATGTAGCACCAGAAATGCTGGGGAGCCTGTGCTGGTATCCCAGCAGTGAATGCTAGGGCTCCAGAAGAAGAGAAGTGCAAGGTGGCAGGAGGCGGAAGGGAATGAGGCAAGGTTAGTTTTTTTTAATTTATTTTTATTTTTACCTTGTCTCTGTCCCCCAACCTCCGACTGAGGTCGACTGAAAAAAAAACTTGACTAGATGTGGTAAGGGGGTTCTCAGCCTATCCTAACAGAGTCCTTCTAGCAGTCCCCATAATGAAGACAGTATGCATTGCAACGTAAAGCACATGATCTACAATATTATATTATTTTTCAGAGATAAGGACATTGTGTTTACTACCTTTATCAAATTCATACTTCCTATAATGTTCTTTACATATATAGATTTATTGTTATGTCGGGATTTCCTTTGAAAGGCTGTTTTGCCACTACTTTCGAAAATCCGCAGCACAATTATTTTTAAAAAGTCTAATAAAATGTAGGTTTGGTAACGCAATTAAAAAATATTAATGTGAATATACAGTTCGATTTGGTTATAATACCTTAACGTTTAAAAAACACCTAAAAAATTAACTTGGCTAGAATGAGTCTAACCTTAACCTTTAACAATTCCATTGGAGGGCAATTCCCTAGGGCCACAATTTTCCAAAATCGCCCTCTAGGAAAGTGCTTGTATCACCTCCGTCTCTTGGGTCAGACAGGGACCGAAAACCATCCCAGTGTCGGACAGGTTCCTCTCAGCATGGTCAGGTCACCGCAGATTTTTGCCTTCCTTTACTGCACCTGTTTCGTTTTTTTGAACTCTGCGCACTTTACTCCAGTTAACTAGTGGTAAAGTGTTCATGCTTTCTCTTCTAAACATAGTAAAATTGGTATACACCTTATTGACCCATTAGAAATACTTATGATTCCCTAATATATGTCACTACGTGAACCCAAGGTCTGCAAATTAAATGCTGCTAGTTGGTTGCAGCAGTCATTGTGCCATCCATTCAAGTAGTACTGTAAAGCAAGTCTCATGCCTGTCACCATGGACTGTAGTGCAGTTTTTAAACAACCTTTTGGCTGGCCTAAATCTTCCTTTTGAATACTTATAAGTCACCCCTCAAGTAGGTCATAAAACGTTCACAGGGTACATGGTATTTAAAAAGTAGGACCTGTGTATTTTTGTTTCACATATCCTGACAGTAAAAAACTGCTTTTTAATGTAGCAAGGTAATCCTCCCTTGCGCTAACACTAGGTTATCTTATTACACTTATTGAGTGAGAACTTCAGTTTGGTAACAGAGAGAGAATAAAAGAAAAACTTCTCCTCATTTGATTTATACTTAATAATCCTTTTTAATGGTGAAGTAGGATTTTAAGTTACTATTCTGAAAATGTCACTTTTAGAAAGTAGGCATTTTCCTGCAGAAACCAAATGTGCCTTTCATTCAGTGGACAATGTCACATGACGGAAATGGCTCTCTTGTGGTCTAATGTGTATTCCTTCCAGACAGGGAACAAAAGGGCCATTGATATGGGGAAGTGTGTGCCACTCCTGAGAGTGATGACCTGAGGGGTTGTACTCAGCCATTCCTGAAGTTCAAAGGGAAGCCTGAGGTCTGTGCCCACTCTTTTTCTGACTTCTGCAGCTGCCTGCTCTTTCACTGCCAAATGCAACTGACACATGAGCCGGCCTGCCTTTTGCTACCGTTTTGGAGCCAAGCCTATGGGAAGGGGAAGAACTGATCAGAAACAGTTTGAGAGTAGGCCAGTGATTCCACACACAAAGGTTTGTGCTGGATATGAAAGTGACACTCTCAGTACCTTGCATCAGAACACTCCTGGACTGTCCTGGTTTCTCAAGGAGTACTGGATCTGCTTGTCTTGAAAACAGTATCCTGAGAAATGACACTAGGCATCGGTTTGCTGACCAACTCTTTGATATACAGGGACACAGCACATTTCAGAAGCCTTCCCTGATGCTGCCCAGCACCAACTGGCCAAGCCGCAAGCCTGTGCAGGAGTGATTCCTGATTCCCAAGAGGTGCCCACCAGGACCTGGATCTTTCCTTGGCATCAGAGTGTACCCCTCTTGCTGCAAAACTGAACAGCAGTTAGAAATCCAGAAGTCTGGGGCTCTTTGTGACAGCAAGCATGATCCTCACATTAGCAACCACCGCCACGTGTACCACTGAATTGAAGTTCCAAAAGGAACCTGCTCTTCACGGCAAACAGCAACCACCTGTGTCCCCCACCATTGTGAAGCTCCAGCGATGAACTATTCTACTTTCTGACAATTATCTCCTTGTCTCTTCCGCCAACACAAAACTCCAGCTGAGGCTCCTCACATGGACCTGGGCTCAGAGAAAGTAAATTTAACTGGAATAAAAAAAACAAGTCCCTGTATCCAGTACATGCTTAATGTCTGTCAGCTTGAACTTGTGACTTGAGCCTGGTCCGTGAGACCAGATTAACCCAGATTGTTCTTTGTGCTTCTTGGCATCGTTTTCGCCTGGAACTTTAAACTTTCCGAACTCCGGTAGTACCGATTAGATTTTTTAAACTGCGGTGTCATTTTATTTTTCTAAGTTTACTCTATTTCTCTTAATTGTTTTTGTGATTTTTCTGGTATTGTATTTTCAATTTATTAGTTTATGAGTGCTGCATAAATATTTTATACAATGCCTCTGAGTTCAGTTTGACTGCTTCGTGTCAAGCTACCAGAAGCTTAACCCCTTCGCTGCCAGGCCTTTTCCCCCTCCTGTGCCAAGCCTTTTTTTGGCTATTTGGGGCAGTTCACGCTTAGACCCTCATAACTTTTTGTTGACATAAGCTACCCATGCCAAATTTGAGTCCTTTTTTCCCAACATCCTAGGGATTCTATAGGTACCCAGACTTTGTGGGTTCCCCTGAAGGAGACAAAGAAATTAGCCAAAATACAGTGGAAATTTTGTTTTTTTCAAACAAATGGGAAAAAAGGGCTGCAGAAGGCAGCTCGTGGTTTTTTCCCTGAAAATGGCATCAACAAAGGGTTTGCGGTGGCAAGATCACCATCTTCCCAGCTTTCGTGAACAGGCAGACTTGAATTGGAAAACCCAATTGTTCAATACAATTTTGACATTTTACTGGGACATACCCCATTTTTACTATTTTTTGTGCTTTCAGCCTCCTTCCAGTTAGTGATCAAAATGGGTGAGAAACCAATGCTGGATCCCAGAAAGCTAAACATTTCTGAAATGTAGGCAAAATTCCACTTTCAGCAAGGGGTCATTTGTGCAGATCCAACAAGTATTTCCTACAGCAAATAACAGCTGAAATAAAGAAATATTGAAATAAGGTGAAAAAAACAGCCATTTTTCTCCACGTTTTACTCTGTACCTTTTTCCTGCGATGTCAGATGTTTTAATGCAATATATCGTTACGTCAGCTGGACTCTTCTGGTTGCGGGGATATATAGGGCTTGTAGGTTCATCAAGAACTCTAGGTACCCAGAGCCAATAAATGAGCTGCACCTTGCAACAGGTTTTTATTCTATACCGGGTATACAGCAATTCATTTGCTGAAATATAAAAAGTGAAAAAAAGGTATCAAGAAAACCTTTGTCTTTCCAAAATGGCCGCAAGATAAGGTGTTGAGAAGCAGAGGTTATTTGCACATCTCTGAATTCCGGGGTGCCCATACTAGCATGTGAATTACATGGCATTTCTCAAATAGACGTCTTTTTTACACACTGCCTTACATTTGGAAGGAAAACATGTAGAGAAAGACAAGGGGCAAAAACACTTGTTTTGCTATTCTGTGTTCCCCCAAGTCTCCCGATAAAAATGGTACCTCACTGGTGTGGCTAGGCCTAGCGCCCACGAAAGGAAATGGCCCAAAACACAACGTGGACACATCACATTTTTTCACAGAAAACAGAGGTGTTTTTTACAAAAAAACTGTGGATTTTGCCCTCTAGCTCAGCCCGCACCTGGGGAAACCTAGCAAACCAGCACATTTTTGAAAACTAGACACCTAGGGGAATCCAAGATGGGGTGACTTGTGGGGCTCTGACCAGGTTCTGTTACCCAGAATTCTTTGCAAACCTCAACATTTGACCAAATAAACACTTTTTCCTCTCATTTCGGTGACAGAAAGTTCTGTCCCTTGTCTACGGGGTCGCTCCCCTTGCGTGACATAGGTGCAAAAAAAATCCCCAGTGCCTAGTTGTTTCTGCCCTCCTTGGGGACAGATTGACCTAAAATCTGCCGATCTGCCCCCAAGGGGGGCAGATATTGTCTAAATACAATTTGCCCCCCAAGGGAGCGACCCTTGCCTAATGGGTCACTCCCCATCTCTAAAAAAACGAACAAACAAAAAAAACACAAACATTTGCCCTCACGCCTAGAGGTTTCTGTCCCCCCTGTGGGCAGATCGGCCTAATAACAATAGGCCGATCTGCCCCCAGGGGGGGGCAGAAATGTCCTAAAATAAATTTGCCCCCACCCCTCTGCCCCATGGGGAGCGACCCTTGCCTACGGGGTCGCTCCCCTTGCATGACATTTGCGGAAAAAAAAAAATCCCCGGTGCCTAGTTGTTTCTGCCCCCCTTGGTGGCAGATTGACCTAAAATCAGCCGATTTGCCCCAAATGGCCTAAATACAATTTGCCCCTCCAGGGGAGAGACCCTTGCTTAAGGGGTCGCTCCCCATCTGTAAAACAACAACAAAACAAAAAAATCCCCATGCCTAGTGGTTTCTGCCCCCCTTGGGGGCAGATCGGCCTAATTAAAATAGGCTGATCTGCCCCCCAGGGGGGGCAGAAATGACCTAAAATTCATTTGCCCCCCAGGGGAACGACCCTTGCCTAAGGGGTCGCTCCCCTTGCGTGAAATTCACGAAAAAAAAACAAAACTTCCTGGTGTCTAGTGGTTTCTGTCCCCCTTGGGGGCAGATTGGCCTCATAAAAATAGGCCAATCTGCCCCCAAGGGGGACAGAAATGGCCTAAATATAATTTGCCCCCTAGGGGAGCAACCCTTGCCTAAGGGGTCGCTCCCCACCTCTAAAAAAAAAAAAAAAAAAGATCCCTGGTGCCTAGAGGTTTCTGCCCCACCTGAAAAGGCCTTAAAAAAATGGGCACAGAAGGGGTTAAACACAGGTTTATTTTGTAAGTTCTATGGGTCACTTAGACAAGGATTTGTTTATAACTTGAGTGGGGGTCTCACAACTCTCAGCTAATAACTCAATTTCTCATACCCAGGCACCAAAATAAAAGTGTCCCCATAAGTGAATTAGAAAACTAGAAAGGTGACCTCTGTTTACAAAATAGGTTAGTTTTGAACTTGCAAAGACGTGGGGTGTAAGTGTTTTGCAAGGTGTGGAAGGCTGCATGGATTTGAGCTTGCTTCAGGCAATGTTTGCTTGAATATCAGGGAAATGAAAAGTAAACCCTGACCCAGCAGGCAATAAAACAGGCCCAAAAAAGAGCTAAAAATGTGCCTACACACTGCCTGTCAGACAAACCCCTTGGTAATTGCTTGATTGTCCTAAAAGCAAGCCCAATCCTGTCCATCCCTGTACCTTTCTTATATCAACTTATTACCCACTCTCTGTCAACACCAGGGCAGTGCGCGCTCTATTGGCGACTAGAATGCAAAAACCCAGCACTCTCAAAACAACGTAATGTATGCATTGTGCTGATATGTTGTTGTTTAACCTTTTGCATTGCAGAGTTTAATCCTGAAGACTTATTTTCAATGTGTTTACAAATACTGTTCATTTGCAATGTATTTCGGCAGGCTTTCAGAGTGTGTTAGGGTGTGGTCCCTTCCCAGGGCCTTCCAGAGACTTTCCCTGCAGGATGCCTGGGTGTGGTTGTGGGCTGGGCCAAGACTCTATAAAAGGGAGCCAGTCCAGCTCCAAGTGTTCACTATTCAGAGGTCCCGGTGCAGAGCAGCAGCTACTTCCTGAGCTCCTGTACCGGTGGCCTATTGGATCTTCCAGACCTCTGCCCTTCATTCTTCATTGGTGATCCTTGTTCTGGGCGGTAAGACGGTGGTTGGGCTGGCCTCCCGAAGCCGTTATTGAAAACTCTCATATTCTTGGGCCTAATTCTTTAATGATTAACAGATTACTTTGCGTGTGTGAAATGTGTGCTTGAGTGTTTGTGGCATTTACATGGTGGCTTACGAATCGGCAAGACTCGTGATTCGTTTCATGTTGAATTAACCTTGTTATTCATTGCGCGTTACCATTTCTTGACATTTACATGGTGGCTTACGAATCAGCAAGACTCGCGATTCGTTTCATGTTGATTTAACCTTGTTATTCATTGCGTGCTACCATTTCTTGACATTTACATGGTGGCTTAAGAATCGGCAAAAGACGCGCAATTTGTTTCATGGTGCTTTAACCTTGTTATTCATTGCGCGCTGTTATTTCTTGGCATTTACATTCTGGCTTACGAATCGGCAAGACGCGCAATTCGTTTAATGGTGATTTAACCTTGATATTCATTGCGTTCTACCATTTCTTGACATTTTACATGGTGACACTCGAATCGGCAAGACGCACGATTCCCTCCTCAAGCTTAATTCCTGTTGTTCATTGTATGCCACTATTCTAAGACATTTATTTGGTAGTATTCGAGTTGACAAGTTGTGTGGTTTGTTTCCTGAATCCATATTGTGTTATTCATGGTGCACAATCCTTTATGGTGTTTATTATATATATATGAAAATCTGCAATGTGCGCAATTCGTGTTGAAACATTTCAAGAGAACACAAAAGGCCAGAGTTTCTAGATGCAATATTGCATGGTCCTAGTATGCATTCTCAAAAAAGGATTCATATGACTGGTTTAGAACTTATTCAGAATGTTTATTTGATTCTCATGTAAAGGAACGTACTTGAATTTGAAAGTTTAATTCAATCCATCTTGATTCCCTTACAGGTATCCGGCCATCTTGAAACTTAGTCATTTTAAGCCTAATTCTTACATTGTTCATGTTTTCAGAATGACAAGGCTTAGAGTCATAGTCTAGTATTGATTTGATGAGATGTAATTTTGATATTGAGTGTTTTAACCTTTTTTCTTACTACAGGTCTCCTTCCCAGCTGTTCCCTTCCTAATCCCCTCTTCCCCTCTTGAACTCTCTTAGCCTCTGTGATTTATCTATCAGAGTCTTGGAGCTGTTCAGTGGTGGACGTGTTGGGAATGTGCGCAGACCCCAAGGATCTGGTGACTCTGACACTCTCTGCTTATCTCTATGTCAGACTGCCTAGCTGTACCAAGAATCATCTTAAGGATTTGGGGCCACAGCCAAGACGTACTGCAGCTGTTTTTGGGT
Organism: Pleurodeles waltl; assembly: GCF_031143425.1. Classification (NCBI taxonomy): domain Eukaryota; kingdom Metazoa; phylum Chordata; class Amphibia; order Caudata; family Salamandridae; genus Pleurodeles; species Pleurodeles waltl. The sequence continues at coordinate 360,542,249 of NC_090449.1, read as the reverse complement.
AACCTTTTTTCTTGAAATTGAACATGTGATTCAATAATGTTTTGCATGGTGTGCGCTTGAAGTAGCAGAAAAAGGGAAATTCAATTCAAAGAAGTTGTCAACAAGGTGACCAAAGCAATGTGCGTGTGAGACAGTGTAATATGCTATTTTTTGTCATTGTTGAGTGTGAGGAGAGTCCAAGACTCAAGAGACTCAAAGCACACATTTCACACTGTGTATATGTTTCTTTAGAAACCTTGCTACCTACTGAACTTTGGTCTTCCTTCAGGGTCATTTCCATACTTTTTGTCTTCACTCCTCCATTTTTGCTGAATTTATTTTTGTTGGACTTAGGACTTTGCACTTTACCACTGCTAACCAGCGCTAAAGTGCTTTTGCTCCCCCTAAGATTGGTTCATACCCAATTTGCTAATTTAATTTATGTGTAGGTCCCTAGTAAAGAGGCACTCCCTGTCATCAGGGCCTGTAGATTAAATGTTACTAGTGGCCTGCAGTACTGATTGTGCCACATACATAAGTTATGCTTTAACATGCCACAGGCCTGCTATCACACCCTGTTTGTGTGCGGTTTCAAACTGCTTTGTTGACCTGGCAAAGAAAACCTTTTTGCCAGGCACAAACCTTACTTTTTAATACATTTAAGTTACCCCTACAGTAGGCCATGGGAAGCCCTGATGGCAGGCTGTAATGTATTTGTTGGGCTTTTTTCCCTATGCAGGGTCATCCCCAATTTTTTTGCCTCCTGCCTCCTATTTTTTCTGACCTTTTTTTTGTTGCCTTAGAACTCTGAGCACTTTACCACTGCTAACCAGTGCTAAAGTTCATATGCTCTCTTTTGATTTGGATTGTTGATTGGATTTCCGTGATTGGCCTATTTGATTTACTAGTAAGTCCCTAGTAAAGTGCACTAGAGGTGCCCAGGGCCTCTAAATCAAATGATACTAGTGGGCCTGCAGCACTGGTTGAGTCACCCACATTAGTAGCTCTGAAATCATGTCTCAGACCTGCCACTGCAGTGTCTGAGTGTGCAGTTTTAAACTGCCAATTCGACTTGACAAGTGTACCCACTAGCCAGGCCTAAAATCTTAGCTTTTCGTACATGTAAGACACTCCTAATGTAAGCCCTAGGTAGCCCAATGGGCTTGGTGCAGTGTATGTTTAAGGTAGGACATATATTAGTATGTTTTATATGCCCTAACAGTGAAATGCTGCCAAATTCAGTTTTCCCTGTTCCCTGTTATCCCTCTCATTGGTTAACTTGGGGGCTGCCTTTAAATATGATTAAAGCATAGATTCCATTTGGGAGCGGATAGACATTTGGAGTTTGGGGTCTCTAAACTCACAATTTAAAAATACATCTTTTAGTAAAGTTGATTTCAAGATTGTGTGTTTGAAAATGCAACTTTTAGAAAGTGAGCATTTTCTTGCTTAAACCATTTCGTGACTCTGCCTGTTTGTGGAGTCCTGTCTAGGTCAGTTTGACAGTTGGGCTGTTTGCACCTCTCTCTAGACAGTGAAACAAAGGGAGCTGGGGTGTAGCCTGCATATCCTGATGAGCCATCTGTGCTAGAAGGGAGGGGAGGAGTGGTCACTCACACCTGGAAGGGCTGTTTCTGCCCCCACACAATACAGTCTCCAACCCCCTGGTGTGTGTCTGGGGCATGGCCTGGGTAAGGCACGATTTCACAAACAAGAGAGACTTTCCTTTGAAGTACACTTACTTCAGAGGCCAATTGGTATAATAAGGGCACCCAAAACCACAGACTTTAGATCACTTCTGGTCATCAAGAGGAACCTCTGCCTGGAAAAGAGGTGATTTTGGTGATTTTGGTCTTGTTTTGTTTAGATATATATTTCCTATTTTTCTAAACCTGTGTTGTGTCATTTTGTAGTGTTTTTACGGAGTGTGTTGGTACAAATACTTTACACCTATACTCTTAAGTTAAGCCTGCATGCTTGTGCCAAGCTACCAAGGGGGAGAGTGGGGGTAAGCTGAGGGTGATTCTCCCTTTTTCTGACTAGAGTGAGGGTCCTTGTTTGGACAGTGGGTAACCTGACTGCCAACCAAAGACCCAATTTCTAACAGTATTTAAAAAGTAAGACCTGTATTATTAAGTTTTCCATGTCCTCGTAGTGAGAAAATCGTACATTCAAATCAAATCGAACCAAATAATTCTTTATTTGTATTTGATTAGTTAAAATCTTACAAAAGGTACAATTAAAGTTAATAAAATTCACTAAAAAAAAGACCATGATAAGAGACAACAAGCTTATCTGTCCGGATTGAGGCCTACCTCTCCCATAGGATAATGTTGGAGTTACCTTTTTATATTTTAGAAGTATAATTTCCAAATGGGAATATAGGAGCAGTTCATGTTTGGTGTCTCAGGAATCAATATTTAAAATCCTAACTTATGGAGAAGTCAAATTTTAAATTGCAAGTCTGGAAATGCCACTTTTAGAAAGTTTGCATTTTCTTGCCTTTGCCATTTGATGCCTGCAGCCTGTCTCCGGTCACATGACAGGGTGTTGCTGACAGTTGAGCTTTTTGTATTCCTCCTACACTTCCACACACAATGGGGTGCTTAGGTGTAACTGAATAGACCTTCACTAGCAAGATGGGAGGGAGGAGCTGGGCACAGTCTGATATACAATTGAATAAGTGGTGTCCTGTCTCCACACAAAGGGATTCATCTACCCTGCAGTTGTACTGGAGCCAGGGTTAGGAAGGCAGGACACCTTTGCACTTTAAAGGCCTGCCTCTAGAGGCTTCTCCCCACTTCAAAGGCACAACTGGGTATGAATATTGGAACTCAGATACCAACTCTTCTTTTTTTTTTATAAAGATTTTTATTCATTTTTTAAATGAAACAGCATAAACACATTACAACAATGAAAACAAAGAAAACAAAGAAAACAAATACCGACAACCACCGACAACTCAACACCATCTTTAGGATATAACATCTTTTACATCCTAGATGTTCGTCTTAATAGTCTTAATGACCTTAATAACCTTAATGACCCTGTCCAGTTCCTTGTGGTCTAGGATATGGATTAGAGTCTGGGTCTGGTCCCATCACTCGAGCGTGGGGTCTGCAGTCCCCGTTGCCACATTATCTGTTGGGGTTCCACTTCGTCATCACACCACCCTTTGTGGGTCTGGCCCTTCCGTTATTACAGATCAGGGCTTGCAGCTAGTTGCGTCACTTCCTTCCGGGTCAAACGGTATCTCCAGGGAGTCTCCGGGGAGTGCTACTCTAATAAGTTAATCAGCTGTCCAGTTGACTGTCCCAGTTCCCCCATACTCTGTTGTATTTGTCTGGGCATCCCCTCACCTCATATATTAGTTTTTCACATCTTGCGCACCAGTCCATTCCTCGTCTCCATTTGGCGAGGGTCGGAGCTTTTGCAGCCTTCCAATCTGACATGATGTCTCTCTTCGCCACCAAGCAGGCCCTCCCCAGGAAAGTGCGACTCGCTCTGCTTAGCCTCATCCCATCCATGGCCCCCAACAAAAGTGGGATCGGGGATGCCTCTATCTCAGTCTGTAGGGCTTCGGAGATCTCCCCCAGGACTGACCCCCAGTATTACTCTATAATTGGACAGGTCCAAATCATATGGAAGAAGTCAGCGCTTACCTGAAAGCAACGGGGGCACTCATCTGTGGGGTGGAGGTTAGCTTGGTGGAGCCTTTTTGGGGGTGAGGAAGGCTGAGTGTGAGTAGAGGGTTTGTAACACTTGAAATCGTGTGGATATGGCCAATGTTCGGGGTGCTGCCAGCGCGTCTCTCCAATCTAGGTCTTCCAAGGGGCCCACCCAACCCTCCCATTTCCGGCGAAGTTTCTCAAGGGGGGGAGGTATTTGTAAGGATGACTCGATAAATCTGGGAGATCCCTCCTTTGTTTAGGTGTCCCATCATGACCTTCGCCTCGAGAGGGCTGTGTTCTGGGATGTTGTCCCCCGGTTGTAAGTGTACTGACAAGGCGTGCCTGAGTTGAAGATACTTATGAAATTGGGTCTTATTTAAAGAATGTGACCTCTGAAGTTCCTCAAAAGACCGGATTTGTGAGTCTCCCAAGACATCCCCCAGCGTGGATATCCCTATAATGTCCCACTTCCGGAACCCCCCCAGCGTGGAAACTTCCCTCAGCCACCTCCCCTGCCAGAGAGGTGTCTGTTGCGTTAGTTGAGGCCACCACCCCGTGGTCTTCTGTGCCGCTCGCCACCCCATCAACACCAGCCCAGTGACTTCAGGGATAGTTTGTGGAATCGTTCCCCCGTATAGAGCATTGAAAACCCCATTGTAACCCAGCGCCTGGAGCTCCAATCTATATGCGGGGTCCGTCCAGCCCCCGGATAGCCAGTCGTTAATCACCTGTAGGCGCATGGCCAGGTAGTAAAAATAAATGTTGGACATCCCCAGTCCCCCTTCACAGATGTCTCTTTGACATGTAACAAGGGATAGTTTGGTTCGGGAGCCGTACCATAGGTATTGACGCGCAGTCGACTCGATATCGCTAAACCATTTCCGGGGGATTGGGTGTGGGAAGTTCTGCAGTTGGTATAAAAACCTGGGGAGTATTATCATCTTGTATAATGTGACTCTACCCAGCATGTTGAGTGGTAGATCCCGCCAGCGTTGAAGATCTTTTTTGGTCTTCTTAAGGAGTGGTGCGATATTAAGTTCCCATGTTAGTTCGGGAAGCAGCGTTATATGGACTCCTAGATATTTAAAACAGTTACGGCGGATTGGGATGTTTTCCTGCCAGCTTATGCAGTCTCTAGAGGGGTGCAGGGGGATAAGCAGGGATTTACTAGGATTTAAGGTTAAACCCGAGGCCTGTGAGAAGAGTTCCAGGAGTTCTAAGACACGGGGGCCACCCCTCGCTGGGTTGGAAAGGTAGAGGAGAACGTCATCTGCGTACAATGCTACCCGGTCTTCCGGGCTCGCTGGCCATGCCCAGCCCGTCACCAGCGGGTCCTCTCTCAACAGCGTGGCCAACGGTTCAATCGCTAGGGCGAAAAGCAGCGGGGACAACGGGCATCCTTGTCGAGTCCCGCGACAGATAGGGAATGGATCGGAGGCCACACCGTTTATCTGAATACGGGCGGTTGGATTGGAGTAAAGTAGTTTAACAAGGCCTCGAAACCTGGGCCCAAAGCCGTTTTTTCTTAGGACTTGCTCTAGATATGACCAGTCCACCGTGTCGAAGGCTTTTTCAAAGTCTATCAGGAGGAGATCGAGGGGGGATCGAGTCAGGGTGCCGCGTTGAGCCAGCGCCGACATGCAACCTCCTTATGCAATGTCTCGTGCTGTGGGAAGGCATAAAGCCGCACTGATCTGGGTGTACCAGTGTGGGGTGCACCGCTTTCAGTCTTGTAGCAAGTACTGTGGATAGCACTTTGATCTCCGCGTTTAGCAGGGAGATTGGCATGTAAGTCGAGCGATTGGGTGAGGGCAGCTGTGTCTTTGGGATCACCACTATTGTGGCTTGGTCTATCCCAGTGGGGAAGCGGCCAGTCTTCTCTGCTTCATCAAACATGTTAAGTAGGTGGGGGGCTAAGATGTCCCCGCATCTTTTATAGAGCTCAGCCGGAAAGCCATCCGGTCCGGGTGTTTTACCCGATGCCAGGCCAGCTATGGCTGTTGTAATTTCGGCCAGGTTTATGGCTCCATCCAGGCTCATCCTGGTCGTATGTGAGATACTAGGGAGAGTAATATGGTTCAGGAGAGGGGACTCCTTTTCAGCTAGCGGGCGGTGACGCACCGCATATAACTTAGCGTAGTAGGAGGCAAAGCTCCTCGCAATTCCACTGGGGGTTCTCTCAACCAAGCCTGCCTCGTCCACTATTTCGGGGACAACTCTGTTGGCCAAGGGGCTCGAGGCCAACCAATGAAGGATTTTGGCGTTTTTATCACCCCATCTATAGACACGGGCCGCCGATGCCCTCCAAGCATGTTTTGCGGCCTCGAGTACCGTCTGCTTTATTTCCTCTCTAATTGCCGTTAGGCGTCTCAGAACTAAAGCCGACGCGGCAGTGGTCGTACACCGCTCCAGTGCAAGGGCCCTTGTCTCAAGGGCTGTCACCCGCTGGTCCCGAGCTCTCTCCCGAGCGTGAACGCGATGCTTCGCATAGCCTCTATGAGTGGCTTTACATGCCGCCCAGATAGTGCCCGGAGACTGAACTGATCCCAAGTTGTAATCAAAATATTGGGTAAGGTGTTCCCTTATTTCACAGGTGTAATCATCGTCCTGCAAATACCATGCATTCATGCGCCACGTAGGGAGTTGATTGGGGGTTGCACTCCCCATTCGGATGAGTATTGGGGAGTGATCTGAGACTCCTCAGGCCAATATCTCTGCGCCAGTGACTCTAGAGATGTCCAGTGCAGGCATGAACACCAGGTCAATTCTTGCCTGAGAGTGGTGAGCCGCTGAAGTGTGGGTGTATTGTCTTGCCCTGGGGTGCCATGTCCTCCATACCTCACACAGTCCCAGCTTAGTAGCCCACCCGCTTAAGCTGGATGCTCTCCCGGCTCTGACCGAGGAGACGGGGCCAGAAACGTCTAAGTTGGGGTCTAACACAGAATTAAAATCTCCCCCTATGAGCGTGAGTCCCTGTGGGAGGTCAGTGAGCATCCGGCGTAGATTTAATAAGAAGGCATCAAAGCCAACTGGGGGAGCGTATGCACACACAAAGTTACTTGTCGATCCGTGTAGTGTACCGGTCACCGTTACAAATCTACCCTGCGGGTCCGATGTAGTGGAGGTAACTACTATTGGAAGTGAGCGATGAAATAGGATGGCCACCCCCCTGGAACCTCTAGCGAATCCTGCATGAAAAACCTTGTCAAAACCCCCATGCAAGGAAGGGGCATTTGATTCCAAGTAGGTGGGTCTCCTGCAGAAGGACCACTGTGGGGGTGTATCTGCGCAGCGTGTTAAACACTGCGGATCTTTTGATCTTATCTATAAGGCTGTTAACATTCCAAGATAGAATCTGTGTCAGTGGGGGACTTACTTGTGCCATACCTGTGTGGTGAGGATTCGAGGACTCAATCTGGGAACTAGAGATGGACTTACTGACTGAGGAGGGTTTATAGGATAGGTGTCAATGTTGTTACTGTAACTTGTCTTAACCACTACACTAAGCCCTAACGCGAGCTTTAAACATCCCAACTTCCCCCCACCCCATACTTCTACCCTTGAAGCATCTGTCGCCCTAGAGCCCAACCGGGGCAATACAGTCGTATAGACTGCCATTGAGTGGAGTGGTGGACCCCTCCTGTGTGTCGGATCAGTTGCAATTAGTTAGGGAGAAACCCCCACCTTTAATAAAGTCTCTGGGGTGTGCAGCGAATTGGCGACATCCGTGCCACCCTGTCTCGTTAACGTGGAACGGCACCTGGGGCTACCGGTAGGTCTCAGTGAGCCGGAGCCCGGTATGCGCGGGGACACCATCAACCAAGTTCAGGAGATTGGCTCAGACGATCCTCTATCTTGTCCTCCCCCGTAGCCCGATCTCTTGGGCAGTCAGTCGGATCCCCCCCGGCGGGGGGTCTTGAGTAAGGTGGGGTTCCTCTTCTGCTCGGAGGCTGGGGCTTCTGAGCCTACCACTCCTGGATCTGGTACGCTTCCGACCCCTCCTCGTGTCCATCCGGACACCCGGTTGCGTCCCACCTGAATTCCTGGGCGGGTCAGTTGGGCCTCTGCGATTTCCCAAACCCTCTTCCGTCAGCCAGTCCCACGCCTGTTCGGGTGACTCGAAAAAATGCGCCTTGCCCGCAAGGATTACCTTCAGGCGTGCCGGGAAGAGGAGCATGTATGAGAGTTGCATCGTTCTCAGCTTCTGCTTCACTTGTTCATATGAGCGGCGTTTAGTTTGGACTTCACGGGTGTAGTCCGGGAAAACCAAGATTCTCTGATTGTCCCAAAGGAGGTTGGGGGAGCGTCTGGCTTCCCTGATGACGGCATCACGATCCTTAAAGTTGAAGAAGCGTGTAATCAGGGGTTGTCGGAGGCCCCCCGGTGGGGGTCTCGGGCCAGGGCCCTGTGCGCTCGCTCTATCGCAAACCATGGCGAAAGAGAGCTCTCTGGCATCCAGGATTTAATCCATGTTTCTAGGAATTCGGCGGGCCTGCCATCCTCCGCTCCTTCCGGCACGCCAACGAAGTGCAAGCTGTTGCGCCTGGAGCGGTTCTCTGCATCTTCGGCTCTGCGGTGGAGTTCTCTAGTCTGCGTCTGCAGCTGGGCCTCTTTGGTTCTTAGATCTGCCAGGTCATCTTCGGTTTGCGAGACGTGGGTCTCCATCTCTGTGATTCGGCCCACTGCGTTTCTAAGGTCTTGCCTCACAAGGCCCATCTCTTCTCTCACCTCTCCAATTTTGGATTCCACTGCACATTGTGAGGTTTGGATTGCAAGCAGGATGGTGCTGACCCCTTCTGCGGCCTGGTCAGAGGACGGGGCGTCACCTCCGGCTTGGGGAGCCGCCGGAGTGGTAAATTGGTCTATTTTCTGCTGGGATGATTGCGTTTGCTTGGAGGCTCTGTCTTTCCCCATGGTGTCTGCTCTGTGTATCGGGCGCAGTTACGCCTTTGTGTGGGTGAAGTTCAGCTGCGTCAAGGATCTCGTGCCCCTTCTTTCCGAGGCTGCTCCAAATCTAGTTGATCACCTCCGGGGGGGGGGGGGGGGGGACTCGGTTGGCAGGGGGTCCGTTAGTCGGATGGCCCCACCAAAAGGACACTAGAGTCTCCAGTCAGACCATGGGGTGAAGAGGGTTGATTGTGTTACTGACTGGCGGTTCCAAGACCAAGCTGGCTGGCAGGGGGTCCCCCTCCTTCTTCGATTGTAAGTCAAGGGCCCTGGCGATCCGCTGGTCCTCTCGGGCACCTCGGACCCTCCTCGGCTGTCCCTCTTATTACCTCTGCGCCTTCAGATGGTATTGTCTCGTGGCCAGTCTTAAGTAGTTGATGCCTCGCTGGGCGCAGACCACAAGACGAGTCCCTCCAGCGCTCGGGCCCCCGCCACCTCGGTCCCCGCACAGGAGGGCACGGGTTCTCCTATGACTCTCCGCTCCTCCCCCGCAGACTCATGTTGATTAAGGTTCGCCCTCTCCGCCAGCCAGGGTCTGCCTTAGTATTTAGGTCCTTTTACAGGTGCAGTGTCCCCTGCAGGGTCGGTGGGCCCCAAGCGCTCCCCCGTTTCCTCTTCACTCGTTTCAGCCTCTCATTGTATTCGCCTGCCTTTATCAGCCATCCAGGTGCCGGTCAGGCAACGGCCCGGGACACGCGAGCACCCCGCCTCGCGGACCGCGCCCGCTCGGGCCTGCAGCGGTGGTCCTCCAGGTCTCCCTGCAACCTCTGGGGCTCTGGCTCTAGGATACTCCTACCTCCTGGTCTCCGGGCCTCACCACTTCAAGCGACGCCCTGCTGCTTCCAGATTCGAGTCTCGGGCGCTCGGTCCTCCGGGTCCCAAGCTCCCGCCCATTCTCGGGCGCTCCGATCACGGAGCCCCGCGGCGCGGCTCCGCTTTCCTCTCTTGTGGTATCTCGCGGCTTCAGACAGCCATGGCTCCCCCCAGGTGCGCTGGGGGAGGAAGGTATCCCTCGCCGCAGTTTCGGCGGCCTCAGGAATTCCCTCAATGCTCGCCCACGGGAGCGCGCTCCTTTCCAGAGCGTCAGACGCCTCCTCTCCGCAGTGCGGGCCGGAGCCCGCGACAGCCTCTCTCCCTGCGCTATACCGGCGTCCTCGGACCCGGACCCACGGGGGCCAGGAAACGCCCCTACAGCCCCCGAATCTCGGCTGAAGACTCGAGGGGGTCAATTATGGTGGCACGTTTCGGGCGGATGACGGAGGTGTCCCGAGCACTCTTAGAGTGCGACCGTCATCTTGACGCCCGTGGCCACGCCCTCCCAGATACCAACTCTTAAGTACACTTCTGGACCTGTGGATACTCTACTAGGAAGAAGGACTGCTGTGCTGCTGAAAGTAATGGCACTCTACTGGACTGCTGCACTGCCATGCCACCCTGCTGCCCTCTTGCCTGGGTGAGAAGCTCCTGCATCTATGGAATCCAGAACCCAAAGTGACTCCAAGGGCTAGGTGCATGGCCTCCTGATCTGCAGCCTCACTGACACAAAAGGCTTCCGACAACCTTGCATCTGCACCTACACTCTGCCATCTGTAAGTCTACCTTGATGAGTGGTTGCCACCCTAATCCTGGACCCTTGAAAGTGGGCTTAAGGTGATCTGCCTACCTTTGTGGATCCAGTGAAATTAACACATCTCCTCTGCTATGTGGCACACCCTGAGCAGAACCAACGGATATCCGCAGCTGAGTGGATTGGACCCATTTCAAAGACCTGCATCACCTCCACTGTCCTCAATGCCTTTGGAACCAATGCTGTGTGACGCATCCTCAGCGCAGGCCCTCACATCCCTCATCGAAGGCAGCCTCAGTGCTGGACTACACATCACAGCCTCGCAGCTCCTCAGAAGTGATGCATTGCCCTATCTGCTTTACGCATGTTCAACAATGATCTTCGCAATGCTCCGCACAGCATGATTGAAGTTTCTCTGTTCAGAGGTCTAACAGGGTCCCTGTTGTCAGCCCACATTCAATCACAGGCAGACTGAACTTGTGACTTTGTCCCAGTCCGGCCTGACCAGATATCCACAGTTGGCGCTGAGTGCACTTTGGCACTATTTTCACTAAACTCTTTCAACTTGAATATATTTGGTTCTACTAACTAGATTTTTGTTGTTTTGGTCTTCTGTTATTTATCAGAGTGTGTTCTATTATTCTAAATATAATGGGGGTCATTACGACCCTGGCGGCCGGCGGTATGTTGGCGGTAACACCGCCAACAGGCTGGCGGTGTTCCGCCAGCAATTATGACCGTGGTGGAATTGCCACGCCCATACCGCTGGCCCCTCCATTTTCCCGCCAGGATTCTGCCTGGCGGTCATAATCCCCAGGGCAGCGGTGCAAGCACCGCTGCCCTGGGGATTATGAGTCCCCAACCGCCGGCCTGTCCGTGGCGGTACACACCGGCATTGAAAGGCCGGCGGTAAGGGGACTTGGGGTGCCCCTGGGGGCCCCTGCACTGCCCATGCACTTGGCATGGGCAGTGCAGGGGCCCTCAGGCATAGCCCCGTCGCGCATTTCACTGCCCGAATTTTGGGCAGTGAAATGCGCGACGGGTGCTACTGCACCCGCTGCACATCAGCATTGCCGCCGGCTCTATTACGAGCCGGCTGCAATGTTGATGTGACATTTCCGCTGGGCCAGTGGACGGTAACACTGTTACCGTCCGCTGGCCCAGCGGAAATGTCATAATAGGGAGACAGGAATACCGCCGGCAATGGCGGTATTCTGTCTCCCGCGGCCTCGGCGGTCGTTTCAAAAGACCGCCAAGGTCGTAATGACCCCCAATGTGTTGTGGGCACTCAATTTAACATGAATTTGTCCAGATAGAGCAGGTGTTGTCTCTGTTGTCTTATATTAGATTCACAAGTTCTTCCTTGAGTCTGTATTTCTTTACATTAGTTCATGCACAAATGTAAAGCTTCTTGTGCAAAACAAAGGGCCTGATTTAGAGTTTGGAGGATGAGTTACACCACCTCAAAGGTGACGGATATCAAGTCTGCTGTATTATCATTTCTACAGGAAAATATGGAATCTTCATACGACCAACAGGATATCCGTCATGATTGTGACTGAGTAACCCCATCCGCCGAAACTCTAAATCAGGCCCTTAGTCTTCTCTCATCAAGCATTTGGAAAGTGAGGGACAAGGGCAAAGAAGTCTGTACCTCTCAAAGTCAGAATGGTGTCTGCTGAAATCCAACTGGGAAACAGTAAACTAAAGTCCACAGTGAATGATGATTTGTCCATAAATCACACATTTGAGTTAGAAGGTTTAATTGTCCAATCATAACTCATCATATGACAGGCATCTGCAACACCAGGACTAATTTCCAGCACCATCATGGGAAAGCATTCACCTTTTTTCTCCGGTACAACTTTGCAACAAGTTAAAATGTCTGTGCTCTGAGTCTCTCCATGTACCAACTTCAATATACTTTTTCAGGCTCTCTATGCATAAAACAAACAGTAGGACATCCGTTTCATACTAACATTCTATGGAAACAATATCTGTAAAGAAGTGACATGTTAGCAAAAGAGAACAGCTTTCTCACGTTCTGCAAAGTTTAAGGCCTAGCAGATTAATATGCCTAAACTAAAGCAAATTGGATCAAAATTACACATTCATTAATTTTAGGTAAAACACATATAACAATATAATTGCAATCAATTGACCAAAGTGCTTGGGTGTGAACCATGGGTACTTGGGCGTGCGTTCCCAGAATATATCCCTTGGAGCAATGTGATCACCTCACACACAGGGGTTATAGACACGATTTATTTCAAGTGCACTAGATTTAAGACACTAAGGGGGTCATTATGACCCTGGCGGAAGGCAGAGAAGCGGCGGTAAGACCGTCAACAGGCTGGCGGTCTTTTTTTTTTTATTATGACCATGGCGGTTACCGCCATGGTCATTCGCCGCTTCTCCGTTCCGCCCGCTAGGGCGGAGATGACCACTGGGCTAGAGACCTGGGTCTCCAGCCCGGCGGCCGTCACTATACCGCTGGCGGTATTTGGACCCGGCTGACCTCCATGGATTTCATGCGGTTTGAAACGGCCATGAAATCCATGGTTGTGAGCACTATCAGTGCCAGGGAATTCCTTCCCTGACACTGATATGGGTCTCCCCCACCCCCCACCCCGGCCGTACAGAGTCTACTGGGGGCCGAGATTAATTGTTCTAGCAATACCTTTTTTTGATTTCTGCAGAAGGGACCCCCACAAGAAATCTGTTAGCCAGGCCTAAAACCTCATATCTATAACAGAAGCTACAAAAAGACAGACATTTTTCAGACTTCGGGCGAAAAATGGGGGGGATCTCGCAGATTGTGAGCATATTTTTGCCAGTTGTCCGGCTACCTTATTCTTTTGGTGGTCTGTGTTTGCCAAATTGAACTCGCATTGTGCTTTCACTCTCAGGTGGGATCCCAAAATAATCATGCTTGGTCACTCACATCTTATACAGCCACATCTCATGGGTGTTTACTTTTGTTCTATTGCGCTGGCCCAATTGATCTTGGCTAGACATTGGTTGATGACCCAGTCTCCCAACCTGTTGCTCTGGTAGCAGGAATGTATTAATTTAGGTTCTCTTGAATGCCTAATCATTGATCTGAATGAGAGGCGTCATCCTCTTAGGTGGATATGGGAGCCTTTTCGGAGGTCCTTTGCTCTTCTTTAAGCTGGTCTCGCCCAAAAACTCCCCTGGCTATCTTTTTCTGTACTCTTTTTGGTTTCTTTGGGTATACTACTGCATTTTCCAGACACTCCCAGGGGGCTCCTGAGGAAGATAAGTACCATGAATTAAGGTGTAGTTGAAGTATAAAGTTTGTTTGTATTGATTAATTTTAATGCGTATGCATGTTACGGTTCTAATTTGTAAACGCGTTATTTACATTTTAGTTTATAAAATAAGTGAGTTGTATGTTCTTAAAAATAGTGTCATTTGATAACAGCTGAGATTGGAAAATCAATTTAAAGCTAATGCAGATACATTTACTTTGTAGCTCTGCATGCGCTATTATATTTAACTGACATGCGCGTAGCGCTTCTATTTTAGTAAAAAATGTGCTGCTTGCAAACGAGCATAGGAAACTCCTTTACTTACAATTAGTCACCATAATCCGGGGACTCTGTGTGAAGCTTTTGCGGTAGAGCGGCACAGGCTGTATTGTTCAAGCTTGAGTCACGCTCTCTTGCTTGACACAAGTATAGAGTCACAGATGCAGCAGGAGTCAAATGTACGGAGACAAAACGATGCCCGTATGCATGGAATAATTTTTAAAAAGCTGCACGTGTTATAGCAAGGTAAGATGACCATATCGGTTTGGTTATTTAACCTGAAAGCGCATTTGCCCTCTATGAAACACAATTAAATAATAGAGATTGTCAGCAAAAAGATCATTTTGACAAGAGAGAGCTGGTCAGAAGGGTTTATTAGAAAAGTATAAATGTTTTTGATTTATATGAGGGTATATTTACTAATATATATTATTAATAGTGTTTTAATAGCTTAGAGGGTTTTTAAGTATAAGTATGGGTACTGAACAGGGAAATAGTATGAAAAAAACCATGTCTAAAGTAAGTGAGGAGGTTATTAGGAGATGAATACAGCTGGAACTGAAGGTGCAGGTTAAGGAGACAAACCTAAAAGATACTAAAGGATAAGAAAAGAAAGGATGTTGGGTCAGGAGATGATTTTCACTCCTTATCTGAAGAGAAAATAAGAGGTGAGAAGGGGGGAAATAAGATAGAAAATTGAAAAAAGTATTTTGTTTAAGTTCCAAATATGTGACGTGTGTATATGTATTGCACAATGAAATTCCTAATGTTACCAAGACTTAAGATGTGTGTTGATGCTCAAAGTGTAGTGTGACCATTCAGGCCGATATTTTGTTTTCCAAACAGGCAGAACTTTGAACCCAGGCATGGGTAGGAGAAGATGGTCTTAGGTGTTCTGCCCTTTTAAAGACCTTGTCACCATGGAGGAAAGGCATGTAATAACAAAATTTCTGCTAAATAGGCAAACTGTCCTGGATTTGTGTCAGCAGTTGGAGCCTGACCTCCCACGCCAAAATAGGAATACAACAGCAATAACACCAATAGTGAAACTTGTGGCAGTACTTTAGTTTGTCGCCACTGGAACTTTTCAATTCACTGTGGAAGTATCTGGGGGCATGTCCCAACCTGCTTTCAGTGGTGTGCTACAAGAAGTCCTTGCATTCCTGATGTGACACATCAACAGCTACATTCAGTTCCTATGTCACCAGGATTTGGCCACCATGAAGGGAGATTTTTATGCTTTTGGTGGCCTACCACAAGTAATTGTAACATTAGACCGCATGTGTATTGTCTTGGTGCCACTACACGCAAGTGAACAGATTTATCGCAATTGGAAGAACTTCCATTCCAGCAATGTGCAAGTTGTCTTCTTACCGGATTTATACATCTCAAGTGTTTGTGCCCACATTCCTGGGACAACACATCATTCATTTGTACTACAGAACAGCACCGTACCCCTGCAGATGTCACAAATTGGACCAGCAAGGGTCTGGCTTGTTGGTAAGTACAATATGACTTGAGGATCTTTTGCCCGAATCCTAGTTTGATTAATCTGTTGATGTGTTGCTTACATATAGGAGACTCAACTGCAACGGAACATCCCTAAAATCCCACAGGAGGGAGAATGTGAAGAGACACCGGGTGAGGATGTAGAAATACTTAATGAAGATGACAGTGGTGAAGAAGAAGGAGTTGACCTACATCAAGATATGATTGACCACTTCTTCACATGAGTGTAGGTTTACCTTCTCAAATTGTAACCTCCAATGTCAGAACAATTTGTCATATACAGAAGATATCAGTCTGCAATGGTAATTTTGTAGGACTTGTCAATTCAGGAAAGTCCATGACAAAGATGCTAGTGGATCAGAGTTTCCCTGCATTGACTACATTAACATTGTTGCATGGATTAACTTTGCGTGTGTTAAGTATGTGTGTCCTCCTAACTTGTCATTTGAGTCAAATTGTATATGTGAAATAATTAATTACCCCTTGTTATTCTGTTTCAGGGCCCTTCAATATGTCATCTTCATTTGGACATTTCAAAGTTGTGACATTTGCAAAGATATGTTACTGTTGGAAAGTATAACGTGAACATATGTTGATCCTGGGACACCCACCCACTTGGGATAGACAGATCTTGTACAGAGACATCTTGCACTCTGATAGAATGGACATTCAGGAGATTGGACCAGATCTGTTTTCTGTGTCATCAAAGGGATATGTGCCACTTAACTTGCTCTAACCACGTATGTAAGACAAGCCCTAGCATACTGTTCTTCTTTCATATTGGCATAATCTTCGATTTGTGTTCAGTGTAGGTAGCAGTTGATGTGTCTCTTCATAGTTGATAGCCTTTTTTTAGCACACCGCTGAATGGTGTTGTGTAATTGCACCAGATACTGACACAGTGTCCAGTAATGGTCATGTATCCTCAAATTTTATTGCTGCCATGATGTAGACTGTTGGTGTTCTTGATGTAGAATTCCTATTGTGAGAGAAGCATGTGTGGTTCTAACTGAGGTCATGCATCAGTGATAGTTTGCATGACCTCAGTTGGTTGCAATATGCCCTTTCTTTCATGGTGTCAAGGTTGTGGAGCCTCCACCCCTGAGTGGCACAGACTGCTGCAGTTATGCATGGTTTGTGAAACTCAGCTCTGATTTCCTCAAGGACTTGTTAGCTACATATTTATGTTCACAATACATTATGGATTGATTGTTTTTGTTGATTGAAATGGGTAACAGATTACCTCTTTGTCATTTCTAATTTTGCTTAGCAAATAAATGATTTGAATTTGACAGCATGATGGTCGAAGACAGACATGACAAATGAAATGTCACAATAAATCCAACAAGAGTCTTGTTCCATATCAATTATTTACATGACATGAAAGAACATAAAGGTGGATCAAAATGAGGAAATGAACAAAAATAAGTTTGTCATGGTGGATGAAAGTATGGTAGTAGAGCCAAAAACACTTTGGAGTCTAATGTACAAGGTACACCTGTCCTCAGAAAAGGTAAAGATATACTTAAAATAGTCCACAGAGTGAATGGTAGACACACAATTGAGGAAATTAGTATCTACGTCTCTTGGAGGTGGTGGTCTTGCTATCCCTTCCTGGTGGTCCCGATGAACGTCCCATACAGGTAGAGGGAGGGGCACAGGTGCAAGGACTAGGGTGGGAGGAGCAGCCTCCACAATTCATTCAATAATACTGTATTGGCCAAAATTTGCTATAAAAGCAACATATTAAATCTGTACAAACAATGAACATAAGTCATAATTAAAAACATCACTTAAAATCTATGACAATAAAATAAATAAATCATTCAATAAAATTCAGAATAAAAACATAGAATACAGTAAGATAATTTGGATTAAAATGTAACAATAACTCCTCACTATTTCAGCAGTAGTAGTAGTAAATGTGCAAGTAACACATAGGAAATGTATTATTTGCACATCATTTTATTTTTGAATATTTGTTTTGCTAAATATTGTTAATGGATGTATTACTTCCCCTGCAGCAGTATCAATGTCAAAGTCATTGTTCACATTTTATTGTGTCATATCTTGGCAAGAACAGTGTCACTTGTATCTGATATTTAGAAATAAACTAGCCTCCGTTGTGAGTGCTGGTGATACCCTAACCATTAAAAGGTGCCTAGATTCACACTCTAAAATGGCGGCTGCCTGTCCCTCCGGTCAGGACATAGGCTACCCAATGGCCATTCGTGGAAATTAACTTCGTAGTAGTGGTACCCTCCACAACGGCCCCTTCCATAGGCTAACTTGTGACAGCTACTCACGAAAGCCAATGGCTGTGTCCTTCTCCATCATGGATCATGTCCGCTGTGTACTTTACTGTGACATATAGAGAAAAGCTCACTTACCTCCTCACACTTTAGCCAACAAGACCTCCTCGTTCTTTTTGCTGCTGTTACCGACCTCTGGGAGCCAAGACCGTGGGCAAAGCAGGTGACAGGGCTCCTGCCTTCAGCACAGAGGAACTTCTAGCGAGGGAGGTCCTGTCCCTGTACAGCCTGCTCTGTGGGACCCCAGAGGAACAGGGAGGTGTCTAACTGGGAAAGGTTTGACTAACTTAATTGTTTCTTTTTTGGCCACAGCCTAATTTTACCTTTTTTGTTTAAGGTAGGGCTGGGTGGAGTTTGTGGAATTCGGCTATGCAAAAGTATGCAAAGAATTGAAAAAACTCTGCCATGCTACATGGAGTTCTGCATGTGGTGGAGTTCTGGGTAAGATGCGGTTTTGCACTGATTTTCAGCACCAAGCCCCGGATTTATGCTTTTTGCCACAAAACTGTGCTAACGCAATTTTGCAGCAAAAAGTTTTGCACCAGCTTACGTCATTTAACAAAGCCAGCTGGGCCCTGTATTTATTGAATGGCACAAGCTAGTGCTGAACTTGGGCTAGCGTCTTCAAGAAAGACGCTAGCCGGGTGGGGGTGGTGGTAGAGAAGGAGGGGGTTGTGCATCAGAAAATAAAGCTAGCCTGGTTAGAGGCAAAAAAATGCCTCTAACCAGACTAGCGCCATTTCCTGGTGCATAACCACCAAAAACATGACTTCTGTCTTAGTAAAGACAGGAGTTATGCCCACCATCCGAATGGCCAGCACAGGGGACAAGTGTCCCCTGGGCATGGCTATTGCACCCTATGCCCTGCATGGTGCCCCAAGTTAGGGCACCCAATGGCACTTTAAAAAAAAAAAAAAATACTTACCTTAGGTACCAGGGATAGGGTCCCCCATCCTCTGGTGTCCCTCTGGTGTGGGTGTTCCTTTGGCTTCGGGAGGGCACCTTTGCACCCATTCCATGGTGTTCAACTCTGGAAATGGGTTCAGAGTTCCCCTAACAACTGGTTTGACCCAGGTATTAATTGAGCAAGCTTTGCACCATTATTTAGCCCCACCCACCATGCATCATTTTAGCATGGGAGATAAATATGGGGTTATGGGGAAAGCACAATTGTTTAGATGGGAACGCCTTCTTTGCATCTAATTGACACAAGGTAGGTGCATGCATCCAAAAGGTGGTGCAAACTTTTATATTTTGACGTTAAACTCCCTCCGTGTGCTTCAGAGATTTTTGGAGCTCCACACTCCATGCGGAGTGCGCAAAACTCTGCAAACTCCATCGGCAGAGCAGAATTCTTCACCCACCCCTAGTTTATGGATGAAGTGTCATCATTGGAGTATAGTGAACTGAGTGATTTTGCTGGGGTCAGAACGTTGTTTGCCGCTGTTAGAAGTAACTGTGCATGGAAATGTAAAGTCACCAGACAGAAGTTGTAGTATCTGCCTATGTAACTCACAATTTCAGTTTCATAAGAAGAACTGTAGGTCCCTTACTACCAGTGACCAGCAGACAGTGTATGAGTAGTATGAGTGGCAACATACAGACAATATCAAAATGAAAATTATGTTAAGTGACAGGAAATGTCTTAAAGTAGTAGCGTTGTCTGATGCTGTCCTGTCAAGTGGGATTCCAGCCCTTATTGTGAAATAGGATGTTCTTTGTGGTTTCATACATGTCATGGTGCCAAAAATAGGCAATCATGTTTCCTGTGCTTCAATTTCAAATGCCACAGGCTCTTAATCATCCACACAAGTGTGTTCCATTCCTCCACACACTTCTTCATACAGCCCTCAAATCTCCGCTCTCGCTGACACATAGTTGCCTTTCCATACTGCCCTTAATCACTACATGTGATGCAAACCATGGATTCTGACTCTTAGGAGTTTAGGCCTGAAGGCAATGCCTGTACGTGGGTTCTGTGCAAGGATTGTAGAGGTTGTTTAGCCTGCATTAGCTCACTATGATTGTGAGTAATCAGGAGTGGGACTCACAACAGGAACAGTTTGATAGCCCTGGCCTGGACGATGTTATGGGCCTGAATTGGTAACATGAGGAGATAGACAGTGATGGGGTGCTCAAACAAACACAGAAAATCAGTATTTCCTAGGAACCTCTAGAGGTTCGAGGAAAAGCTGGAGTCCCTGTTTAAGGAGTGCATGTGAGTGATGTTACAAAATTGTGTCACAGCACTACAGACCAAACAAATCACCCAAAACTTCTCTTGTTCTCTTCTGTCATCCCACAGCTCAAAACCCACCAAAAGTGGGAAATATGGAAGGCCATCACCAAGTACTGACTCTAAAGGTGCATCAGCATGCATCCTGCATTGTCGGAAGAGGTGGGAGTACCTGTGACGCTTGATGCAAAAGTCTTCAGAAGGCCAGCTTGGGCAGTCCTTCCAATGATCCAGGAAGGTGCGACACACCCTTGCCCCCCTAATGGCCCGCATACTTGCAGTAGCCTCCCAGAAGCTTGAGCGGCAGTTGAAGACCCAACCCCAAGCATCAAGGGGGTTAGTGGTTTTCTGTAGATATTTGTTTTGTTTAACCTCCTTATTTTCCAGCAATGTTGTATGTCATCAACATGACGGTTGACACACATCTCACGCACATGAGGATTTCTGTAGGTATAAGTTAATTAGACTGTGTCTGATGCTGTGCCTGGTGCATTACCTTGTCCTAAGGTTGCCACTAGATTTCTCATCACAAGCCAAGTTCTGTTCCGAGTAGACACATGGCTGCATGCAAATGGGTACCTGAATTTTCTCAATGCCAGGAGGGCCATTTGGACCAAACAAGCTACATGTAATGATTGAGTCAGTTGGGAAGCTCAATCAATAAACTGAGTCGGTCATGTAGGCGCTGTTACTGTTGACAAGGCAAACTGCACATTTATGATGCAGTTCATATATCAGACTTGACATTGGTAAGTTGGTGATATGACACAATGATAATGAGCATCTGCTCCAAAAGGACTGGAAACATGTGTACAGTGACATCCTTCCTTATCTGGCAGATGTTTGAAACCTGTTTGAACAGCTAATTTCAATTCAGGCCATGTGGACAGTAGCAGGTTGGCATGATGCTTTAGTCCTTCACAGATCTGCAGGCACAGCAGTGTCTGTGAAACAAGGTGAAAATGTAAACCAAACTGCATTAATTTCAACAGACAGAATTGTATCCATTTTGGTGAGTGAGGTACACATCCCCAAACAACATTTTGGTGTCCTTAGTTCTGTCCAGATGAGAAATCAATGATTTTGATAAATGTGAAACCTAATTTGCAGATGGAAGGGTATATCACATAGATGTTATGGGATCCCATCTTGAGAAGTCAATTTCAAGGACATCACATGGCTCTTTTGAAAATGGGAATCTATTTTAGCTCTATACTGTAGTGGGTTAGGAATGTCTCAAGGCCTATGTATTTATTCATGCTGTCAAATCCCTTTGTCATGGGATGAACTACAATTTGAAAAGAGACAAAGGCATAAATTATATTGGTGCTAGCATAGGCAATTTCTAGACTTTGAGCAAATGTTTTGTGATCAAAGTGCATATCCAATTGTGCTTTCACAGAAACCCTCAAATTGTTGTTTCTATCTTTTCAACATTGTCTGGGCAAGGTGAAGGTGACAGCAGCCATGTCAATGGGAAGGAAGCTGGCCTCTTTGGCTCTGTTGTGGACACAATAGACACTGAGGGAGCCAGTGACATGGAGGGTGAGGGGGCTGGCACTGATGCTATAAGTGACTCAAAATTGTCTTCAGAGGCCTCCAATGAAGACTAGTCCTTAGTGTTGGTGGACCCTGGAGTGACTGTTATACCTGTGTCATCACCTGCCACCCACATTTTTATCTACCTCTTCCCTCTTGTTCCCCTCCCATTTGGCCCAAACTGCCCCCCTAAAAAGGGTGGCATCACCTTTGCTGATAGCACCTCTCCCTCACCCCGGTGCCCCAGGCTGTGCGCAATCAGGAGGCTGTCAACCTTTTAAGGATGATTGTGGTAGGCCAAACTGCATAACTGAATGCCATTCAGGGGTTAGCCAGCCAGAACACCCAGATGCTGGCTTACCTGGATGGCATTCACTGTGCCCTGTCTGGCCTACAGAGATCATTCCAGGGTCTGGCCTCCTTTGAGCGCAGACTCCCACACACCCCAATGTTGTGCCCAGACTTCCACCCCTTCCCAATCCAAAATCACTCCACCTAGCCCTATCCCAAGAACACTCATTCATCTGCATATACCCACTACAATAACCACAAGCAGCACATCCTCACACCGACATGGCAAAAGACACAGACACACACATACAGACACCACACATCCCACCAACACCACAAGCATACCCACATTCAGCACACCTACCACAACACAACACCTACCACCAGCACACCTGCAGACACCACACCCACCATGACACAGACATCAACACTCACCACCAGCACACCCACGACACCAATACCCACAAAACACCACCACCAAACCCACTGTCAGCAGACCCACCACTACACCAACACTCAAACACAACCCAGCAGCCCCCCTCAGATACCACAACAACACACAGTACCTCCACAACAGACACATCTTCACACACATATACTGAACACAATTACCCACTCTCATCCACCAGACAGACACCCAGTAAGAAGCACAAATCAAAACAAACGGCACATACACCACACAGGCACCCACACCTTCAACAGACACACACAAAAGACACAGCCGCTCCCTCTACCTCCCAAAACAAACTCCTTGAGAACCACCCTACCCATTTTTCTAATGAAGACCTTCTGTTTGCCCTGACCCCTCTCACATCTATACCTGCCACTCCCAAATGTAAATCCACTCTTCCCAAGAGTCTTTCCACCCCTTCCACAACCCAATCCACCCCTTCCAAATCCCAGTCCACCCCTCCCAAAGCCATCCCTCCCATACCCAAACATACCCCACCCAAATCCACCCCTCCCAAACCCAAGCCCTCCCCCCCCGAGTGACATCATTGAGATTCTTGCTCCCTTCTCCATGGATGCCCCTTCCAGAGGAGGTTTGTTTTGGCAGTGACATTAGGAGACAAGTTATGGGCATGCACCCACACTGTTGACTACAGGTCTTGTGTAGTTTTTGTTTCATGTTAACTTTTTTTAATTTGCTGATGAGAGAATTATAATATTTAGATAAAAGCTTTTTATTTTGGAAATAACTTTGTCCTGGCCTTATTCAATGAATGTTACTAATCGTTTGCTGATAATGTTACTTCTGCTAATGTATATTGCATGCACTTAGTCTCATGTGTGACCATCACAGTTTGTGGATTTTATTTGCTGCTTTTTTAAAGATTGTGGCCCATATTTATACTTTTTGACGCAAAACTGCGCTATCGCAGTTTTGCGTCAAAAAAATTTGCGCCGTCTAACGCCATTTGGATGCGCCATTCGGGCGTCAAATTTATACTTTGACGTACGGCGGCGCAACCAACAGGTGGGAGTCATTATTTCGTGACGCAAACAGCGTCGGTCTGTCGTAAGGGAAACCCACGTAAAAGGGACGCAAATCACTGTGGGTCGATTTACGACAGCGCAATCGTGAAAACGCCGTTTTTTTTCACGCTATTGCGTGACATTTTAGCGCGAAAACTGCACTTACAGGAGGGGAGACCCAATATGGATACCCAGATGCCCCAACAGACCCCAGGAGGATGAGAGCAGACCAGGACCCAGCCAGGAGGAAGCATACAGGAACCAGGACATGTTAAAGAAAAAAAGAAAGTGTCGCTTCAGTGCAGAGGAGCAGGAAATCCGGGTGAAAGAGGTGACGGAACACCAGCACCAACTTTTCATATCCTCAAAATTGCCACTCAGTAGGAGAGAGGCCATCTGGAAAGAAATTGTGGACAAGATAAACAGTGTGGCTGAAGAACGCCGGACAGTCACCGAGTGTAAGAAATGCTGGCATGACTGTAAACGTAGGACCAAAGAGAAAATGGCCAGGAACAGGAAGGCAGCAATGCAGACTGGAGGGGGGAGTCCAGCACAACAGGAGGCTCTGGACCACATGGAGGAGATGGTCGCAGCCGTCATCCCGGAGGAGATCGTCACAGGGATACAAGGACTGGACAGCGCAGACTACCACGACACTACGCACATGCAGGGTAAGTCGCATGGGGAATTACAATGCAATAATGGGGACTGTAAGCAGGGGGGGGATACCTACTACACAATGCATGTAACTTAGCACATATATGAAGTGGCATGGGGAAAGGGGCACGGCAGGGGGGAATGGCCAGTACTGACCATAGCCGGGGCACGACAAAATACTGCCACCACTACAGTCCCACGGGGACATCCTGTAATTACAACAAGAGAGCCAAGGGAAACCAGTGACAGGTGGGAAGGACACTACCCTGAATCCACATCCAGGCACTTGTTTTGCACAAACTATTCCCCATCAACTAGGTCCCTACCTGTAATGCAGTAGCAAATACAACTACCCGCAACTTAACTGCCACCACAGTTGACAATAACACCTCTCATCTCTGGGCAGCTATAGTACCAAATGGCAGGAACCCCACCCTGGAACATACATTCCTAAATTAGGGGGTGAGGATGACATCTGCAACTACTCCTAGAAATAAGACAAAGGTACCAGTACACTTAAATGCCGAATGTCCATAACTGACACATACATAAGCCTAAGTAAACAGCAATAGGAGCCACACAGCACTAACGACACACACATGCTGCATACGTCAGGGTCCCTCACGTGCCTGCCTAACAATGCTACATCACAAATGTCATACTGCTCAGACAACAACATTGACGAGGGGACACAGGCAACTGATCAATGAAGCACATCTGCACAGTCTAACCAAAAAATAGGACATTCATATGCTAAACAGGCCAATCCAGTAAGACACACATGAGACCCCATCAGATACAAACATCAACAATGTTTACATCCATACCACATCCTAACATTGACATCCATAGGTCATGCCACCTAACATGTACAGATCATGCAATGTGAATAAAAAGTGTATGGTGCAGGGCCTGTGAGGCAAGTGTGCTGGCAGGGCAGTCACAACACCCACAGTCAGTCAAAGTGTAGCGTGGCAAGTGAAACGTATACTTTGCGCAATAGCCTAAGGCTGGAGGCCTTTGTGCATCTTACCCTGAATGTACTTATACTCATTTGCTCACATCTAAGTGCCTCAGAGCACTTTGCACTAAATGAATCTCATTGCCCTTCCTATCAGTTAATGTAGCAAATAGTCAGTCCTAAGGTGTTGGCAATTAGTCAAATCACCCTGTTTTGCCTACTTCTGCACTGGGGTTTTCCAGAACATATTCACTCTGTGGCCCAGTCAAGGATACCGTCTGGTTCATTGATGATAGATGTGGTAGGGGTTAAGGTTTGCCATTCCTGCGTAGGGAAACTTTGTCATCACAATGACATATGTCTTTTAAATTCACTTCCTCGTCCCAAGACACGCATGGGGGAGTTTACAAACAGAAAATCACATCTAGATGCTGCCTGCCTTGCTGCTGATGCACAACCAGATCCCAGCCCATTCCTCTGATATGAGGGATGATGTCTCCCCTGTGATTCAGACAGCCAAGCTCCAAACTTAACATGCAGTGCTATATATAGAACAAGCAGAGGGAGAGTAGTTAGGCACCATGATAGCTGTGTACCAATGTATTACTCTCCTGCGGACTATTTCAGTTCTAACTGTGTGTATTGTTTTGGTTATTGGGGCTCACACCTAAATTCCTACAAGTCAGTTGTACAATGAAACTTCATATCAAACAAATACTGTCTGTGTCATTTGTGTATGGGAACATACCGGAAAAGATAGAAATGTGTAGGACCTGAGTGACCACCACTTCCCTGAGAAGTCCCAAAGATGTCATGGGCTTGGACTTCTAAACATTCCTCTGTTGTGGGAGACCAGAGGCACTGCTAGTCTGTCTGAGCTAAATAGAATATCTGGGTGACCGAGTTATTTACAAGTGGGTCAAACTTAGTCCCCCACACCATTAGCTATCCTGCTGCCTAGAAAGCCAAGAATCACATGTAGGATAATGAGAGCCCACCCAAACAAATGTCCCTCCATAACAATAGTGAAACACCGAGGGAGGAGTAGGACAAAAAAATGCATATTCCGAAATAATTACAAATCAACACCTAGAGATGACCTGGCAGGCATGTCTGATAGCTCCATATCATATATGTGACACACAGGTGGGCCATAGGCCTACAACAATGCCCTATGACGGACAGCAGATACCAAGACAAAATCAGAGTACAAAGTTAAGGCATCCAAAGGCTTGTATCTTAGTGCTAAATGATCTCAACACAGACACACTAATTGTACCCTGTTTCTTTGCAGAGGAACACGGATCTCCTGCCGATATGCCTGTCCATGAGTTCCCTGATGACATGGATGACGAGAACATCAACCTCACACAAGAGACCATTGACATGGTCCTCGAAAGCCTCCAAACCCCCCCTTCAGTAACAAGGAGGAGCCAAGAAGTAGCAGCCACCACAGTAGAACCACCCGCCACCCCAATTGTAAGACCTGCCAGCTCCAACACAGCTGAGGACTCTGACGACACTGGCACCAGCTTCGAAAGAACAGTCGTTGGGGTCCAGCGGGAGCTGGCCAAGGAGGTGCGGGTGGGGATGCAAACTATGGCAGCCAGCCTTGAGGGGGTGTGTTCGTGCATGCTGTCAACTGCTGATCAGGCAGCTGCAATGCAAGCCAGAACATCGCTGTTGGAGGAACTTTTAGTAACACAGAAGGCAATCTGCACAGCTGTCATCCAGTTGACCAAACAACTCCAACAGCAAGCCAGTCAGCGTGTGCACGAATGCAACATCGAACCCCTCAGAGCAGACCTGGCTGCCTACCATCGGGATGTGGCTGCCATTCTGAAAAACCAGCACGCTCTCCTTGCTGCAGTACTGCCCCTCATAACTGGACAGGGATCAGCCCCCGGGATGTCTGCCTCCATGTCTTCTGACACTGAGGTGTGTGTTGCCCCTTCAAAACCAACAACAACAAGGACACACCAGGCAACACACACATCAGAAGAAGAAGACATGGAACAGATAACATTCACTCGCAAGAGTACACGGAAGCCCTAGTCCCTGCACCATGCCCCACTCTGACCAAGGTCCTACGTTTTGACACATGTCAGCCTCACTCCAACTACCCTCAATGACTGTTCGGCAATCTACTGTTTAACTTGTCCACATTGGCTGTAAATGTTTCTCTCCTACCATTTGGGAATTCCTGTTCCTCTGCACCGTCTGTGACATCACCCCAGCATGTCAGGAGCATCATCGACACCCTGTAAATAGGATCACCATTTAAGAATGCACCAGAACGGACTCACCTAACATTGTTAATGGACTTTTTGCACTACTCCACCTAAAAATAAATATCACTTGCACACCTATTGTGTCTCTGTGTCATTTCACACTTCAACTGTGCAGTACATAACTCCAAAGTGGCTGTGTGGCAACCATGTTGATTCTCTATACTACTGTCCTGATTTCATGTATACTGAAACATCTGTGCAGTGGCCAGGATTGCATCTTAGCTTTACTAGACTGAGGAAAATAACTGATGTAGGGACTAAGCACACACAATCATGCTGTGTTGGACAGAATGAGGCCCCATCCATAGCTATTCTAGACAACTAATGGTGGATGAGAAATGTAGGCACCTTGCGATACTAAAACAATACATTATGCTGTAAAATGAAAGGAATGATAACCAAATTACACTGCATCAATCACCCTTACAGCGTATACTACCATGAAGGAAAGTCATGCTCAAGCAGTACACACATGATGTAGGTCAGCAATGACAGCAACAAGACAATAGTGTGAACAAATACTCATCTACAAAGCTCTCCCTGAACTTCACAATGCTGTCCGACCTATCTATTTACCTACAAAATCAACTCTGGAAGCACTCTTTGTTAAGTAGGATACATACCAACCCCAAATCTTGATGATCTATGCACACTACCAATGGTGGCTCTCCCACATGGTGGATACTTACCAAGTTAGCACACGGGTAGCTGGCATGTTAAACCTCAATAGCCTGGGGATAGCGAGCATAGGACACAAATGTCATACTAAAACTTTCTGCTACACTGATGTCAAGGCCATGAAAAGGTAGCACCTAACGCATCAGGTAAAGGGTTAACAAATTTTGTATTTCCAATAAGTAAGAAAAGAGGCAACTAAGGGAAAGATAAACCTACACTAATCTAACCTGACTACTACTAACCCACAACTGTCCCTAACTAACCTAAGCTAAACTTACTCTACACATGTAACGAAACGATCTAAACATCAACCCCCCACCCACCATTATGAGACAAGACACATGCAGGACAACACTTACTAACCTACACACATACTACACTATCCTAAACAAACATATATTTTTTTGTATTTTTTTTGTTTTTATATATTTTTTATTTTTTATTTTTTAAACAGGAATCCCAACATTGCCCCCCACCCACCCACCCACACAAAAAGATAAGATATAAAGAAGAAGGACCCCCCACCCTCTTACCTAACACTAACTAAGCTAATTACCTACACTTATCCTATAACTAACCCCCCAAACCCAACTAACAGTATGAAATAGGAAAGAGGTGAGAGGGGAGGGGTAAAAGTTCTGGAGGGCAAAATGTCTACGGATTTGGCCTCCGTACTGTTCGCCGGATGGAGCGCACCTTCTTTTTCACCTCAGCCATGTCCTCCGTCAGGGTGTCAACTTTTGCAATCAACCTGTCCAATTTCCTTGACAATGCGTGGAAGTCCGCTGGGTTGATCGGAGGGTCAGTGCAGGTCTGGGTGCCGGTGGAGGTGGATTGTGTTGGTGGAGTGGTGTGGGCACGGGACTGCCCTGCTCCCACCACACGGCTGGGTCCAGGTCTGGATGAGGATGCCTGGTCCGTTGCTGGGTCCACTTGGCCAGACCTGGTGGATGTAGTGGCGGGGGTTGTTGGGGGCACCGTTGGGGGAGCCTGTGGTGTGGCATACCACGCCCTGGAGGCCCGTTCCGAATTGTATCTGCGGGCCATCCTCCGATACCCACACTGCACCTGCAGGATGTGGCTGTACCTCATTGCCCGGCGTTCAAACTGGTTGCGAGCTGCGGCACTCAGGTTTGCAGCTGTGAAGGGAAAAGGCAAATATTGAGCATAGAATTTACAGTGGGTTGAATACCACAATGGGTAATTTGTCCATGACTAGCAATGTATTGGTTGCAGCAATTGTTACAACATATTTCACGGGAAGGCTCAGAGGAAGTACATGTGAATCATGCATACTGAAGGGCATATCACATATAGCATATCCATGTCTCTACATGATGGATGACATCACCCTAAACTACTCCTACAATTCATACCTAAGCCATTATACATTATGGCACCAGCTCGTCCGCATACTGACTTCACTACATATGTCATTCTATGTGATAAGAATCACACTCCTCACTCAATGGCATTTCGAAATAGTTGTGTGCTAAGATTGAACCCCTGGCCATGAATCATATGTCGACACTATGGGCCAGATGTAGGAATTGATGGGAAATCAACTAGCAAATTGCAAAGCTGAACGGTGTCTCTGACACCGTCTGCGAGTCACTATGGGGTCCCTAAATCCCACCTCATGAACATCAATGATGTGGGTTCCAACTTGCACCACCGCAGCAGAACTCCATAGACGTGACTGCTTTTAAATGAAGCAAGTTATTTTTCACCAAGTGTAGGCCCTTTATCTGAAAGGAAAATGAGCTGCGATTTGTTTAAATTCACAACAATTGATTGTTCGTAATTTACACAATAATTATTGCTCCCCTAGACCACTGGCTGTTTTGTGCAGGAGTATTTTGGTCCACTCACAAAGGTGAAGGTTCACAATGAGGAACCCTTCCAGTCAGCAAGTTGGTTAGCATCCACTTCAAGTGGATGATAACAGCTACTCACTTTGCAACCACGTACTCGTTAGCAAATGGGATTGCCTAACACTGTGATTTGCAAGTAGGGCTGCCAAACTCCTTTATTTTTTTACTTTAGAAAAGCATTTTGCGAATATGTACATGACCACCAAAAACATTTCGGATTAGGAAACAGACGTTTGCAACTCACTAACATCAAATTATGCTATTTGCAATGTGGAGACATTTTGCTACATCTGGACCTAGGTACAAACTCAAGTCACAAAAGGTGTTAAGTACGTGTAACATACTGTTTGCTACAGTCCTAGGTACCCTGTTTCACAGTAACATCCCAGTCTTTGTGGGTGGTGTGGGAAGAACAAACAACAATCCCATGATCAATGCACAACCAGGAGTGTACAGAAAGTTCAACAAGCATGTGCCTTCACACACAACACCTATGAAGGGCTAGCAACACGTTGGAGTCAGCCCAACCTTGTCACATCCCAGGTCCACACATGTCAAAATGATATGACTTAGCCAAACATAACATACTATTAGTGAGGCATGTTTTACAACACACACAGAGGAGGTAGAACACCCATTCACATGATTCAACAGAACACCTAGGCCATTGCACTCAAGTCACACACACTTCGAGGTCACCTTGTGGAAGTACATGCCCCCGGAAGATCCGACCTACAGTGTACACAGTCCATCCTCAACTAGGAAGAAGCACTTGTCATCGAAGCCATGTGCCTAAGCTATCTGGGAGACTGTCAGTCTGATATGCTGACTCAGTTAATGGCAAGTTCCTGACCAAGTCTAACATTGACCAGTGTTTTCAAAATGAGTCATGCTATTCCCAATTGTCGCACTAATTGAATGACCTACTGCCCCTCAATCTGAGAGATGACTAGGTATTGCTTTACCGAAACATTATTCCAATTTGATATCACACCAAAACAACAAAGCCAATGAACGGCCAGCACATCATATCATGAATTGTCCTGAACACACAGTAATCCATCATGCTTCATTTCCAAACAATGTAAATAGCACTTAGGCAACACTCACTGTAGGTATTGGGGTCGTCAAAATGGGCTACCTCACCAACGGTGTACGGGGCTGGTCCACCTGTAAAGCATGAAAGGAAGATTATACTCAGACTGGGGGAACAGACAAATAATTTCTGTTACAATGACAGTGTGTGAATATTACATGGTAATGATACACTTTCACACATGCTCATCCTGCCTGGCTGACTTTGTATTCTAGATTATCATTGGATGAGTCTCCTGCTCCAGTGACACACCCTACTACACTCATGCAGTGGCCAGGACAGTCATGTGTCGTCCAAGTTACTCCTCCATTAGTAGGCCCGAACAATCATGTGATCCATACATCTCAGCATGTACATCCCAGAGAGAAACATTCCACAACTGGTTCCATGAGGACTGCATGACCACTCACAATCAAACAGGCTATGTGGACAGGTTCAACACACAGCAACCAGACACACATGTGACATATGTGTGGACAACATGACTAACTTCATGTGACGTGAAGGCAACACACAGGTGTTGCATCATCATGTGTTTGCAATTTTCGGTCTAGCTATGGCGTCTACATATGTAGGTATGTTGTTTCTACATGACGTACTCACTGGCCATTATGACCAGTAGAGTACAAATAGAGCAGTTCACGTGTTGCTTTTCAGACACAAATGCAACAGTACATTCCATGCAGCTACAGCCATCTGGTATGTGTTGCAAAAATGAGGCATCGGCCTGGTAGCATAGGTTTTCATACACACCCGGCAACAAATACACATTTGGACACATATGTATACCTTTGTAGCGCAGCATTTGCATCATTTTGTGACGCAGAGAGGGGGCTACTTAGCAAAATACAAATAGATGTTGCATTTTACTGCTGTTATTGGGTGTACATGTGTAGCAAAAATGGGGATTTATGTGTATGCCCATGGGCCTAGGTTTCCCTAGTATAACACGCAGTCAGCTACTTATTTTGCAGATTGGCTACCAATCATCACATGTTCACGCACACATTCCTATTATTCCCATGTAATTGATTATTACTCACCAACATAGCCACCAATCCGGAGTCCCAGGTGGTCCAGCAGGTCCTGTTCCCTGCTGATCAGATCTGCCCAGCGGTGCTTGAGTTGATGGATATTCCTCAGACTCCCGTAGACCCGGACCAGGTGATGGCGCACCTTCTCCCAACGGATTTTCCTCGCCTCCGTGTGATACCCCTGTATCACACGGCCCCCAGCCTCCAGCATCAGTGGGAGGAAATGGCTTACGAGCCATATGAAGCCCCCCAATTCGTCCTCACCCATCCTGGACAGGCGAGGCCTACCTGACATGATGCGAGGTGTAAAAAAGTACCAAAGAAAAATGAAAGAAAAAGTGGGAAATGGGGAAAGGTAGAGGTGTGAAAGAAAAAGAAGAAGGAGAAAAATAGCCCAACTAACCCCCCAAACTATGCAACCCACAACAGACTCCCACAGACAATACAAACTATCACAGGTATAGACAAAACAACACTAAACAGACTGAGACAATGTTTGACAACAATAAAAGATTGACACAAAGACAAAATACAAGGCACACAGGACACTAAAGCAGTAAAACACAGGACAACACCTTTCACACAACCACACAGTCTAGATAACTCTGAGACTGCAAAGTGAAAGTGAAAGTCAACTCCCAGTACAGATTTGGTAAACAGGATATCCTATTACATCACTTCCTGCATAAAATGGCCGCCGTTTTTATTTTCGCGTAATGCGTCATATTTTCACGCATACACAGATGTGCGTCATATTTTTTTGACGCATTACAGTGCACATGATGCGGAGTGTAAAAATATGCTATGAATATTAATATTTCAAATTGTACATGAGATGACCAACATATTGTGCATGTAGCGTCAATTTCACCACGCATACATCATGGGCGTCGTTTCTTTTACACGTACAGTGGTGCACATGATGCGGAGTCAAAAAATATGATATGAATATTAATAATTAATACTGTACATGAGATGACCAACATATTGTGCATGTAGCGTCATTTTTACCACGCATACATCATGGGCGTCATTTTTTTTACACGTACAGTGGTGCACATGATGCGGAGTCAAAAAATATGATATGAATATTAATAATTAATACTGTACATGAAATGAGCAATATATTGTGCATATAGCGTCATTTTGACCACGCATACATCATGGGCGTCATTTTTTTTACACGTACAGTGGTGCACATGATGCGGAGTGAGAAAAAATGGTATGAATATTAATAATTAATACTGTACATGAAATGAGCAATATATTGTGCATATAGCGTCATTTTGACCACGCATACATCATGTGCGTGGTTTTTATTACACGTACAGTAGTGCACATGATGCGGAGTCAAAAAATATGATATGAATATTAATAATTAATACTGTACATGAGATGACCAACATATTGTGCATGTAGCGTCATTTTTACCACGCATACATCATGGGCGTCATTTTTTTTACACGTACAGTGGTGCACATGATGCAGAGTCAAAAAATATGATATGAATATTAATAATTAATACTGTACATGAAATGAGCAATATATTGTGCATATAGCGTCATTTTGACCACGCATACATCATGGGCGTCATTTTTTTTACACGTACAGTGGTGCACATGATGCGGAGTGAGAAAAAATGGTATGAATATTAATAATTAATACTGTACATGAAATGAGCAATATATTGTGCATATAGCGTCATTTTGACCACGCATACATCATGTGCGTGGTTTTTATTACACGTACAGTAGTGCACATGATGCGGAGTCAAAAAATATGATATGAATATTAATAATTAATACTGTACATGAGATGACCAACATATTGTGCATGTAGCGTCATTTTTACCACGCATACATCATGGGTGTCATTTTTTTTACACGTACAGTGGTGCACATGATGCGGAGTCAAAAAATATGATATGAATATTAATAATTAATACTGTACATGAAATGAGCAATATTTTGTGCATATAGCGTCATTTTGACCACGCATACATCATGGGCGTCATTTTTTTTACACGTACAGTGGTGCACATGATGCGGAGTGAAAAAAAATGGTATGAATATTAATAATTAATACTGTACATGAAATGAGCAATATATTGTGCATATAGCGTCATTTTGACCACGCATACATCATGTGCGTGGTTTTTATTACACGTACAGTAGTGCACATGATGCAGAGTCAAAAATATTGTGGATGTAAATAATAATTTGAAGGTGAAATATCAAGACACTTTTGGATACATTTGTATCTGACTCTGCATTGTGTGCACTCATGTACATGAACAAATTATGACGGCCATGCTGTATGCGTAGAATATGGAGCAAATTTATCCAAATGTCTTCATGTGTTTAGCTTTGGAAAGGTGATTTGTCATGGTAAAACGGTGCGATGTGAGACACATTTGTGTTTGTATATGACAAATGTCCGTACTTTTATGTATAGACGGCCTTCACACTGTGATGTTTGGGATACGTTAACTAATGTATTGACCATATTTGACAACATATTTGGTGTAATTGCTGATGGCTATTTTGAAATGAGGTTTTTGATACCATTATGTATTCCGTCTCCAAAATTTCCCCACCTTTATGATGGGGATGCTTTTATCTGTAGTCCTAACAGGGAGTGGGAGAGTCACTTTCAGTTTTTAGGGGGCTGACCATGTCCCATTATGATTTTGTGTTTCATATTTGTGTAGGACTTGTGACATGGAGGCCACACATGTGCCTTATGCATGTGTTTAGTTCACAAGTACATGATTCCTGTATGTTTTGGGGGTGGTAGAGGTGGAGTTAGGCCCCCAGCACCCTAGGATTTGACCATCCAGAATAGCTACTGTATCCATGGAGTATTTTTATCATATCCTGGCAAACCTGCAGCAGCGGGCGAATGTAAGGCCATATGGTATGAATGACTGTTGACCATTCATTCATCTCATTAGCCCATTTGACGTTTGCAGTATTGATGATTTGGAGCTAAGTTGCATACCATTTTCATATGACTAAGGGGGTCATTCTGACCGCGGCGGGCGGCGGTCGCCGCCCGCCAAGCGGTTCCCGCCGAAAGACCGCGGCGGTCATTCTGGCTTTCCCACTGGGCTGGCGGGCAACCGCCAAAAGTCCGCCCGCCAGCCCAGCGGGAAACACCCTTCCCACGAGGACGCCGGCTCAGAATGGAGCCGGCGGAGTGGGAAGGTGCGACGGGTGCAGTTGCACCCGTCGCGAATTTCTGTGTCTGCAAAGCAGACACTGAAATTCTTTGTGGGTCCCTCTTACGGGGGCCCCTGCAGTGCCCATGCCATTAGCATGGGCACTGCAGGGGCCCCCAGGGGCCCCGCAGCACCCCCTACCGCCATCCTGTTCCTGGCGGAAGACCCGCCAGGAACAGGATGGCGGTAGGGGGTGTCAGAATCCCCATGGCGGCGGAGCGCGCTCCGCCGCCATGGCGGATTCTCAAGGGCAGCGGGAAGTCCGTTTCTGGCCGCGGCTGAACCGCCGCGGTCAGAATGCCCATCGGTGCACCGCCAGCCTGTTGGCGGTGCTACCGCCGACCTCCGCCATGGCGGTAATTACCGCCAGGGTCAGAATGACCCCCTAAGTTTGCAAGACTCTCAGCGTTCACGATGTGATAATGCGAAGATTGTTTTGCTTGTCTGTGTCCCTTTCTGCATAAACTGGTTTAGTGTCATGTTACAATCTTCCTGCTAGGTTCAAACTGGGACACAACTGTGATGGTCTACTTTCAAATATTAGGTTGGTTGTATGACATATGTGTACATGTGTGTGGGAATGTGGATCCAGTATGACCTGGCTGTGTGTATGTTGTCACTGTAACTTCAAGGTCTCCTCCTGAGTTAGTGGCAGCTGATGTTGTTGCAATTGTGTATTGCTCACATCATACACTTGAGAGAAGCCATTGATGACATGTTCACGTACACATGGATGGTCCCACCCTGTCTCTGAACACGTGTGATGTGACTTTCAAATGATCTCAAATTTTGGGCTGGATGAGAGACTGTTTCAGTTGTTTGGATCCGGCATGTCTAATTGTCACATTTGTACTCTTGTTGGGCTCTGTGTATGGTAATGTAACATGTCACATCCTACCCTCTGTGCATACAGTTGTGATGTTTATTTTTGGTGTGATGAATTTTAATGGCATTCTTGATCAATGAGACGACATTCATCTTCAGCTATTTCAAACTAAAGGTGGTCAGAAATGAATAGGCCAAAGCATGATGTGGTGTTTGTGATCTGTGTTTATTTACAAGTGTGGAATACAAGTGATTATAATGACTTAAGTAAAAAAATTGTTCACAAGCTGTTGGCGCCTACGCACTCCTGCTGCGGTGTTAGGTTGTTCCCCCTCCTGTTGCAGGCCAGCATCCTCCTCATCATCATCCTCAGGCATGTCTGGGTCCGGTTCAAGGAGGGGAATGTTCCTTTGTACACAAATATTGTGTAATATGGCACAAGTGAGTATGATTTTGCATACCATCTCTGGGGAGTATAGTAGGCTTCCGCCAGTGATGTCAAGGCAGCGGAACCTTGACTTTAGGATCCCAAAGGTCCTCTCCACAATGCTGCGTGTCCTCTTGTGGGCGTCATTGTATGCCCGCTCAGCAGCAGTATTTGGGTTCCCATATGGTGTCATTATCCAAGGATGGATGCCATACCCCTGATCAGCTGAAAGAGAAACACAGAATGGTATCAATTAGATGTAGGAGGCACTGTTGTACGTATCTTTGATGGCAGTAGTTGTGTTGTGTTGTCTGTGACTATTTTGTGTACTAATGTGACAACCTATGGTTGTTGGTGGAAACTTTGGCATTGTTTTTTTTCCTTGGCTGAGCAAGTGTTTGTTGTCTAACTGTTTGTCAGCAGGATGTATTGGTTTCTCAAGTACAGTGTGCCCTCCCTTGCATTGTGACTTGTGACACAGGTGTCCGTGTGTCCTCACTGGGGGTGTGATGATAGTTCCATGCAGAGTTGAAACATGAAAGGGTATTAGAAACGTCCATATGAACATAGCCAGGCCATCCCATCCCTTAAAGGTTATGCATTGTATTAGTGTACAGGTTATTGTGAGACTTCCAATTTGCAAGGTGACATTTAGGCAACCACAGTCATGAATGTCTTCACACTAAGCTGTGGAGTAAATTCAAATGTGTGAGAGGTTCAATGGTGACTTGTGACACATGGCTAGTGATGTGAGTACCTTAGTGTGTCCCTGTCTAGGTGTTGCTATTGTGGTGTATGTGTTGTTTATCCTAGAGGCTTTCTGTGCAGTGAGTATATAAGTAGATTTTTGTCCTTACCAACAAGTAGTCCATTGCCATACCGTCCATCCTGGAAGTGTTGGTTGATGGTGCAGTGACGGAAGATGAATGCGTCATGTACACTCCCAGGATATTTAGCCACAATGTTGCTGATCAGTCCTTGGTGATCGACTATGGCCTGCACGTTGATGGAATGTGTGTGCTTCCTGTTGCGGTAGAGGTGTTCACTCGCAGCAGGTGGCACAAGGCGTACGTGTGTGCAGTCAATTGCACCAAGGACGTGCGGAAAGCCACTGATGGCGTAGAACCCCTGTTTTGTTTCCTGCTGCTTCTGCAGTGTGTTAGGGAAGCAGATGTGGCGGGGTGTCAGTCCAATGATGGCATCCAGTACTTTAGGCAGGAATGCGGAGAAAGATGGTTGTGAGATTCCACCAACCAGGGCACCAGTTGTCTGAAAGGAGCCACTTGCCAGCAGGTGAAGTACGGCAAGCAGCTTTGTTTCTGTTGGGATAGTGCGTGGAGTCACTAAAGTGGGGGCCAATTGCTGTTCAATATTTGTCAGCAGCTGCTGAATGGCCTGCCAGTTCAACCGGTACCTCTGGATGATGTCTCGTTCCCTGAGGCCATGCAGGGTTGTTCTTGGGCGGAATATCCTCTCCTGCCTTCTGCGCTGTCTTTGGGGTCCCTGCTGTTGTTGTTGTGGCTGCTGTTGTTGCTGCAGGGCTCTGCGTCTACGTGCACGTTGAAGAAAAAGCACCTCCATGTCTCCCTGTTGCTGCTCTGCTGCTCTGCTGCTCTGTTGTTTGTTCTGTGTGTTCTGATTAAGTACAGGTGTGTTTGCCCCATTTTAACGCCTGCCCTGACCCAGGCGTTAAAATTTCACGCTATTCGTGCTTTGCGCCATTTTTTTGCGCCGCCTGCCGCGCAAGAGTGATTTTTGCCCTGGAGCATAAATACCACGCACCGCTATGTGCGTCTGTTTTTAGACGGGAACGCCTTCCTTGCATCTCATTAACGCAAGGAAGGCGTTCACGCCAAAAAATGACGCTATTTGCCCATACTTTGGCGCTAGACGCGTCTAACGCCAAAGTATAAATATGGCGTTAGTTTTGCGCCGAATTTGCGTCGAAAAAAACGACGCAAATTCGGCGCAAACGAAGTATAAATACGGGCCTGTATACCTTAGTGTTGTGCATTTGTGATTGACATGTTTATTTTGGTGCAAGCGTTTATGTTGCTACTGGACACTTACATCAAAATGAAATGTGTTCCTGCTATTGTGACTGGAGAATGCATGTGTTATTATTTTGACATGATGTGTCAATGATATGCATGTATGCATTGCACAGGGAACCTGGCACCTTACAGCTCAGTGACATCTAATGTTTGTGATGTAGAGCACACACCAAGGAGACATGTGACCTTCATACATCTCTGCCATGTTTGCCGTTTAGAGGTGAGATTGGCAGTACATTCTGTATACACCCACTTGTAGCATGTTGTAGTGGAATTGCTACATTATCATGGGATTGTTTAGTTTCTATTGAGTATAATGTTTCAGTTCATTAATAAGATTTGTCTGTGGAATTGTTGCAAACACCTGTGTGGACACATTCCTCTTTGTAATTTCTGTAACTTTTTGTGTAGGTGTACATTGCCATGAAGGCAGTTTGTACCAGATTGGTGGGAGCTACTTACATCTTGAGGTACAACATTACACACATAAGCATTGCACTTAATTATGGTGCTATTTGCCAGAGAAATATACACCTGCACAAGTCCAGTGCTATTGTGAAGCAACAACTCTGAGGATGATAGATATGCCTGTGACTTATCTCCGGTTTCGGTGACAACATGGTTGATTTCGGTCTTGGCCCAGGAGCAGCAGCAATGCCAGGATGGGTATGACCAGGTTCTTGGCAGCAGGAAAGTGAAAAGTGTAAAAAGGTGAGTTTTGTCTTTTTAACTTTCTCAATCTACCTACTCGGGAATCGAGGTTTAACAGCCACAGTTGCGTTGGTGGGAATGCACAACGTGATTAGCTTGGCAGTAAAAGGGGCTGGCATCCTTCAGCCAGCCGCTTTAGCCTATGGTGCCGTTGATGAGGGTAGAAATTCTTGGCAGTGACGGCTGTATTTCACCTATGCTCCCGCTAACATCTAAATAGGGCGGGTGGACCGTCATGGCAGCAGGCGGGTTTTCAGATGGAAAAGTGGCATTGGAACTGTAACTGCCAGGATCTAAATCAGGCCCTCCACCTACAATAAGGGAGATACCATCTAATGATTCAAAAGTAACATTAAAATCCCCAGAAATCAAGTGAGGTGACTTATCTGACCTACTTTCAAGCTGGTGCACAAGCATCTTCCTTGCAAGCTCCACTGTGTATCGATATCTGCTGAGACCAAAGACTAAAGATGAAGAGGTATTAGATTGCAGAATTCTCGTGGCATCTAAATGTTTCCTAAGCCCCAAATTACAACATTATCTGCGAATCCATTTTCTTCTTGAAGCGGCATATGCCGGACAGAAGAACATAATATGTGCAATGTTCTCTTTAGCTTTTAAAGTGCATAAAGTGCAGTTTACCTCCGGTCCGACTGGACTATCCAGTTTCCATCTCGCTGTGAAGGAATTGATAAAAAGGATGCCAAAACGAAACTTCATGTGCAACGTTTTTGCGATAGGGGGCTGCACAATATTCATCTACAGTTTGAATCCTGTGCTGGATTTAACAGTCAAACACTGTGCAGATAGCCTGCTTATACTTTGATACTTGGGCATTGATGAAGTCTATTCGAAACATAATCCCAGTAAGTTTGTTTCAAAAGGGTTTTAGAAGGAGCAGACAACAGGTTGGAGTCACTCCAGAAAGTACCTAAACCCAACTGAATAAACCAAATTTGAACATATGGAACCCGGGGGACAGTGAAGTGGTTCTCTAGTCCCAGCAGGTCTTTTAGTCCCTCCCTGTAGTGGACAAGTTCTTGCCTAACCCACAGCTTTACCCAAAAGACCAAGGACCTCCGAGCAGCTAAATACTCGATTCTCTTAATGCCTGGATCTTGATACACCGGGATCAGAGGGGTGCATGTTGCTACAAGACGTAGTAATACGGTTGTAAATGTATTTCCCCCCACAGAAAGCTTGCCTAGATTATGCATTCCTCACAGTTGTGCTCCATACAGCGCCGCTGTTTGGGCCTTATACTTATATACCTCTAGGACCGGAGAAACTACTTTGGATACAGAGGCTTGATGTTTCTTTAAAACAGCCACAGAGCTTCATGCGAGAACTCTTCTAGATTTAATTATATGGGGACTCCACAACAATTTCCAGGTTATATCAAGGTAGCTAAAGTTAGTGAAATACTCTAACTGCTGCTCCTTCACTGCACTGCAGCGTTTGAAAGCCCTATGTGGTCTTATGGTCATATACTTTGTTTTGCCCAAGCTTATTTAAAGGCCCTTGGTTGCACACTAGTCACTAAAGCTGACAAGTAGTCTTTATAAACCCCTCGGTGTCTGGGGATATTAAGGTGGTATAATCTGCAAAGAGTAAGGCCAGTATTGGGATCACACAGTGCTTAGGGCAGTCATGAGTGGATTTCTGTTCATTCTATACTTCATCATTAACATATAACGAAAAGGAGTAGGTGCCAACACGCACCCCTGTCTCACTCCCCTTTTTAAAGATATAGCATCAGTGACCCCAGCGGAATTTAGCATAACTGTTGTGGTGTAAGCTTACAATCTATATTACAAGGCCTTCGGTACTCCCTGCTTTTTTAGTGCAACTCACAAAAGGCTCCTTGGAACAAGGTCAAAAGCCACTTTTAGGGCGGCAAATGCGACATACAGGTGTCCTTTCCTCGTTTTTGTGTATTTCCATGTTATGCATAAGAGAGTGAATACCTGGTCAACCGTACTCACCCGTGTTATAAAACAACTCTTCTTATGGTGATAGTATGTTGTTTTCACCAATCCAACTACCAAGCGTGCTCAGGACGTGCTTAGCATATGCTTTTTGCAGGATATCTATTAGGCTAATTGGTTATAATTAGCAGTCTCCTGCCCGTTTACATTTTTTAATATAGGGATGAATTCAGCCCCTCTCCACGTGTAGGGGACTGGGGCGCCTGATGCCACTGCATTGCATAGTAGATTAACATAGGGCAACCATACCTCCTTGGCATGCTTCAGCAAATCCCTGGCTTGATGGCTTCAATCACTTCTCTTGTTTTTTCTAGGCTAAAAGAAGTGGCATATCTTACACCATGTTCCTCTCTTATTTCTTCTAGTCTAAATTGAGTTACATGTACTCCACCATAATCTGCTGGACTGTCAAACAACCCATGCGAGACCCTGGGACATCGAGTAGGTTCTGAGTAAAGATGAGTCAATTCCACGTTTCAGGATCTATGTAGTTGTCCAT
Organism: Pleurodeles waltl; assembly: GCF_031143425.1. Lineage (NCBI taxonomy): Eukaryota > Metazoa > Chordata > Amphibia > Caudata > Salamandridae > Pleurodeles > Pleurodeles waltl. The sequence continues at coordinate 360,500,856 of NC_090449.1, read as the reverse complement.
GCGAGTCAGCGTATGTTTGTTGCCGTGTGCTACAATTTTTCAAAAGATAATGTGAACTCTGTGCTTTCGGCTGCATTGATAAAATCATTACAAATAGCATTATCCCATTCTCTTTGTGCTCGAGCAAGCAGTTTCTTTTATTCAAACATGGCTTCCCAGAAAGCCACAATATTCTTTGCATTTATCGTCTTTAAAAGTTGTCTTTCGGCTACTCAACAATCCATTGAGTACCAAGATTAGATAACTGTACTTTATGCACTTCGCCTTTTACATTATGTGCGGGGATCTTAGTTAAATAATCTTTTAATTTCTCTACTAAAGTGCAATGGTTATCTGCTGTGGGAATGCCAGGAAAATACCAAACAACTTAAGGGGACAGTGTGTCCGAAAATGCGCTATAGATCTATTAGACCATAATATCTTGTTTGTCACTATGGATTGCCATTTAACTGACCTACTATTATTTTCAATCATTGGTTATACTTGTGTTACTGTATGCCTGTATCAGGTGTCAAAATCTAAAAAAAAAGTTCCTGCCAGCCTTAGGTAGAACGAAGGGTAATCACTGCCTTCCATATTGTCTTCTTTAAAATGTATTATCTTATCCCAGAATGCTGTACTAATCAATACATAATCGATCTTCAACCAAGCAACACCTTTTTTATATGTAAATGAACTGTGGCTGTCTGATTCCATCCTACCATTGCATGCTCCGATTCCATGTTCTGATGCTAGATGGGCTAGATGCATGGCAGCTGCTGAGCATGGCACTGGACAGCCTACATGTAGTGGAAGTATACCTCTTGCTTGCCATATCATCTTCCTCTAAAATCTGGTCTATACCCGATATTCGTCCAAACTTGCAGATAAAAACACCACCTACGATAATTCCTGCGCCAAGATTTAGAGTACTGAAAATTCGATCTAACTCTTCTACTAAAGGAGACTCTGCACTGGACTTTCTTGGTTTAATTTAGACCTTAACCAAGCATACTTCAGTTCCGATCAGTGTTTTTACCCTAACTCCTAACATGTCTGGTAATTCAATATTTAGTACTCCAATCGAAGCACACAGCGAGATCGTAATCCATATGGCCAGACATCCTTAAGGTCTGCCTTTCCATGACGGAACTGCATTAATACTGATCATGTTGTATCCTGGCTTATGCGGTGGTTCTGTTAGCCAGGTTCCTGAAATAAGAAGAAATGGAACTGTTGTATATATTATTGCTAATCAGGGTATACCAGTTTCTGCCTCACTCTGGCGATATTCCATGAGATCAGGGCCATAGATTCTGGTTGTGCCATCTTTTGGTCACCAGGCATGAATTCAATCTTGGTGACCCCTTTGGGCACTGAGTTTTACGTCCCTCTACCACCATTTAAATGTTCTCGAAGTTGGACCTTGTGGATGCTACAGTATGGCTTATTAGCCAGGGAATGGCAGGGTGGAGGATCGCATTCACCTGAAAGTGAACTAGGACTCAGCTCAACGGCACTGCTAGGTATATATTGTGCTGTGGCTATAGTCTGTGTTCTTCCGTGGTTATGTCTGAGTGCGCAACCAACAAGCATTGCCAGTCACATCTGATCTAGCGAATCACCTCATTTTTTCTGTGAGTCTCCATTATCTGTAGCATTTGGGCTTAGCTTTGGGGCATTAGTCATATACAAGTTATGTTCTCTATTCATGAATGCACTTTTCTTATTGTAAGGAAATGCCTCCTTGGCATGGTTACCCCCTGATGTTTTGCCTTTGCTGATGCTAAGTTATGATTTGAAAGTGTGCTGGGACCCTGCTAACCAGGCCCCAGCACCAGTGTTCTTTCCCTAAACTGTACCTTTGTCTCCACAATTGGCACAACCGTGGCACCCAGGTAAGTCCCTTGTAACTGTTACCCCTGGTACTAAGGGCCCTGATGCCAGGGAAGGTCTCTAAGGGCTGCAGCATGTCTTATGCCACCCTAGGGACCCCTCACTCAGCACATGCACACTGTCTCTCAGCTTGTGTGTGCTGGTGGGGAGAAAATTACTAAGTCGGCATGTCACTCCCCTCAGAGTGCCATGCCAACTGCCTGTGGCATAGGTAAGACACCCCTCTAGCAGGCCTTACAGCCCTAAGGCAGGGTGCACTATACCACAGGTGAGGGCATTTGTGCATGAGCACTATGCCCCTACAGTGTCTAAGCAAGGTAGACATGAGAGTATATGGTCTGGGAGTTTGTCAAACACAAACTCCACAGTTCCATAATGGCTACACTGAAAACTGGGAAGTTTGGTATCAAACTTCTCAGCACAATACATGCACACTGATGCCAGTGTACAATTTATTGTAAAATACACCCAGAGGGCATCTTAGAGATGCCCCCTGAAAACATACCCAACTTCCAGTGTAGGCTGACCAGTTTCTGCCAGCCTGCCACACACCAGACATGTTGCTGGCCACATGGGGAGAGTGCCTTTGTCACTCTGTAGCCAGGAACAAAGCCTGTACTGGGTGGAGGTGCTTCTCACCTCCCCCTGCAGGAACTGTAACACCTGGCGGTGAGCCTCAAAGGCTCACCCCTTTTGTTACAGCGCCCCACGGCATCCCAGCTAGTGGAGACGCCCGCCCCTCCTGCCACTGCCCCCACTTTTGGCAGCAAGGCTGGAGGCGATAATGAGAAAAACAAGGAGGAGTCACCCACCAGTCAGGACAGCCCCTAAGGTGTCCTGAGCTGAGGTGACCCCTGCCTTGAGAAATCCTCCATCTTGAGTTTGGAGGATTCCCCCAATAGGATTAGGGATGTGCCCCCCTCCCCACAGGGAGGAGTCACAAAGAGGGTGTAGCCACCCTCAAGGACAGTAGACATTGGCTACTGCCCTCCCAGACCTAAACACACCCCTAAATTCAGTATTTAGGGGCTCCCCAGAACCTACGAAACTAGATTCCTGCAACCTTAACAAGAAGAAGGACTGCTGACCTCATGCCCAGCAGAGAACACGGAGACGACAACTGCTTTGGCCCCAGCCCTACCGGCCTGTCTCCCAACTTCGAAGAAAACTGCAACAGAGACGCATCCAACAGGGACCAGCGACCTCTGAAGCCTCAGAGGACTGCCCTGCACCCAAGGACCAAGAAACTGATGTGAACAGTGGCCCTGTTCAAAACCAGCTACTTCTTTGCAACAAAGAAGCAACTTTCAAAGACTGCACGTTTCCCGCTGGAAGCATGAGACTTCACACTCTGCACCCGACACCCCTGGACCTGCAGAAAACAAATACCTCAGGGAGGACTTCCTGGTGACTGCGAGCCCGTGAGTAACCAGCGACGACCCCCCTGTGCCCCCACAGCGACGCCTGCAGAGAGAATCCAGATGCTCCCCCTGACCGCGACTGCCTGTAACAAGGGACCCGACACCTGGAACCGACACTGCACCCGCAGCCCCCAGGACCTGAAGGAACCGAACTCCAGTGCAGGAGAGACCCCCAGGCACCCCTCTGCTTAGCCCAGGTTGTGGCTAACCCGAGGAGCCCCCCCTGTGCCTGCCTGCATCGTTGAAGTGACCCCCGGGTCCCTCCAATACTCTCTATCTAAAACCTGACGCCTGGTTGCACACTGCACCCGGCCGTCCCTGTGCCGCTGAGGGTGTACTTTCTGTGCCTGCTTGTGTCCCCCCCGGTGCCCTACAAAACCTCCCTGGTCTGCCCCCTGAGGACGCGGGTACTTAACTGCTGGCAGACTGGAACCAGGGCACCCCTGTTCTCCATTGAAGCCCATGTGTTTTGGGCACCTCTTTGACCTCTGCACCTGACCGGCCCTGAGCTGCTGGTGTGGTAACTTTGGGGTTGCCTTGAACCCCCAATGGTGGGCTACCTTGGCCCCAACTTTGAGACTTGTAAGAGTTTTACTTACCTGCAAACCTAACCTTTACTTACCTCCCCCAGGAACTGTTGATTTTTGCACTGTGTCCACTTTGAAAATAGCTTATTGCCATTATTACAAAAACTGTATGTGATATTACTTTCATTCAAAGTTCCTAAAGTAGCTAAATGAAATACCTTACATTTAAAGTATTAACTGTAAATCTTGAACCCTTAGTTCTTAAAATAAACTACGAAAATATATTTTTCAATATAAAAACCTATTGGCCTGGAGTAAGTCTTCCTCATGTATTGCCTGTGTGTGTACAACAAATGCTTAACACTACCCTCTGATAAGCCTACTGCTCCACACTACCACAAAATAGAGCATTAGAATTATCTACTTTTGCCACTATCTTACCTCTAAGGGCAACCCTTGGACTCTGTGCACACTATTTCTTACTTTGAAATAGTATATACAGAGCCAACTTCCTACACTTATCATGCTCCATAGAGGGTTGTGGGGAGATCGAATAGGGGCTCATCCCATGGGGGTACAAGTTATGCAGTGCTCTCTTGGTTTGTTTTAAAGTTCTCCGTGGGGTTACATGATGCTGTACGTTAGCTAGGGAAGGGTTGTACAAAGGTGTTCTATGGCCATTATAACTCCTTAATTGTGCCGGTCTGAATTGCAAATTAAGGTCACTGTTAATCCTTCTGCCAGAATGTAGTTGGCCACTCTCCCCCTCGAGATGTTGCACCATATCTTGCCTTAGAAGGTAAAAAGAGTGTTAAATCCTTAGAAAACAGTGCTAACGCTGTTAGAGTGAAAAAGTACCTGGGTTGCATCAAAATAACATCGCACGGGTGAGGGTGCATCAGAAAAGGGAAGCGAATCGTCGATTTCTCACTCGCAAGTGAGACCGTGCGTCATTCCTCCTTGGGTCGGGATGGCTTGTGTTGTTTTTCCTCTCCTCAGGAGAGCAATGCGTCGATCCGGACAGGCACCACGGGTCCTGGCAGGCTTTGCGTTGTTTTTCCATGCTCAGCGAGGTTTGCTAAAAAATTCTGCCGCACGGTATCAGCAAAACCGCACTATGTGGGTTGCGAGGTTATCAGACTCAGTCTGCGGGTGTTGTGTGTCGTTTCTCCAGCTGTGTGTGTTGATCTTCCAGCCGTGATGCAGGTGGAGCGTAGATTTCAGCAGCGTTGGCCGGTGGCGAGTCACTTCTCGGCCACGTCGTGGAAGATGCTTTGAAAATTTCCCCGAACAGCGGTCTGCGTTTTGATTTTTCAGTCTTGCTCTGCCAGATTCACCTTTCAAGGCCCCAGAAACTGGATTTGGGCACCACTTGGCAGGGCAGGAGTCTCAGCAGAGAGTCCAGGTGCTGGCAGGGTAAGTTTTTAATGGTCCTGAGACTTCAACAACAGGAGGCAAGCTCAGGAAAAACCTTTAGCGATTTCTTCACAAGCAGGAATGCACAACAAAGTCCAGTCTCTGTCTCCTTGCACAGGCAGAAGCAGCAACTGCAGGATAGTTCCCCAAAGCACAGTCAAAGGCAGGGTAGCACTTCTCCTCAGCTCTTCAGCTCTTCTCCAGGCAAAGGTTTCTCTTGATTTACAGAAGTGATCTAATTTTTCAGGGGCTTGATTGCTCTTCTTCTACCCATTTTGGCCTTTGAAGTAGGCCTACTTCAAAGGAAAGTTTCTCTTGTTTGAGAGATCCTGCCTTGCCAAGGCCAGGCCCCTGACACACACAGGGGGTTGGAGACTGCATTTTGTGAGGTCAGGCACGGCCCTTTCAGGTGTGAGTGACCACTCCTTCCCTCCCTCCTAGCACAGATGGCTCATAAGGATATGCAGGCTACACCCCAGCTCCCTCTGTGTCACTGTCTAGTGTGAGGTTCAACCAGCCCAACTGTCAAACTGACCCAGACAAGGAATCCACAAACAGGCAGAGTCACAGAAATGGTATAAGCAAGAAAATGCTCACTTTCTAAAAGTGGCATTTTCAAACACACAATCTTAAAATCAACTTTACTAAAAGATGTATTTTTTAATTGTGAGCTCAGAGACCCCAAACTCTACATGTCTATCCGCTCCCAAAGGCAATGTACACTTTAATCAGATGTAAAGGCAGCCCCCATGTTAACCTATGAGAGTGATAGGCCTCACAACAGTGAAAAACGAATTTAGCAATATTTCACTGTCAGGACATATAAAAAACATTACTATATGTCCTACCTCAACCATACACTGCACCCTGCCCTTGGGGCTACCTAGGGCCTACCTTAGGGGTGTCTGACATGTAAGAAAAGGGAAGTGTTATGTTGTAGTATATTGGTAATAGGGCTTTAAGGAAGAGAATGTTAAGAGGATAGAATCTAGCGGTATCCCGGTAACAGGGATCTGTGAGGAGGGAAGAGAGCGTGAAGAGAGAGGAGGCGGTTAGAAAGGACGGAGCTGGGTCAAGGGTTTTAATACAGATTGTACTTACGAAAATAAACTTCTACTAATGAAGAACTGCATTGCGTATTATTTCAGATGAAGACTAGTGGATGTAACAGTGGCGATGAGCTAGTACAACCGAAGTACGATGAATCCAGCGAGGACCGAAGGTTACCACCTGTGAATCGACCCCTGACCTCGGTAAAAAACAAGGACGTCGGACGAAAGACGAAGGACGTCCAAAGTATACAAGCGCAAGTACAAATAAACACTATTTTAGTGTTTACAGTTTTGCGCATGCGAGAACACGTTGAATGGCAGCCTCATGAGCGCGCTAAGCGTAGAGCGTGCTAAACATCTGAGTGCTTAGCAACGCGACGCTAAAGGAAAAAAAAGGGAACAAAGAGTTGCCTAGCAACGCGATGTTGCAAGGAAATAAAGGAAAATAAATCGTGTATGAAACATCGCATCAGAGCCTAAGTATTTAAGTGCATCCTAAAAAAAAAAAATATATAATAATAATAAACATGATGTATGATGCTGTGAATGCACCATAATGCACGCAGTACATGTACAAGGAAAATAACGTACTTTTAGAAAACGAACGAACTTAACCTGTACATAACGATGGCATCGCAATTAATAAACCCACCACCAATTTTCCTACAACAGCCAGGCGAACCAGGCATGATTTGGGAAGATTGGAAAGATGCGTTTGTTACCTACTTGGATGCTATTGGAGGGGAGATGTATGCAGAGAAAAGGAAATTGGCGATTTTAAAGCACTGTCTTGGTGTGGAGGGAAGGAAGGTCTTGAAGCCTCTACCTTTGCAAGGTGCACAAGGAGAAGATTCAGATCAAGAGGAGGAGGTGTATGAAAATGCCATAAAGGCGTTGGAAGAGAACTACGGGAAAAAAATGAATATTGTGGTGGAGCGGCATACATTTTTCTCATGCACTCAGAAACAGGGAGAGACAATAGATCAGTATGTAAGCAACTTAAGAAGATTGGCTATAAGTTGTAAATTCAAGGATCTGAATGATGAAATAATTTGTGATCAACTCATAAATAGACTAAGAGATATGAAGATACAGGAGAAATTACTTGGTTTAAAAAATCCTACGTTGGAAAAAACGGTTGAGGTAGCAAGACATATGGAAAGTACACAACAGTATGTTAAAGAATTGAATAGTACGGATGCCGGAAGTAAGGAACAAAATACTGTGAGCGAAGTAAAGTTTATCAGGAGGAATGTAAATGAAGGATATGGGAAGAAGAAAGAATGTTATAGATGTGGCAGTAACAAACATTTGGCGGAGGCAAAGAATTGTCCAGCGGTCAACATCAAATGTTTTAAGTGTAAAAAGATTGGACATTTTGCAAGAGTGTGTAGGATGGTTGGAGACAATAAATTCAAGAAATCTGTAAATGCAGTAAAAGAAGGCGGAATACACAGTAAAATGAGAGACAATAGTGCGAGTGAGGAAGAATTGGAAGTCATGACCGTGGAAGAAGAAGATGCAGCGGTGTGTACCCAACAGAATGTGAAGAAGAAAGAGTATAAGCCACCTAAGTGCATTGTCGAAATAAATGAGAGACAGTTACATATGTGGGCAGATTCATACTCGCCATTCACATTAATAAATGAACGGGTTTGGGAAACCTTGGTAGAAAACAAACTTAATCCAACTGATGTGGTGCCGGAAGGATATTGTGGTGGTAAGCTTCCAATTTTGGGTTATTTTGAAGCAGAACTTGCATTTAAGAACAGGAAAACCACAGGGAAGATATACGTGGTGCGTCAAGGGAGATCGTTGCTTGGATGGAAGGAACAACGAGCTTTGGGAATTATACTGGATCCCAATCATCCGGAACAAGTGTTGCTAATGGAGGAAAGTAAGGAAGAGATATGGGTGCAGAGGTTTCCTAAATTGTTTGACAAGAGATTGGGTTGTCTCAGGGGTTTTGAACATCAGATCATTTTAAAGAAGGAAGCGGTACCCAAGATACACAAGGCTCGGATGGTACCATTGGCATTAAGAAGTAAAGTGAAGGAAGAACTTCATAGGTTATGCGGAGAGGGCGTGATAGAGCCAATAGAGGTATCTGAATGGTTGAGTCCAGTGGTCATAGAGAAGAAACCTGATGGAAGGATCAGAATGTGCATTGATTTAAGAGACTTAAATGACAACATATTGGTGGATCGTTATCCGTTACCAAGGATAAACGAAATGTTAGCTAGTGTTCGGAAAGGAAGATGTTTCACGACCTTGGATCTGTCTAATGCCTATCATCAAGTGCGGTTGTCAAAAGAGTCTCGACATTTAACTTCATTCATCACGACAGAAGGAGCATTTCGGTGTATCAGGATGCCTTTTGGGCTGGCATCTGCCTCTGCGGTGTTCCAGAGAATAATGCAAATGATTCTGGGCAGTGTGAACAACACTTTGGTTTTCCAGGATGATGTCTTGATCTGGGGAGAAGAAAAGCAAGCGCATGATAGGGTATTGTTGGAAGTTCTGGAAAAGTTGGAAAAAGCAGGACTTACCATAAGTAGGAAGAAATGTAAGTTCTGTGTTGAAGAAGTAGAGTACTTAGGGCACACGTTGAACCAAGATGGCATAAAACCAAAGCTTAAACTGATAGATGCTATATCGGAAGCTCCGTCCCCACAAAATAAGGAACAATTGAGGTCATTCCTTGGGTTAGCTGAATATTACACAAAATTTGTAGACCATTTTGTGGACAAGGTGCATGTGCTAAGAGGTCTGATGAAGAAGGGATGTTGATTTGAGTGGTCTGAAGAATGTCAGGAAGCATTTGAAGTAATCAAGAGGGCGATAGTAAAAGCAATCACATTGAAACCATATGACCCTGATGATCAGACCATAATTGTGGCGGATGCAAGTAATTACGGATTGGGGGCAGCCTTGTTGCAGAGACATGAAGGCAAAGAAAGAGTGGTAGCTTTTGCATCACGTACGTTGAAGGGTGCCGAACCAACGTATTCCACAATCGAAAAAGAGGCTTTAGCATGCTGGTGGAGTGTGCAACATTTTCGAACATATGTGTGGGGAACAGAATTTGAGTAACGGACCGATCATAAACCATTAATAGACATCTTTACGACGAAAGGAGCAAGCAGGGCTACACCAAGAATTGCAAAATGGATATATAGACTACAAGAATACACGTTTAAGATGGAATATGTTCCGGGTATAGGGAATATAAATGCAGACTGTATGTCTAGATTGCCAGTGGATGGTGATGAGAAGATTGAAGAAGACGAGTGGGTGGTGGCAGATGTATCAGACGTGGACGGAGCCATAGATAAGGAGGAATGGGAAGCCGCCATACGAGAAGACATAGGGCTGAATAAGATAATGGAACAATTACCGGAGATGGGAAAAAAACAATTGAATATCGATTTGGCTGAATATAAGAATGTGTGGGAGGAATTGTCCGTGATTAATTGAATACTGAGAAGGGGGGACAAATTGGTTGTACCAGATAGCTTAAGAGAAAGAGTGTTGAAACTAATGCATGAAGGACATGGGGGCATATCCGCCATGAAGAGGAAAGTTCGAGCAGATTATTGGTGGCCAGGAATGGACAAACATGTTGAGAGATATGTAAGAGATTGTGTGGCCTGTGCATGCAGCGATAAGTCACATGTGTTGTCGGAAACAACTATTAAATCGAATGAATTACCGGAGAGAGCGTGGGAAAAGGTTGCCATTGACATATGTAGCCCCTTTGAAAGTTTGGGGTGGACGGACAAATTTGCAATTGTTATGATTGATTATTATTCCAAATGGCCGGAAGTGGCGTTTGTGAGGGAGGTGAAAGCGGGTAATGTGATAACGTTCTGTGAGGAAATTTTTAAGAGAGAAGGTTGTCCTTGAGAAATAGTCAGTGACAATGGGCCACAATTTATTTCGGGTGAGTTTGAGAATGTTCTCAAGAAATGGGGGATTAAGCACCATAGGACTCCGGTATACCATCCTAGGGAAAATGGTATGGTTGAACGATTTAATCGTATGTTGGGGGAAAACATCCAGTTGGCTGTGGGCAGTAACTCTTCATGGAAAACTCAGATTAGAGATATGTTGTGGAATTATAGGACAACACCACACAGTGTGACTGGTGAAACGCCGTTTTTGTTGTTAAGAGGGAGAGGGGCTTGTACGGTGGCGGTACCAGCATGGGTGGTAAAGAATAGGAAAACTGTAGGAGATTCTGAAGAGATTTGTCAAAGGGTAAAGAAGTATCAGCAGCAGTATGTGTCAAGGCACAACAATAAGATTAAAAGAAAACAGGTGGTGTATGAAAAGGGCATGTGGGTAAGAGCTAGCACAGGCAACATGGTAAGGAAGGGTGAGTCCAAATTATCAGAGCCTAGGTGTGTGAGTGAAGTCAAGGGGAACTGTGTTAAACTGTCGGATGGTAACTGGTGGAATGTGAGGAGGATAGTGAAGTGTACGGACGTGGAGAAGGAGGAATGGCTCAGGAAAAAAAAAATGAAGGAAGTACGGATTGAAGATAGTATGAGTAAAAGGTCAAGTGACAGAGTTAAGGAAAGACCAAGGAAATTGCGAGACTATGTGTGTTATTAGGGTTATAGATATAGCGCTGATATTAGTTTTAGGATTTTGTTATTTTATATATTTATTATGGGTTCTACTCAATTGTTATATAGAATAGGGGATGTGTTATGTTGTAGTATAGTGGTAATAGGGCTTTAAGGAAGAGAATGTTAAGAGGATAGAATCTAGCGGTATCCCGGTAACAGGGATCTGTGAGGAGGTAAGAGAGCGTGAAGAGAGAGGAGGCGGTTAGAAAGGACGGAGCTGGGTCAGGGGTTTTAATACAGATTGTACTTACGAAAATGAACTTCTACTAATGAAGAACTGCATTGCGTATTATTCCGGATGAAGACTAGTGGATGTAACAGGAAGGTTTAGGCCTGGCAAGTGGGTACACTTGCCAAGTCGAATATACATTTAAAACTGCACACACAGACACTGCAATGGCAGGTCTGAGACATGATTACAGAGCTACTTATGTAGGTGACACACCCAGTGCTGCAGGCCCACTAGTAGCATTTGGTTTACAGGCCTTGGCACTGCTAGTGCACCTTACTAGGGACTTACTAGTAAATCAAATATGCCATTCATGGATAAACCAATCAACCATACAATTTACACAGAGAGCATATGCATTTTAGCACTGGTTAGCAGTGGTAAAGTGCTCAGAGTTCAAAAGCCAACAGCAACAGGTCAGGAAAAATAGGAGGCAGGAGGCAAAAAGATTGGGGATGACCCTGCATAAGCAAAAAAAGTCCAACACGACCCCCTACCAGCCTAAAGCCAGGGGGAACAATCAATTCCTTGGTGTACTTCCCTGATTGGGGCGATAGAACAGGCACCCACGCCCACAACAGCAGGGGCATGTTTCAGTTCTTTGCCTTCCTGACTCCAGTTGGATCCCTCTGTCCATATTCTCAGGGCCCACTAAGCTAACCCATGGGGAACCCTTCTCCACATCTGCAGATACCATCTGTGCAGCACCTAACTTTACTTTGCTCACAGATGTATCCCTATGGGCAGATAGTACCACCAGGGCCAACACAGTGGTGTTGCCCATTCCAGCCCCGGGGTGTGACTCTCGTTCCCCCCACCCCCAAGAGCATCTCTGTCCACCAAGACAGCAAGCCACAGTGACCCCGGACACCTGTCAGGGATGAGAGCCCGACCTCAGTCCTCTGCAACCACTGTTACTATAGAGGGTGGGGGGCGGTAGCCTCAGGTGCCTGCCACCCTTTGCCCACTCTCTCTTCCACCTTGTCAGGGATGACAACCTGACCCTGGTCCTCCCCTCTGGGGGTCTGTACCCTCCCTGCAGGATCGGCACCCCCAGAGTCCAAAATTGTCAGGGTGCTTGTAGAAGCAGTCCTGCGCAATTATCCCACCAGTGCAGGGATGTTAACTTGCAACTGGTCCTCCAACCTCAAGTCTGTACCTTCAGGTTGGATTAGAGCCTTTCCTCTCCCTGCCCTCCCTTCTGGGGTCCTGCACCACCCCAACTAGGAGTGGCCCCCAGAAGACATAATGGTAGGGGCACTGTTAGCAGTAGCCCCTTCCTCCAGGTCAGAGGGGACACCCTGAACCTGGCCTTCCAATCCAAGGTCTGTATCCTTAGATTGCACTGGGGTCAGGGGTGAGTGTCCCTCTCCCCTGCTCCTACTCTCAGGGTTCTGAATTCCCCTCCCAGGGAGAGTACCCCTTGAAATCACACCAGGGGGGGTGATTGGGCAAACCGCCGCCCCCCCCTTTAGGTCGGTGATTACCCCCTGCACCTAATCCTCCAGTCCAGGGTCTGTACCCACAGACTGGACTACCGCCTGGCAACCCAGGACTTCCTGGGGGGCATACCTACCCCCCACCAGGTCAGAGTTTACCCTCTGAACCTGGTCATCCAACCCAGAGTCACCACCCTGCGGTTGAACCACTGCCTGGTGCACCAGGACTTCCTTGGGAGCACACCTATCCCACCAGGTCAGAGTTTACCCCCTGAACCTGATCATTCAACCCAAAGTCACCACCCTGCGATTGAACCATTGCCTGGCACACCAGGACTTCCAGGGGGGCCCACTTACCCCCCTCAAGGGACACACCGTCCCAAAGGGCCACACAAGAGTCTGGCTGGTGCAGGTCTCCTGACCTCTTCCCATCTGACAGAGTCTGGATTCCCCCCTACCTAGAAATGATTTCACCAAGGTCATTCCTGGGGGGCTCTGCTCTCAGAGCTGACCCCTGACCCTCCAGGTTCTCCACTGGGGTCCGCAACCCCCTTTCATGCCTCTGTCTGGACTTCTGCACCTCCTCACTAGGAGTGGTACTGCCAGACGCCACAACTGGTGGGACCCTGGCTACAGCCGCCCCCTCAAGTTATCCTGACACGGTGGGTTTTCCCTCAACAGATGGCCCTACGGTACAGGCTAGGCTCCCTTCCTGGTGTTCCCTCATGGAACCCTCCAGGACCTGGAACCGGATCTCGGGCACCTTGGGCTTCAGCCCATCCACCATTCCCTCTCCTCTGAGACTGGACATGGGGTCCCTCGCCCATCCCACTACACTGGGACCTACCTGAGACACTGCAATCCTTCCCTACCTCACCTGGTTGGGAAATACCTAGACCACTCCCCTCAGGAGCACCCCAAATGCCTCTTCAGACTCTCTGGTACTCACCTAAAGGTCTACCTCCAGTGTAAGGTCCCTGGGGTCAGAGAACTCACACTACACCTGGTGCTGGCGTAGCTCTGGAAAATAAGGACTAGACATATGCTTTCCAGCAATTACATCACTCAGCCCCTCATACAAATTAACCAAAGTACCCTTCACCCAACCATCCAGTGACTCTGCTTTGAAAAAGCACCCCACATCATCCTCCTGAGACTGGTGAGACAGTACCTGATGTCCCTGACACTCAACCCACACTCTTCTGGGATGTCTTCACACTCCACAACCAGGACTTCTACCTAGGGGGAACCCCTCTCCCTATTACTCTCACCTGGAGTCAGTAGAGTATCCCTCCCACCAGTAAGAATATGACTCCCCACGCCAGTTCCCCAATCCATCTCAGGGACCCTGTGCATCACTGGAGCTACCTCATACCCCTGAACCTCCTTGTGTGTTATAACTCCCTCCTTCAAGTAGGGCACCCCATCTCTGGGCATGTGCACTTCTTCAGCAGCACTGGACATAAGATTTTTGCTGTCACCATCTGAACTGGACTCAGCCTTCATGGCTTCCATTATCAGCTCTTCACAGCTCAGCTCTTGAGCTGCCAACCTTTCTTTTTTTAGGGCTAAGGCTCTCTTCTCCTCAGCCCTCTCAAGCTCTGCATCTAGTTCTTCCAGACTCTGGATTCGAGCTAAGAGCCAATCATCTCTTTCTGTTCCCTCCTCAGGGTCACTGCCCTCCTCCTCAGAGTAATCCTCCTCCTCAGAGTAGTTCTCCTCCTCAGACTCATTAGGTGGTGTTGCCAGACAACGTTTCAACTCATACTGAAACAGGGCTGACTCAAGATCCTCCCTTCTGGATTTCTTGTTCACAGCCAGTCCCCTTTCCATTCAGAATGCTTTAAGCTGCCACTTTTTATACATAAATAGGTGCCAGAAATTGACTTCCATTCTGCAAAGGCTTCGCAACCAAAAACCAGAGTCCAAAAATATTAGCAATATTTCCAGGAGGACATCAGAGAACAAAAAGCAGAATCACAAGGCAAGTAGTATGTGGTCACATAGTGGTCTGAACTCAAACAGTAGTGTACAAGTAATCACTGTATGTCAAGTACAAATACAAGTCCAAATCCCAACCGCTGATCACCAATGTTAGAAATGGGGTCTTTGGTTGACAGTCAGGTTGCCCTCTGTTCAAGCAAGGCCCCTCACTCTAGTCAGGGTAAAAGAGAATCACCCTCAGCTGTCCCTGAGACCTCAAACAACAGGAGGCAAGCTCTAAATCAAGCCCTTGGAGATTTATTCTCAAGATGGAAGGCACAAAAAGTCCAGGCTTTGCCCTCTTACTCTGGCAGAAGCAGCAACTGCAGGATAGCTCCTCAAAGTACAGTCACAGGCAGGGCAGCACTTCAGCTCTTCTCCAGGCAGAGGTTCCTCTTATTTCCAGAAGTGTTTCTAAAGTCTGTGGTTTTGGGTGCCCTTCTTATACCCAATTTCTCCTTTGAAGTAGGCCTACTTCAAAGTAAAGTCTCTTTTGAATGTGAAATCCTGCCTTGCCCAGGCCAGGCCTCAGACACTCACCAGGTGGTCGGAGACTGCATTGTGTGAGGACAGGCACAGCCCTTTCAGGTGTAAGTGACCACTCCTTCCCTCCCTCCTAGCACAGATGGCTCATCATGATATGCAGGCTACATCCCAGCTCCCCTTGTGTCACTGTCTAGTGTGAGGTGCAACCAGCCCAACTGTCAAACTGACCCAGACAGGGAATCCACAAGCAGGCAGAGTCACAGAAATGGTATAAGCAAGAAAATGCTAACTTTCTAAAAGTGGCATTTTCAAACACACAATCATAAAATCAACTTTACTAGAAGATGTATTTTTATATTGTGAGCTCAGAGACCCCAAACTCCACATGTCTATCTGCTCCCAAAGGGAATCTACACTTTTAATCAGGTTTAAAGGTAGCCCCCATGTTAACCTATGAGAGAGACAGGCCTTCCAACAGTGAAAAACGAATTTAGCAATATTTCACTGTCAGGACATATAAAACACATTACTGTATGTCCTACCTTAACCGTACACTTCACCCTGCCATTGGGGCTAACTAGGGCCTACCTCAGGGGTGTCTGACATATAAGAAAAGGGAAGGTTTAGGCCTGGCAAGTGGGTACACTTGCCAAGTCGAATTTACAGTTAAAACTGCACACACAGACACTGCAATGGCAGATCTGAGACATGAATACAGAGCTACTTATGTGGGTGGCACAACCAGTGCTGCAGGCCCTCTAGCAGCATTCAGTTTACAGGCCCTGGCACCTCTAGTGCACCTTACTAGGGACTAGTAAGTCAAATATGCCAATCATGGATAAACCAATCAACAGTACAATTTACACAGAGAGCATATGCACTTCAGCACTGGTTAGCAGTGGTAAAGTGCTCAGAGTTCAAAAGCCAACAGCAACAGGTCAGAAAAAATAGGAGGCAGGAGGCAAAAAGATTGGTGATGACCCTGCATAAGCAAACAAGTCCAACAAACAATAAACTGCAAAGCAAAGGAATAAATGGAAAATCTTTGACATAAAATAATGCATATGTTCACAAGCTACATGATTCAAACAAACATGCATGCATATCCTTTTTAACAAGAATTATGGATAAGATGGGGTTGAAATCTCAGCCCTGTGAAACATAGTCTACAGTAATACATCAACACTATCTTAGATTTCAATGTTTGAGCTTCTTCTGCTGCAGGAACACGTCAACTCTTTAAAGAAGGTCCAGCTATTGTGTTTCCTCTTTCAAAGGCAACTAGGAAACTGTATACCTTACATATCTTCTGCAAATATATCCCTTGTATACATGGAAAAATCAGCAACCAAAGGGGCATAAATCTCATATTATGTCAGTAATATATAAATAATGCATACTGTAAACAATAGTTACCTCAGCCCCACAAGGTGCATTTGAGGTGCTATCAAATCAATGAGAGTTCAAGCCCTGCATTTATTATCTGTTGTAAAGAAAAAAGTGTGCAAATTCAACCACACAATACAAGTACTGCAAAACATATTTACCTAAATGATTGCAAATCGTTAGAAATTGGTTCTCTAGTTAGCAGAGACATGATCCTTGCTGGAGCAGGGATAACAGTTCTAGTCAGGGTAAGCCACAACACAACCTTTATTATCCTGTGCTCACCATCCAGTAGCATGGCACAGAGCAGGCAGCTTAACTTAGAAGGAAATGTGTAAAGTATTTGTGCAATAACTCATACAGTAACGCAATGAACACATCACAAAACGTACTCCACACCAGTTTAGGAAAATATATAATATTTATCTGAATAAAACAAGACCAAAATGACCAAAAATGCAATATGCACAAGTCAAGATATTGCTTTTTAGGTGTTCAAGTAAGTCTTAATTCATAGGAATCAATGGATGGATCTTTTTAGCACAAAGTACCTGGGATGTATCAAAAACAATGACGCTTCAGTCTGCAAAGGAGGGGAGTTGTCGGAAAGTAAAGAGATGTGTTGATTTTTCCAGCAAGGTAGAGTTGATGCATCAATTCTTTCCTCAAATGCAAGGTGATGCGTCAATTCCCCGGCACGCAGCCTTAGTTCCTTACTGTGATGTGGGGTTTGATGACAAATTTGATGCCCAGGGATGATGCATGTAAAATCCAAATGCACTGTGATGATGAAATGGGTCCTGTGTTGATTCTGCAGGCACTGGTTCAGTTTTTCAGCTGTGAGACAGCTGCTGCATCGATTTTGCAGGTGTTGCCTAGATTTTTTGCAGCATGGTGGATTTTCTCTCTTAGGTGAAATCTTTGATGGCCCTGAGACTGCTTAACAGAAGGCAAGCTAACAAGCTCTTGGAGATCCCTTGTGGGGGCGGGGGACAAAGTCCTTCCAGTAGAGTCAGGGAGCATCAGGGCAACAAGAAGGAGAGCAGTCCTTCCTGAAAAGCAGTCCAGATGGATCCTTTGGGCAGCACTGCAGTCCTTCTGACAGAGTCCAGTTGTAGGTCCAGAAGTGTTTGATTTGAGAAGGTCACTGATCCAGTGTATTTATACCCAGGTGTGTCTTTGAAGTGGAGGAGACTTCATAGAGTGGTTTCGAAGTGCACCAGTTCCCTTTTCAACCCATCCCTGCCTTTCCAGGAGATCTGTGGGGCATTATTAGCCCTTTGTGTGGGGTCAGGCCACTAGTCTTTGAATTGTAAGTGAGAGCCCCTCCACCCTTTCTGCCCAGAAAGACCCATCAGTATGCACATGAATGTAGATGCAGCTGAGTTTCCTGTGTTTATGGCTATCTGGGTGGAAAGCTCAAGGGGAGCTGTCAACCAGCACAGACTAGAATTGGGGACATGCTAAAAGGCGCAAAGAGCAGTAAGGGTAGAGAAATGAAGACTTTCTAAAAGTTGCATTTCTCAAATAGTAATGTTAAATCCAAAATCACCAGTAAGCAGGATTCCTCACTGCCATTCCAACCATACCAAACATAACAATGGCACTCCTTTCAGATCAGAAATTACCACATAAAACTATATAAGGAAATTTCCAATGCTGGCCTATGAGAGAAGCAGGCTTCACATTAGTGAAAAATGGCTTTGGCTGTTTTCTTTTCACTGCCAGGACAAACAAAACTTACGAGAACATGTACTGCCTTTTACTTACATAGCACCCTGCCCTATGGGTTACCTAGGGCCTTCCTTAGTGGTGACATATGTAATGAAAGAGGAATTTAAGGCTTGGCAAGTTGGTTTAAATGCCAAGTCAAAGTCATAATGAAACTGCGCACACAGGCCTTGCAATGGCAGGTCTGAGACATGGTTAAGGGGCTACTTATGTCAGTGACACAATCAGTGTTGCAGGCCTACTAGAAGCATTTAATTTAACGGCCCTGGGGACATCTGGTGCAATTTACTAGGGACTTATAGGTAAATTAAATATGCCAATTGCGAGGGAGCCAATGTTACTGTGTTTAGGGGAGACAGCATAAGCACTTTAGCACTCATCAGAAGTGGTAAAGTAAGCAGAGTGCTAAAACCAGCAAAAGCAAGATCGGAAAAATAGAGGGAGGCAGGCACAAATTTGGGGGAAGACACCCGAAGGATGTCAGATTTAACACAAATGATGCCTCATTAGAGTCAGGACTGAGGACCAATAATGTTGCCAAAATACCCAGAATATGACACCTACAGTTCTGAAACAGGAGAGAGTTGTAATGCAAGCCAGTGCAGGTGCTGCAGTGTAAAGGGGCCACCACCCTTCAGGGGGTCCCTTTCAGACTAGGCCTATGAATGTCAGTGACAGATGGAAATCTCAGGATCCCTTGTCACATTATGCTGAGCCCCCAGAAGTTTGCATTATGCCACTAAAACAGAGATTTACAAGTGTGCAGAAACTTTGTTAACAGTGGATGCCATGCATACGAAGGAAGGTTCCTGATTTTTTAGCTACATTTGAGTAAAAACTGCACAAACTCACTAGTAATGACATATTGAAGAAAGACATAAAACACACAGTCAACTTCACTAGGGTACAGGAACAGAAGATCCAGGTTTATGGCATCACTACTCTGGCTTGGAAGTCTGTCCAACAAAATATTTGAAAACATAACCTGTGAAAATCTACAAAATACCCTTGTCAGAACCCCTTTCAGAGGGTCACGGGGGAAGCAGGACATACTGGGCCCAACAATGATGGTTGAGGTCTTTTACTACTGATGTCCCAGTGCCCAACCTACTTTGGAGCCCACTCAGACGGGTCAAGTATGCCTTCTGCACTTGACTCTCAGTGGTTGCTGTGGTCGATCACACAAGGCTCCCTCTGGGGTGATGTAGATACAGGTCCAGTAGATTGGACTCATAACTCAAAGTGCACTCAGTACACACACTAAATCAATGTCCAGCCAAATACTTACTTGTATAAGAAAAAGTAGTATTACATTTTAAAGATGAGTGACTGGAGATTGCTCGGGCAGCATTCCAGTCCAGGGGTTTTAACCACCACACCATGCTATGCATTATATAACTTGTCAAACTAATCTAGTTTATTTGGATTGGGGTGAGAAAAATGACATACTAGTCTCATGGAGAGCCCCCTACTAGTATAAGGGTGTTTAAAGGTTACAATCTTTAGTTTATATATACTCTTAGACCAGATCCAAACTCAAATTATGTTGATTTAGTCATCCAAGCTTTTAATATATATATATATATATATATATATATATATATATATATATATATATTATTTAAAGATGAGTGACTGGAGATTGCTTGGGGAGCATTCCAGTCCATGGTTTTTGACCACCATACCATTCTAGGCAGAGGACCGCTTTTTGCATTGTTTTCTTCAGAGACAACAGTATTTCAAGAATTATTTGAGAAGAACTGACAACCTTTCAGTGGTAACAGAAGGTAAATTTAAAAGTTCCAGCATATATTCATGTGACACTTTATTTATTAAGGCAAAATAGTGATAAAACAGTAGACAATAAGAACTCACCTTCAGAACATGAGAAGTGTTTTTCTAGTACGACGGTCAGCAGATCCACCACGTAAAACACTTGCTTTGCCTACCTTGGCTCCTAAGTGCAGAGCAAATCTCTGTTGCACCTATGGGACAAAAAAGAACACAACGAAAAGCTCAAGTAAAGAGTCAAGAAAAAATGATATGTTAAAAATATAACCCTATCTAGTACAAACCAATGTACAAAGCAGTTTGTAATCTAATTATTCAGGAACACAAAGACTTTCATCAACAATTTGGTGCAAAGCTTCCCACCCCTACATTCTATGTTCTAGCTAACAGCAAAACTACTACTAACAATGCCCTTCACAATCCCAGTCCCACTCACAATAGTAGGGTGACATTGAGTGTCATGTACATTGTAAGTGGCTGGCCTGACTTATAGTGGGTACCTTGTGGTACTTACACCTTGTGCCAGGTCCAGTTATCCCTTATTAGTAGATTAGTAGTGTTCTAGGAGCTCAGGCTGATAGAGGTAGCTATAGCAGAGCAGCTTAGCTGAACTAGGAGACATGCAAAGCTCCTACAATATTACTTATATCACATAGCACTATATCATAAGAAACACAATACTCAGAGTTACTAAAAATAAAGGTACTTTATTTTAGTGACAATATGCCAAAAGTATCTCAGAGTATATACTCCCTTAGGAGGTAAGTAATATACACAAAATATACACACAAACCAAATCAGGTAAGTAAAACACTTAGAAATGTAGAACACAATAGAATGCAATAGGAGACAATAGGCCTAGGGCAACACAATTGTCCACTCCAAAAGTGGAATGTGAACCACAAATGGACCCCAGGCCTAGTGTAGTGTGTAGAGGGTCACTGGGAGTGTAAGAAAACACTAAGGGTGTCCTAGCTACCCCACCCTAAGACCTTGAAAAGTAGGAGTAAAATTACCCTACTACCCCAGAAAGACAGTAAAGTCGAGATAGGGGCTCCTGCAAAGGCAACAACTGACTGTAAAGCACTGAAGATGGATTCCTGGACCTGAGGACCTGCAAAGGGAGGGGACCAAGTCCAAGAGTCACGCAAGTGTCCGGGGGGCAGGAGCCCACTAAACCCCGGATGAAGGTGCAAAAGGGCTGCCTCTGGGTGGAAGAAGTCAAAGATTCTGCAACAACAGAAGGTGCCAGGAACTTCTCCTTTGGTCAAAAGATGTACCATAGCATGCTGGAGGATGCAGAGTTGTTTCCACGCAGAAAGACTGTAAACAAGCCTTGCTAGCTGCAAGAGTTGCGGTTGAAGATTTTGGGTACTGCCAGAGCCCAGGAAGGATCAGGAGGTTGCCCCTTGGAGGAGGAGACAGAGGGGTCGCTCAGCAACAGAGAGAGCCCATGAAGAAGCAGGCAGCACCCACAGAGGCACTTGAACAGGTGTTCAAGAAATCTGAGCATGGCAGTAGTCTCAGCACAACAAAGGAGGGTCCCGCGAAGTCAGTGGTCAACTCAGCGAGTTGAGCAATGCAGGACTGAGTGCTGGGGACCTGGCCTAGGAGGTACATGAAGGAATCCTTGCAAAAGTGCACAGAAGCATTAGCAGCTGCAGATCGCGCAGTACACAGGATTAATGTCTGGCATGGGGAGGCATGGACTTACCTCCACAAAACTTGGACAGAAGGACCACTGGACTGTCGGGTCACTTGGATCCAACTCCTGTGTTCCAGGGACCATGCTCGTCAAGATGAGAGGGGACCCAGAGGACCAGTGATGCAGAAATTTGGTGCCTGCGTTAGCAGGGGGCGATTCCATCGACCCAAGGGAGATTTCTTCTTGGCTTCCAGTGCAGGGTGAAGGCAGACAGCCCTCAGAGCATGCACCACCAGGAAACAGTCGAGAAAGCCGGCAGGATTAGGCTCTACAATGTTGCTGGTAGTCTTCTTGCTACTTTGTTGCAGTTTTGCAGGTGTCCTGGAGTAGTCAGCGATCGATCCTTGGCAGAAGTCAAAGAGAGCAGTGCAGAGGAAATCTGGTGAGCTCTTGCATTCGTGATCTAAAGGGGAATCCACAGGAGGGACCCTAAATAGCCCTCAGAGGAGGATTGGCTACCTAACTATTTAAGAGCCTATCAGGAGGGGTCGCTGACGTCATTTGCTGGCACTGGCCATTCCGAGGTCCCCATTGTGCCCTCACACCTCTGCATTCAAGATTGCAGAGGTCTGGGACACACTGGAGGACTCCTGGGCACCACCCCTGGGATGGTGATGGACAGGAGAATGGTCACTCCCCTTTCCTTTGTCCAGTTTCATGCCAGAGCAGGGACTGGGGGCTCCCTGAACTGGCTACTCCTCTCAGGCCCTTAACACCTATTTCCAAAGGGAGAGGGTGTAACAGAGGAAATCCTTTGTTCTGCCTTCCTGGGCTACCCAGACCCCAGGAGGGCAGAAACCTGTCTGAAGGTTGGCAGCAGCGGTAGCTGCAGAGAAAACCCCAGAGAGCTAGTTTGGCAGTACCCGGTGTCGATGCTGGAGCCCCGGAGATGCATGGGATTGGCACAATAATATCAGATTTGGCGTGGGGGGTCAATTCCACGATCTTAGACTTGTGACATGGCCATGTTTGGAGTCACCATTGTGAAGCTACATATAGGTATTGACCTATATGTAATTCACGCGTGTAATGGTGTCCCCGCACTCACAAAGTCCGGGGACTTTGCCCTGAACAATGGGGGGGGGCACCTTGGCTAGTGCCAGGGTGCCCTCACACTTAGTAACTTTGCATCTAAGCTTCACTCAGTGAGGTTTAGACATATAGGTGACTTATAAGTTACTTAAGTGCAGTGTAAAATGGCTGTGAAATAACGTGGATGTTATTTCATTCAGGCTGCAGTGGCAGTCCTTTGTAAGAATTGTCTGAGCTCCCTATGGGTGGCAAAAGAAATGCTGCAGCCCATAGGGATCTCCTGGAACCCCAATACCCTGGGCACCTAATTACCCAAAGCTAGGGAATTATAAGGGTGTTCCAGTGTGCCAATCAGAATTGGTAAAATTAGTCACTAGCCTGCAGTGACGATTTTAAAAGCAGAGAGAGCATAAACACTGAGGTTCTGGTTACCAGAGCCTCAGTGATACAGTTAGGCACCACGCAGGGAACACATACAGGCCACAAACTTATGAGCACTGGCTAGTAGGATCCCAGTGACACTTATCAAACACACTGACAACATAGGGTTTCTACTATGAGCACTGGGGCCTTGGCTAGCAGGATCCCAGTGAGACAGTGATACAGTAAAAACGCCCTGACATATACTCACAAACATGCCAAAAGTGGGGGTAACAAGGCTAGAAAGAGGCTACCTTCCTACATACATTTAATGTCTTAATGTATTTATTCACAGTAGTAGTCACAGTATTGAAAAATTGCAAAATCTGCTTAAGAAATTTGATAGGGATGGGCTGGACCCTCCTTGAAAACCTTCTGTTTTTTACTACAGATACAGCAAAAAATACTGCTTAATTGTATTATAATTTCTTAAAAGGGGAGTGCTTAAATCCTTCCATAAGAGCCTTTTCCAAGAGCACAACGCCTTATACTGCACATACCATAACTTGTGTTATTGCCATCAGCAGCATCCAACAAAATCTATAGATAGTGGTGTCTGTGAAACACAATGTCCTGCAAGCTTTTTGCTCTTTGATAGTCTGAAAGCCTGGGCTCAATATCCTGTTATGACAGTGTCTATGTGGGCAGAGTCCTTACTGAACTGAAACAGGGGCATTTCTTGTTTGATTGGCGAATGAAAGACCTCAGTGAAGAGGTGGACATAAATGGCTTGAAGCTGTAAAGCTTTGGGGATCCCTGGCACATGCCATCACTTGAACACTGAAGTGTGTTGCCCTCTCTGAGATAGGCATGGAAGCAGTGGCACCATAGAGCTTATACTGAGAAAGTGAGAAAGGATGAAAGCATAAAGTGGTTGCCCATACTTTCTGTACATCACAGATTAAAGCTCCTGAGGAGAGGCCCCTGGGCTACAGTGGTAACTGTGCACTAAGTGGTTCTGGGCTCCACTTCATGACAACACTTCACTGTATTATAGCTCTTCTAGTGCTTTTGTACCTTTTTATTGAAGGGAGGGAACTGCATCATTCGTGCATTGCATCATTGCAAGAGTAGTGTGGTACTGCCAGAAGCTTGGAATACGGTGTCTTTGTCCATATTGTTCAGTAGATTGAAGAAAACAGTCATTGGAGGTGGGGAGCACCTGGTTTCGAGGGAAGAACAGGGATCCATGTTGAAGCAACTGAACCATGCCTTAGCAGCTAGACATCACACTTAAGGATCAGGGTGTTAGTCTTGTTGTTCACAACCACAATGCAGATGGTGATACAACAGCCACAGGTCACTTCACATTCAGAGGGCATATCAAAGGCAATAAATGTGCATTCTCTTGCAATCACCCTATAATGCTCTATATGTAATAAAAGTTAAACCAGACTTTGCATTAAATATCTACTCCTCCTCACGACATGTGTAACACTGGAGAAAATATTTATTTTCTCCAAGATTTCCAAACTTTGCATGTGTGCGGTACTGCACTGCACCCATAAAGACTAGAAACAGTTTTAAAGTATGTCTAGAGTTAGAACTTTGTTACTGGAAGGGAGTCATTTAAGTACAAAAACCATGCCAGAGTCCAGCAGGAGGGCTCACCCTTGTCCAGTTGCAGGTCGAGGCAGGTCCACTTGCGCAGGCCAGCTAGGCAGCTGCAGGGAGATTGTTGTGTCACTGTAGCTCACACAGGAGGTCAGCCAACTGATCTTTGGAGTCACTTTGGGTGGCCTCTAATGGAGGCAAGAAAGTCCAATCTTCCTTCTGAGTCAACACAGTTGTGCCTCAAGCAGCAGGGGAGTCCTTCCTCTGAATTCTTTATAGGCCCAGGAATGTTCTTAAGAGTGCCTGTGGAGTTCCAATATTTATACGTGGTGCCAGCGTTTGTGTGTGTTGGGGGGAGCTCCATGTCTTATGCCCAACACTCATTCTGGGAAGTTCTTTCCCCTTCCCATCAAGGCTCTGAACTGTCTGAGGTGACTAAAGGCAGGGCAGGCCTGGCACGAGGTTTCTTTGTGTGTGGTGTGGGCAAAGCTCTTTGGAGTGTAAGTGGGCTTGGTACAGCTCCTCCACAGTCATCCTGTAAGGATGTCCCATCCTGTCTGCACTTAAGCTCCCTTTTGTCTCACTTACTGGAAGTAATACACAAATCATAACGACAGTGCAATTAACAGTCATATGACTCAGGAAACTGGCAGAAGTCACAGTTGATCAGAAGAAAATGTCAACTTTCTAAAAAGTGGCACTCTCAAAATTGTAATTTAAAATTTGACTTTGCCTTTAAAGAGGATTTTACATTACAATTCCTTTGAGTGTAAACAGCATATCTCCATCTGCTCCCAATCTAAAATTAGCACTTATTGTAATGTAATAAGATATAATATTGCTGGTCTATGAGAGAGAAAGACTTGCAACTGTGAAACAAACAACTTTAGGAGTTTTTCACTTCCAAGACATGTACACTTAAAAAGCACGTCCTACTTTTTAATTACCATGCACCCTACCATGTGGGCTGTTTAGGGTCGACCACAAGGGTAACATAGGAATTAAAAAGCAAGGTTTATGCCTGGAAGAGGGTTTATGTTGCAGGTTAAAATGGCAGTATTAAACTGTATACAGGTTGCAATGGCAGTCCTGACAGAACTACTTTAGTGACTGGAACAATAAGTGCTGCAGACCCCCTAGAAGTATTTAGTTTACAATCCCTGGGTTCCTGTAGTACCATTTACTGGAGACTTAAAAACAGCTTAAACCTGATTGGTACATTTATTTATGTGTATCATGTTTACAGAGAGAGCATAAGCACTTTGCCACTGGTTAGCAGGGAAAACGAGCACAGAGTCCTAAAGCCAACAAAACAAGTTCTGCAAAGGAAGACAAAATTCGGAAGTGACCCTGAAAAAAGGGCGATGTCCAACATTAGTCACATGTAAAACGACTACTACTGAATTACTTACTTGCAGTAAAATTCAGGTTTTATCACCAGTATTATATTTTCTGTTGCTGCCAGCTATGGGCTATCTGCTACCAAGGAAGAGCTACAGCAGCAGGTGCTTGCAGTGGCAAGAGGGAAGCATGGACACAAGGCTTGTCAGATATAACCACAGCAAACTGCCACCCTCCTCCTTTCTGGGACAAGAAAGTTTCAAATTCAGGCAGGATTTCTGACATCCTCTTTCATGAACACTGCATCAATGATCATGGTACCAGAGGAACCAGAAGCACATGGAGTGAGAGATGGGTTTAGGCATCTGGTGTTTCATGCAATGGCAGCATGGAAAGGTCTGGCACTGACCGTACCTAGGGGAGTCTCTGCATCATCCTTTTGACTTGGTTGCTTGAGTACCCAGAAATATAATCAGCAAAGGAACAGTGCAGGTTATGATATCCTGCATATCAACCTACATTTCATAATACAGAACACCTCCTAAACACAAAACATGTCTCTCTACATGATGACTCCTTTCAACAAGAAACTTTAGTACTGTGAATAAACTCCCATTCAGCACCATGCATGTAGGTCAAAGGCATGTAGGTGCTCCATAAACAGCCACATATTTCTTCTCCAATGCCTGTGTGCTAGAACAATGGACCACAAAAAGCTGGGCAGAAATGATAACAGGAGTCCTCCTTGTGAGCCCTGTCACACTAAAGATGCAACTCCTTTTTCAGTAACTTGAGAAAGATGCTCCAAAAATAGGATGATTTCTACAAAAATGATATCACTCATACCTGAGTACGTTTTGGAATGGACGTTCTCATTTTTGCTTGACAAATATGGCACTTTGATGGACCTGGCCCTATTTACAGGGTCATCCCCAAACCTTTTGCCTTCCTCCTCCTACTTTGTCTAACCTCTTGTTGTTGGCCGTAGGACTCTGAGCACTTTATCACTGCTGATCAGTGCTAAAATGCAGGTGCTCTCCCTTCTAAAGTTGGTATGATTGGCTTACACCTAACTGACACATTTAATTTACCTGTAAGTCCCTTGTACAATGGTGTCCCTATACCCAGTGTCTGTACATTAAATGCTACTAGTGGGCCTGCAGTGCTGCTTGCACTACCCTCAAAAGTAGACTTTCAAACCTGTCTCAGGGCTGCTAGTGCAGGGCCTGCATGCCCAGTTTACTGCCACAGGGACCTGGCATCTAATAGTACTTGCTAGGCCTGAAACTCCCCTTTTACTACATGTAGGTTACACCTAAGGTAGGACCTAGCTAGTCCTTTGGGCAGGGTGCTATGTATGTACTGAATAGAAGGAAGTGAGTCACACATATGTCAACAATTATCGGTTACAAATGTATGTACAAGGCAGGACGTGTTCCTGTTGGAGTGGCCTGCCATGGTAGTGACAAACAGCCTATTTGGTTTCACAATGCTGTGAGTGCTGCCTTCCTCATAGGATTACATTGGAAAGGCCCTACCCCTATGTAATGGTAAGTGAGAAATGCTGCTTACTGGTGGAGCTGAAATGTTTATTACCATAATAGAAATGGCACTTCTAAAAAGTGGGCATTTCTCTGTGTTTATGACACTGGTGTTTTGCAGCTTGACTCCCATCCACATCTGGGACAGAGAGACAGCTGGGCTTGTGCATACGTTTCAGAAAGCCTGTATACAGGGAGGGTGGAGGTGTCACAGAGGTGCATCTGCATATTGAATGGTCTTCCTGGGCTGAGTGAAGGAGAGGCAGGGCACATCTGCATTTGTAAAGGCTGAGCCCTGGCCTCACACAAAGGGCTTGTGTACCCCTACTGATGTCAGGAGCCTGTGCTGAAGGAGAGCGGGGACACTCCTAGAACCAGCTAGGACTGGTTGGAACCTCTTCTCCATCCTTTTTTAAAAGTTGTTCAAAACTGAATATAAGTACAGCAGGTTTTCCCTATGTTTTAGAGACAATAATGGACTATTGAACTGAACACAGAGGCACATATTTATACTTTTTTTGCACCACATTTGCATCATTTTTTGATGCAAAAGTGGCACAAACTTACAAAATACAATTATATTTTGTAAGTTTGCACTGCTTTTGTGTCAAAAAATTACGCAAATGCAGTGCAAAAAAAGTATAAATATGGGCCAGAATGCTGCTGGAAGGATTCACCAGAAACTGCCTTTGGACTGCCGCTGTTGAGATGACCTCCTGAATCACTACGAGGAACTGCCACTGCCTGCAACCCTTTGGCTGGCCTGTTTGCTTGGGCCCTATCAACCTGTGCTCCCCATTTGCTGTTTCCAGGGGCTGGGTGCTGAGGCCCCTGTTCCCTTGCAATCTTATTTCCTGGAGCGTGGAAAGGGCACTTGATTCAGTCTTCACAGAGCAAAAGAAGCTCTGGATTTTTTGTGGAGAGGACTAACATTCCTTTCCCTGGCTGTTTCTAGTGCGGGGAAAGCGCTGCCAGTTGCAGCTCCATGTGTAGTGCCCCCAGGGCACTGGCAAGTGCCTGTTTTGGTGTGTTCACCGCAGTGGCCCGGGCTGGGCTCAGAGAGGGTGTAGGAAAGTACTCTCTTTTTGGCATGTTACCCCCAATTTCTGCCTGATGTCAGTGTGTTTGACTGTGTCACTGGGATCCTGCTAACCAGGACCCCAGTGCTTATGCTCTCTCTCCTCTAAATTTTGTCACTGCATACTAGTAACCCAGTATCTTATCCCAAAATGGCATCCTGGTCACCCCTTATAAGTCCCTAGTATATGGCACCTAGGTACCCAGGGCATTGGGGCTCCAGGGGATCCCTATGGGCTACAGCATTTATTTTGCCACCCATAAGGAGCTCATACAAATGGTTCTATAGGACTGCCATTTCAGCCTGTGTGAAATGGTGCATGCACCATTTCACAGCCGTTTACACTGCACCAGGTCACCTATGAGTCACCCATATACCCTGAATGCTGGGTGCAGAGTACCTGTATGTGAGGGCACCCCTGCACTAGCAGAGGTGCCCCAACATCATCCAGGACCATTTTCCATTTTACGCTTGCACTATACATAGGTCACTACCTATGTACAGCTTCACAATGGTAACCTCGGAATATGGCCATGTTTAGTATCAAACATGTTTGAATCATACCCCAAGGCTTTTGCAAGCATTTGTTGTATTATTCCATGCACTCTGGGGGCTCCTTAGAGGGCCCCAGTATTGCCATTACAGCCTTCTGAGGTTTTCCAGGCAGCCCCAGCTGCTGCCACCTCACAGACAGGTTTCTGCCCTTCTGTTGCTTGAGCTCAAGCCCAGGAAGGCAAAACAAAGGATTTCCTTTGGGAGAGGGATGTTACACCCTCTCTCCTTGGAATTCGCTGTGACAGGCATGGGAGGGGTAGCCTCTCAGTGGCTCTGGGAATGCTTTGGGAGCATCTGAGTGACCAGTGCCAGCAGGTAATGTCGGAGCCCTCCCCTGATAGGTGCTTACCTGTTAACTGCTCAATCCCCCCTTTCAGGGCTATTTAGGGTCTCACTCTTGGGTGGTTCTTCAGATTCAGATTGCAAGACTCAAGCAGGGATCCTCTGTATCTTTTGCTTCACATTCTTACTGAAGAAACTGTATCTGGACCCTCCAGGAACTCTACAACTGCAACAAAGAAGTAAGATGACTTCTGAAACATTGTATCTTCAGCTCCTGCCAGCAACTGTAACTGTTTCCCAGTTGTGCATCCTCAGAGAAAAGCCAGTCTTCAGTCTGCACCAGAAGAGCGAAGGAATCTCCCTTGAAGTGAAGGAGTCACTTCCCTGCTTCAGCAGGTACTCCTGTGCAGCAACGACCGGTGGCATGGGTTCCCTCTCCTGAAGAAGTGCATGGATCCAGCAACACAGGTGGTGGACTGAAGTAGTCCCAACGGTCCTGAAGTCCAGATGTCCAACTTTGGTGGCGGTAAAACCTTGCTTCCCCACACAAGACAGTACCCCCATGCACCACGTGTTTTGCAGTTAGCAAGGCTTGCTGGCATCCTTCCACAAATTTCTTTGTGTACCGTGAAGCTCCAGTCCCCAGCACTCCTTCCTGTGATGCACAGCCTCCTGCGTGGTTCTCCGGCGGTGTGGGATCCCTTTGGGAACTCTCCAGATATTACCACTTAGACATTGAAGACTCATCTGGGCAAGGTTAGCCTTATTGTCCCTTGTTGGGCGGAGAGGGGTTGTGTAGGAAAGCACCCTCTTTTTGGCATGTTACCACCAATTTCTGCCTAATGTCAATGTGTTTGAATGGGTCACTGGGATCCTGCTAAACAGGTTCCCAGTGCTTATGCACTCTCTCTCCTCTAAATTTTGTCACGGCATACTGGTAACCCAGTATTTTATTCCAAATTGGCATACTGGTCACACTTTATATGTTCCTAGTATGTGGTACCTAGGAACCCAGGGCATTTCCCTGGTTCCAGGTGATTCCTACGGGCTGCAGTATTTCTTTTGCCTCCCATAGGGAGCACATGCAAAGACTTCTACTGGGCTGCCATTGCATGCATACACCATTTCACAGTAATTTACACTGCAACAGGTCACCTATAAGTCACCCATATACCAGGCCTTCACACTCTGAAGGCTGGGTGCAGAGTACCTGTGTGTGAGGGCACCCCTGCACTAGCAGAGGTGCCCTCCATCATCCAGGACCATTTTCCAAGGCTTTGTGAGTGTGGGGATGATATTTAAAGCATGCACTACACATAGATTGCTACCTATGTACAGCTTCTCAATGGTAACTCCGAATATGGCCATGTTTGGTATCAAGCATGTTGGAATCATACCCCAATGCCTTTGCAAGCATTGGTTGTATAATTCCATGCATTCTGAGGGGTCCTTAGAGGACCTCCAGTACTGCCATTACAGCCTTCTGAGGTTTTCCAGGCAGCTCCAGCTGCTGCCACTCACAAACAGGTTTCTGCGATCCAGCGTGGAACATCATCTGCACCAACCAGGAGCCAGCATCCGTCTTCCTGGGTGCAGTACTGACCATTCTTCTTCACCTGTGGTTCTTCTTTTGCACCTTCATCCAGGTTAGAAGGGACTCCTATTCTCCCTGGACTTTTCAGTGCTTCTTGGACTTGGCCCCCTTCTTCCCAAGTCCAGGAATACATCGTTGGTGTCTTGCAGTCTCTTCTGGTTCTTGCAAAATCTTCTATCACGTATTCTTGTGTGCTCTAGGAAAGTTACTGTTATTTGCTCCTGCTTTCCTGGGTTCTGGGGTGGGTCCTATTACTTACCTTTAGTGTTTTCTAACGCTCCCATCCCCCCTCTAGACACTAGACTTGCCTAGGTGGGAAACTGACTTTCGCATTCTACCATTTTAGTATATGGTTTGTGTTCCCGCAGGCCAATTTTTACTCTAATGAGAATTTCACTATTTGCACTGTTTTCTAACAGTTTTTACAGCTATTTCTGCATTCTAGTGTATATACTGTGTATTCTACTTACCTCCTAACAGAGTATAGTCTCATATAGTCTCTAAAGTACCTTTATTTTTGAACACTGAGTATTTTCTTTCATGTGTGTGAGTACTGTGTGACTACAGTGGTTTTGCATGAGCTTTGCATGTCTCCTAGTAAGGCCTTGGCAGCTCATCCACAGTGCCCCCAGAGAGCCTGGCTTCTAGACACTGACAACATTTCACTAATAAGGGATAACCAGACCTGGTATAATTTGTAAGTAACTTAAGTACCCACTACAAACCAGGCCAGCCTCCTACAGCTGGCTATCCAAGGTGAAAGCAAGTCTCCTCCAGGCTCGGTGAGCAGTGAGGTGCGCTGCTGGCGGAGCCAGCAAAACGGAGACCACCTGATCGGGTCGTGCACCCTGTAGATTGCACGCCGTCCTCCCAGCTGAGTCCTTCACTTGGGGAGATTAGGGGAAGTCTCCCTGCCAAGGAGGAAGGTGTGTGGGTTCCTTTCTCTGCACCCCACAGTAGAATCCCTGAGGATCGCAGGTGCCTTATATTTTAGGTGGGGGGGTCGCTCTGCGCCACTAAAGGAATTGGGGGGTAGGAGCTCTGTAACTTGAGACACGTACATCCCCATTGGCCATCAGCATTTTGTGTGGTGTCGCCTGGTGGAGGGGACAGATCAAACCGCCAACAGGCTGGCGATGTATCCCCAGCATACCGCCGGCCCCTCCAACATACCCCCAGGCTTCCGCCTGCTGGTCATAATCCCCAGGGCAGCGTTGCAAGCACCGCTGCCCTGGGGATTATGAGTCCCCAACCGCCAGCCTGTCCATGGTGGTAAAACACTGCCATGGAAAGGCTGGCGGTAAGGGCAACTGGGGGTGCCCCTGGGGGCCCCTGCACTGCCCATGCACTTGGCATGGGCAGTGCAGGAGCCCCCAGGCACAGCCCCATCGCTCATTTCACTGCCCGAATTTCGGGCAGTGAAATGTACGACTGGTGCTGCTGCACCCGCTGCACATCCACATTGCCGCCGGCTCTATTATGAGCCGGCTGCAACGTTGATGTGACTTTTCCGCTGGGCCAGTGGACGGAAACCCTGTTACCGTCCGCTGGCCCAGCGGAAAACTCATAATAGGGAGCCACTATATCGCCAGCACTGGCGGTATAGTGGCACACGTGGCTTCGGCAGTCTTTTAGGAAGACCGCCAAAGTTGTAATGATGCCCTGTGTCTTATGATGAGGTCATGGACTCCATGTTATCTGTCAGGGGCATTCTTTGGTGACGTGCTATTATGTACAGTCATGACAATGAGTTACATTGATGTTAATGCCCTGAGCTTTTCTGATGTTTCATTTTTATGGGCATGCATGATGTGGTATTGGCATTTATGATGATATGCTTGCCATTACATGTATATCTTTGGTATAATGACAACCTGACTACTGCTTATGTTGCAGGATAATCAGTAACCAATGTGTTTTATGTGACTACTGCTGGCTTTTGCTGAGTAACTGAGTAATGTTCTGACAACTGCTTGTGTAGCAGGGTATTACTGACATGTTGTGTTTGGTCTAATGATGTTTTGTTCAATACAGTTTATTTTTATAGAACTTAATGTTGTGTTTCATTTGTGGTGCATTTATTGCTTTATGTGCGTTCTGCAATCACCTTACACATTGCCTCTGGAATAGGCCTGACTGTTCATGCCAAGCTACTAAGGAGTTGAGCAGGGGTTAAATTGGGTGTGTAACTCCCTCGCCCTGACTAGAGTGGGTAAGTTCTTCCTGGCTTAAGTGCATACCCTAGCCAACCAGAAACCCCATTTCTAACACACTTGTGGCAGATTTAAGAGCCCCTGGAGCCACCTTAGCTCTGCCATAGCATCATTTTTCAGACACTAAGGTGGCACCAAAATGGCATATTTCCCACGCCATATTTACAAAGTGGCAGATTCCATGCATTGCACCACTTTGTAAACCCTTGCACCACATTATGTCTGCACCAGGCATTATATATGCAAGAGGGTTATTCCTCCATTAGGGGAGCCGAAAAAATGGTGCAAGGAAATCTAAGAGATTTCCCTGCACCATGTTTTTGACACATTTAATGCCTGCTGAGAGCAGGTCCTAAATGGGGGAATGCCATTATTTTTAATGGGCCCCTATGTACTCTGCTGCAGGAGTAACACCAAAATGTTGGTGCTAGTCCTGCAGAGTACATTAATACCGTTAAAAAAAAATATGCTATTGCCCCCTACCCTGCGCAATGGTGCACTGTATTACAAATACAGCACTCACATGGTGGTGGTTGGGCGGCACTAAGGGGCGCAAGGAAAGTGGTGCTGCACTTGGTGCAGTGCCAGTTACCTTAAATCTGCCCCTGGTTCACAGGGGTGTAACTCAACTCCCCGCTATACAGTGGGGCGAGGGGAAACCCAGGATTTTCTCATCCCATAGTGGGCCCTTCAGTAAGGCCTGCTGTTTTAATGCAAGGTGACAGGGAAAGACAATTAATAGCACCTCTGAAGCTATTTCAACTCATTCATTGTAAGTAATAAAACAACTTTTTTTAACTTTCATTTTCAGGAAACCTAGGTCTGGGTGTGGAATTAAGCCACCTGACAGAGTGGATGGGACAACTCATGAAAAGATTATCTTCCGCAAAAAAACATGTTGTGATTGCTATCATTTCCTCTCCCTGTTTCCCTCTCTTTGGATATCTCCCTTCCTTCAATTATTTTCCCTTTCCCTTCCATCTCTCTGACACTTCTGTCTCAATCATTCTCTCTCTTCTGTAGTACTCTTGAAGTTTGTTCTCTATGTTTTATTTCCTCTTTAATTCTTATTCTTAAAATCCTCATTGCATCTCATTGTCCATCCATCTATTATTAACTTGAGCACCCATCAACACATCTACCATCCTCCATTCAGCCATCCATCCAACCATTCATCTATAGCTAACACGTATCCTTGGAATCGTGCAGATGAATTGTTCCGCCACTGCTTAGGCAACAGAGGTGAAGTACATCTGCAGGGCATGTGGCTTGGGTATGACAAGGAGCCCATTCAAGGTTTTTCACAGGGAGCCCCCTCCTTGAGATTTTGACATGATACTAAGTTCACAAACACTTGCCAAATATGTTAATATACATATTATTCTTCTAGCACAGTTTATTTTTATCCCTTAATGTTAGAACTGGCATCCTTGGTGTGCTTTTCCCCTACTGGTTTGCATTCAACCCTACTGTTTTGCTGACTTTGTTTTTGCTGCCCTTAGAACTTTACCACTGATAACCAGTGCTCTTTTCTTAAATCCTGGTAGAATTGACTTATACCCAATTGACATATTTAATGTTCCTATAAGTCCCTATTAAAGTGGCACTACTTCTGCCTAGGGCCTGTAAATTAAATGCTATTCCTGGGCCTGCAGCACTGATTGTGCCACCCACTTAAGTAGCCCTTTAAAAATTTCTCAGGTCTGCTATTTCAGCTTGTGTGCACAGTTTTAAACTGCTGTTTTGACCTCACATAAGAAACCTTTTACCAGGCCCAAACCTTCCTTTTTAATACATTTAAGTCACCCACAGGGAAGGTCTCAGACAGCCCAGAGGGCAGGGTGCAAGTTTTTTAAAAAGTTGGACATTTACATTTTAGTTTTGCATGTCCTGGTAGTGAAAACTCTTAAATACATTTTTCACTTCTACAAGGCCTGCCTTTCCCATAGGATACCATGGGAGTTACCTTATTACATTCAATAAGTGATAGCTTTCAAATGCAAACAGGTCAGCAGTCCATGTTTGGAGTAATGGAATTGTAATGAAATATCCTCTCATGGTAAAGTCTAGTTTTAAATTACAATTTTGAAAATGACACTTTTAGAAAGTAAAAAGAACAAGTGGTGGACAGAATGCTGAACAATGTCAAACATTCACCCCCAGTAAAGAGATCTGGGACTAAATCCATTGTTTTTTTGCTACCCATGCCATTCCCGTTCGGGCAGTTTGGGCTGGACTGTTCCCATGGGGAACAGAGTCAAGGCTGATTTGCATATGGCTGGGTCCAAACTGGGGTGGCATGGTGAAGCCAAAGAATGATGGATTAAACCCAGATCTGTGAAAGGGGGTGAGTGTTTGAAAAGTTTCAGCACTCCATTCATCGTCCTTTTGAGTTGCTAAAGTTGACCTAAATGGGAAGGGTTTGCCCAGACATGGGTCCCTTGCTAACTGTGCCACTGGATTCAAGCTAGTCTGGCTGATGAAAGGTGATACCCGTAAACTGTTCCTAGAGTGGTTGTTTCTGATCCAGGGAGGACCTGGCATGGCAGTTTCGGCTGGACTGTTCCCATAGGGAACAGGGTCAAGTCTGATTTGCATATGGCTCGGTCCAAACTGGGGTGGCATAGTGAGCAAAAGAATGATAGATTAAACCCAGATCTGTGACTGGGGGTGAGTGTTTGAAAAGTTTCAGCACTCCATTCATCATCCTTTTGAGTTGCTAAAGTTGACCTAAATGGGAAGGGTTTGCCCAGACGTGGGTCCCTTGCTAACTGTGCCACTGGATCCAAGCTAGTCTAACTGATGAAAGGTGATACCCTTAAACTGGTGCTAGGGTGGTTGGTTCTGATCCAGGGAGGACCTGGATGGCAGTTTGGGCTGGACTTTTCCCATGGGGAACAGGGTCAAGACTGATTTGCGTATGGCTCGGTCCAAACTGGGGTGGCATGGTGAGCCAAAGAATGATGTGTTAAACCCAGATCTGTGACTCGGGGTGAGTGTTTCGAAATGTTCAGCACTCTGTCCATCAGCCTTTTGTGTTGCTAAAATTGCCCTGAGTGGGAAGGGTGTCTCAGTCGTGGGTCCCCTGCTCACTATGCCTCTAGATCCAAGCTAGCCTGGCTGATGAAGGGTGATGCCCTGAAACCCATCCCAGAATGCTTGTTTCTGGTCCATGGAAGACCTGGCCTGTCAGTTCGGTCTGGACTGTTCCCATGGGGAACAGGGTCAAGACTGATTTGCACATGGCTGGGTCCAAACTGGGGTGGCATGGTCACCAAAATAACAATGAATTAAACCCAGATCTGTGACTGGGGGTGAGTGTTTGAAAAGTTTCAGCACTCCGTCCATTGTCCTTTTGTGTTGCTAAAGTTGACCTCAGTGGGAAGGATTTGCCCAGACGTGGATTCCTTGTTAACTGTGCCACTGGATCCAAGGTAGCCTGGCTGATGAAGGGTGATGCCCTGAAACTGGTTCCAGGTTGCTTGTTTCCAGTCCAGGTAGGACCTGACCTGGTAGTTCGGGCTGGGCTGTTCCTATGGGGAACAGGGACAAAAATGATTTGCAAACGGTTAGGTCCATACTGGGATGACATGGTGAGCAAAAGAACGATGGATTAAACCCAGATCCATGACTGGGGATGAGTGTTTGAAACGTTTCAGCACTCCGTCCACCATCCTTTTGTTTTGCTAAAGTTGCCCTAAGTGGGAAAGGTATGTTCAATGTGGGTCCCTTGCTCACTGTGCCAATGGATCCAAGCTATCCTGGCTGATGAAGGGTAGTACTCTGAAACTGGTCCCAGGATGCTGGATTACAGTCCAGGGAGGGCTTGGCCTGGCAGTTCGGGCTGGACTGTTCCTATGGTGAACAGAGTGAAGACTGAAATGCACATGGTTGAGTCCAAATTGGGGTGGCATGGTGAGCAAAAGAACGATGGATTAAACCTAGATCTGTGAGTTTTTGAAAAGTTTCAGCACTCTATCCATCATCCTTTAATGTTATTTTTAGAAAGTTGGCATTTTCCAGCCTTAACCATTTAGGCCCTTATTTGTACTTTTTGGTGCAAAACTGCCCTAACGCAGTTTTGCATCAGAAAGTTTAGCACCGGCTTGCACCATATCTGAGCACCAGCCGGGCACCATATTTATGGAATGGTACAAGCCGGTGCAAAGGGTAAGGTTGTGTAAAAAAAATGACGTTAGTCCGGTGGGGCTGGCCGTATGGAAGAAGGGGGTTTTGCACCAAACAATGACGTTAAGCAGGTTACAGTAAAAAAAAAATGACTCTAACCAGCTTAGCGTCATTTTCTGATGCAGAACCCTCCATACCACATGACTCCTGTCTTAGAAAAGACAGGAGTCATGCCCACCACCCGAATGGCCAGCACAGGGGACCGGAGTCCTGGGCTTGGCCATTGCACCCAGTGCCATGTAGGGGGGCAAATTTCAGGGCCCCCAATGGGGCTTTAAAAAACAAATACTTACCTCTACTTACCTATACTTACCTGGGATGGGGTCCCCCATCCTCTGCTGTCCCTCTGGTGTGGGTGGGGGTCTCCCTGTGGCCTGGGAGGGCAACTGTGGGCTTAGTCCATGGTGTTCCACCATGGAAATAGGCCCAAAGGTCCCCTAACACCGCCCCTGACCCAGGTGTTAAATAACGGTGCAAAGCAAGCTTTCCACCCTTATTTGACCCCTCCTTCCCCGTGCATGATTTTAGCATGGGGGAGAAATATAGCGGTAAGGCCATAGAGTCATTTTTTGCACGGGAATGCCTACTTTGCATCTCATTGATGCAAAGTAAGGCCCTGATTTATACTTTTTGGCGCAAATCGTTTCCGCCGGCTCGCACCATTCCTGGACGTCAGGCGGACATATATTTAAGGAAAGATGCAAGCCGGTGGTAAGGCCCAGTTAGCGTAAAAATAACTTATGGTAACTGGGTGGGGGAGGCATAGGGGAAATGGGAGGTTGTGTGTTGAAGAATGGCGCTAGTCAGGTTAGAGTAAGAAAACTGACGTTAACCTGACTGACGTCATTTTTTGACGAACAACCCTCATGGACAGGACTCATGTCTTAGTAAAGACAGGAGTCATGCCCCCCTTCCCAATGGCCATGTAGGGAGGCCCAAGTTCGGCCCCCCATGGCACTTTAAAAAAATATTTAAAAAACTAAGTTGGACTTACCTGGGATGGGTCCCCCCATCCTTAGGTGTCCTCCAGATGTGGGTGGGGGTGTCCCAGGGGGCAGGGAAGGCCACCTATGGGCTGCTTCTATGGTCTCCGACCATGGAAATGAGCCTACAAGTCCCTTAACGCCTGCCTTAACCCAGGTGTTAAATAATGGCGCTAAGCAAGCTTAGTGCCTTTATTTAAAGCCCTCCTCCTCTCATATGTGATTTTTAGCAAGGGAGGCTAAATAAGGCGCTAAGGCCGTAGAGTAATTTTTTGCCCAGGAATACCTACCATGCATCTCATTGACGCAAGGTAGGTTTTCAAGGTAAAAAAATGACGTTACCTCCAATATTTTGACTCTAGTTTGGTCTAGCGTCAAAATATAAATATGGAGTTAACTTTGCACCGAATTTGCGTAAAAAAATACGCAAATTCGGTGCAAAACAAGCATAAGTATGCCTCTTAGGGGCATATTTATACACTTTGCACCGGATTTGCAGCCTTTTGTTTTCCGCAAATCCGGCGCAAACTCAACTCCACATTTATATTTTGGCGCTATACATGTCTAGCGCCAAAATTTTGGAGTTAACGTCATTTTTTGCCTGAAGAAAACTGCAGTGTGTCAATGAGATGCAAAGTAGGCGTTCCCAGGCACTAAATGACTTAAAGGCCCTAGCGCCTAATATATCCTCCTGTGCAAAAATCACGCACGGGAGGAGGAGGGCCTTTAATATTGCCGCTAAGCCTGCTTAGTGCCATTGTTTAACTCCTGGGTCAGGGAAGGCGTAAGGGGGCTTGCGGGCAGATTTCCATGATGGGAGACCATGGAAATTGCCCACAGGTGCCCTTCCCTGTTCCCAGGGACACCCTCACCCATCCCTACCCACACTAGGAGGTCACCCACGAAAGGAAGACCCATCCAAAGGTAAGCCTGGGTAGGTATTTTTTTTTTCTGTCTAACGCCGCTCGGGGGCCCTGACTTTGGGCCCCCTCCACGGCACTGGCCCCAAAGGCCATGCCCAGGGGACATTCATCCCCTGGACATGGCCATAGGGGTGGTGGGCATGGCTCCTGTCTTTACTAAGAGAGGAGCCATGTCCATGGGGCTTGTGCAGCAGAAAATCGGCGCTACACTGCTTAGAGGCAATTTTATTTTACTCTGAACCGTGTAGCGCCATAATTTGGCACACAAGCGGATCTCCCTATGCCTCCCCAG
Organism: Pleurodeles waltl; assembly: GCF_031143425.1. Classification (NCBI taxonomy): domain Eukaryota; kingdom Metazoa; phylum Chordata; class Amphibia; order Caudata; family Salamandridae; genus Pleurodeles; species Pleurodeles waltl. The sequence continues at coordinate 360,461,185 of NC_090449.1, read as the reverse complement.
ACCCTTAGCGCTGGCTAGCCCATTCCTTAAATATGGCACCCGGCTGGCATTTAGGAATGTCACTAGCCGGTGCTGTACTTTTTGCTGCATACCTGGGGTAACGCAGGTTTGCGCCAAAACGTTTAAATTCTGCCCCTTAGTGTCTACAGCCTATCTCTGGGTCACATAAATGGGTGTTGCTGATAGATGGGCTTTGCAAATTCCTCCTAGACAGCCACCTACATTGGAGAGCTTAGATTTGTCTGGATGGGTCATCAATGGCAGGATGGGAGAAAGAAGCTAGGTAATGCCCTACATACACTAGTATAGACTGTTTTCTGCATCCACACAAAGGGCTGTGTACCCCTTGTAGTTAGCTTGGAATCACTGCAGGGGAGGTAGGAAACATGTGCACTTTAAAGCAAAACCTCTAGAAGCATCTCCCACTTCAAAGGAGGAACCTGGTATAAATAATGGACCTCAGACACCAACTCTTCAGTACACTTCTAGACCTGTGGATAATTTGCCAGGAAGAATGACTTCTGTGCTGCTGAAAGGACTTCCACTCTGATGGACTACTGCTTTGCTGTCCTGCTGCCTTCATGCCTGAGTCAGAGGGATTGGACCTGCACCTGAACTCAGGACTCCCAGACAGACTCCAAGGGCTAGTCTGCTGGCTTCATGTTCAGAGCCACAGGAAATAATAGGCTCCCAATCACCTGAAATACCACCCAGATACAGCTTGCGCAAGCCCTTGACCTCTAAGTGGTGCATTAAGGTCCTGGAGCCTTGGTGTTGCCTCAGTGGAGAACAATTAAAGTCTTTGGGCTCTTTGTGACTGTGAAGAGGCGCGTTGGCACCAAAAATGTGTTGCTCGTGCTGCCCGCCAACGCAAAGTTCCGTCAACCTGACTGTTCACTCTACCACATCGAATGCTCATCATAGAGAGCACCATCCTAAAGCTCTGACCTATTTGTGACAACAGAATCTTCGCTCTACATCAACGACTGTCCGTAACACTTCTCTGCTCCTCGTGGCCCCCTTCCCATGAATGGAATTCTGCTCTGGACTGAGAAGGTAACTTTGCAGTGGGACTAACATGGCCCTTGCATCTGGTCTATAACGGGCAGCTTGAACTTCTGATTTTCTCCCACTCTCAGATGACCAGATAGCTGTGAGTGGCACTTTGGAGTTGGACAGTCCTGTTTAACGAAGGAGCCACATAGAGCTCCTGTCATGCTCTAATGCTGAACTGATGTCAACTGACAGAGGCAAGATGGTGGCCGGGCTGGTGGAAGGTCGGGGGTCAAATTGGACAAGATTCCTCCTGAAGTACGAGGTGAGGCAAGGATCAAGACGTTGTGATGAATACTTGGCATGCTCCATCAGGCAATATCAGGCGTCAAGAATAAAGCAAGGACCACAATTCCAAAACCCATGCAGCTCAGATAACGAGTGGGGAAGGAACCGGGATAAGCCCTGAGCAACATTGATCAAGGGACTGTGTCAGGAGCTGAGCCAGCTCACGAAAGACTGGCCATCAGGCTACCTGGCAGCAGATCTGTAATTTGGAGGGAGCAATGCGACCAGACTAACACTAGACTGTAAAATCACCCAGTCTCCCCAGTTCAACTCAGGGCACAGTCACTACAAATAAGGAAAAAAAAAAAAGGCAGCTCAATATGCGGCACCGCTAGTGGCCATCAGTGTAACATGACTTTTGTTGGTGATGGGAGGAGGGTCACACTACGAGCAATAAGCAGCTGTTAATTGACTAAAAGTGCACATTAGTTGCTAATCAACAGAGCTCAGTTTATCATAAGGACTAGGTGGAGGGGGATTAAAGCAACCTGAGAGGGGAGCATTTGGTTACCCTCAAAGTGGAGTTGATCGAAGTGCGACGTCAAAGTTGTTTGTGTAGCACAAATGTGGCTTGCTGCCCTCTTGTGATATCTTCATCTTTCCAAGTATGTGAACATGGAAAATAAAACTGCAAAAAGACCTGATGGAATGAAACATATCTCCCAGGATGGGTCAATCAAAACCTGTGCCCCATCCAAGCTTGCTAAAAATGTAAAGGGACAGGCTATGTTGAATCAAAGGTGTAAGTCCCTTTTGTGCAAAGATACCCCACTTGTCAACAAATCCAGAGAACTGTGGCTGGCTATCACAGCTTTAGCACAGGCAGAGATGCTCGCTCCAGCCTCCCCAATGCCCAAAGAAGGCTAGAACCATCCCACCCATTTACACCAGAGCAACTTGCAGCCCAAACAACCCAAACCCAAACAACCCAAACACCACACCAGATAATGGAATAATTAATTAACACAGCAATGGCAGCACTCAGGACCTTGTACCAGAACACCTGCAATGAGGGGGTGTCAATAAAATCACCAGGTGAAATATCAGCTTGGTCTCTCTCAGCAGCCCCCCCCCAAAAGAAATTATACCTAATCAGATTCTATTGGAACTTCGCAAGCTGAAGATGTTGCAAGTGGAAGCACATAGAAAAACCAATGAACAGTTGGGACAAATCAGTAACAATATTTCACAGCCTTCCTTCCAAATTTCACAAGTGGAGCAAAGGGTTTTGGACCTGGAGGACTCGTATGGCAGACATGAAACCGGAGCCCCAAAAATGAGGAGAGAATCAGAAGAATTTTAACTACAGCTCGATGATATGGAAAACAGGTCTTGACACTCCAATTTAAGTTTGGTAGGCATACCCGAGGATCACAAAGCAGTCTCTACAGCAATCAAATTGATCATAGAGCTTGTCCAAAAATATGTGCTTCCGGACCAATCGTTGGAGGACATGGTTTTAACAATAGCTCGGGCACATCGCATACCATCAATCAGTCCCACAAATGCAAAGTACATGTGCACCATTTTGGTAAACTTTGGTGGTTTTAGAGTTAAGAAATTAATTCTCTCCTAAGGGATGACAGTAGGGGGTGGTGATACGGGGGTCACCGGGAAGCAGGGGGGTGAAAACAGAGGTAGGAAGGGCAGAGGGACAAGAAAATTGGCTGCTTCGGATATCTGAGAATAGAATATCTTAGTAAATTTGGGGGAGCTAAGCAACAGCACAGAAAGGGGAGCATGTAGGAAATTAGACTCTCAGATTACATATCACCATGGCTAGTGGAGTCAGTATGCTAGCTTCCTGTAATGCGAACGGGATCAACAATTGATTGAAATCTATGGCTATTCTCGAATTGTTAAGGGAACGACAAGTACAGATTATTATACTACAGGAAACCCACCTCAAAATACAGGCCAAGCTACCCAAGACACCTGGGATTATTGCAAAGTCTTTCTACGCGTCAGCTGGAGCAGCAGTACGAGGGGTGGCAGTTCTGATCATGCGTAATTTAGGGGTGAATTGTATCAGGTCAATAGAGACACTCAAGCCAGATGGATAAAAGGAGAAAACAGCTAAAAAGCTTGATTAGCTTTAATGGCTTGATAGATGATGACACAACTGCCCTGCAGGTGCTATACGACAATTTAATCTCTCTTCCGGGCCTTCTGATGATAGAAGGGGATTTTAATATCATACAAGATGTAACCTTGGACTCATCATGCAAAAACAAGTACCAGAACAAACTGCATGCCTCCCACTCTCTACAAAAATTCATTAAGGATTTAGAATTGGCAGTTCATTGGAACCGAGAGTTCACCTGTTTCTGTAAAAGAATTAACTCAGCCTCAAGGATAGACTATTTCATAATTTCACATTTATGGGCTAAGGCCAGGCTAAGATCTTGACCAATCCATTCTCCAATCATTTGGTTTCACTGATTAAGTTAAGGATCCCAATTACGGATAGGCAACGCCTTCACTGAACATTTGATAAATCCTTGTTCACAGATACAGGCTGGGTAACAACCATCCGATAAGTGATTGACAAGTTTCTAGTATGGAATATGGGCTCAGCCACCACATTAATAGAATGGAAGACATGTAATGCCTTTATCATGGTCGAAGCCATCTCAGACAAGGCACAAATATCTAAATTAAGGTGGGAAAACTGTAACTCTAAAGCAGGTGCTCAAACAGGAAAACCTGATCCATCAAATAGTCCATACTCAGACTTCCGAAGCCCATTTGTTAGAAGCTAAGCAAAATTTGAGGGAGCATTTCATATCTCAGGAAATTGTCAATCAAATACATGCTTCCACCAGTGTTACAAAGAGAATGAGCATGTGGCGAGCGCATTGGCTTGGGCAGACAAGGAAAACTGAAATCATGCAGTGATTAAAACTATATTTGACAAAACCCAAGGGTGACTGGTTCACCAGCAAGATGAAATAGCAGTGTTTTTTTTAACACTACTACTGTTATCTTTACTCCTCCTCAATAATTGTTACTCCAGATCAAGTCAAAGACTATTTAGGAGCTGTTAACCTGCCCATTATCAATAACAAACTTAAGACTGCTGTGGTGCGGTCAATCAAGCTGGCTGAAGTTAAAGAGGCTATTAAAAGCTCTCCAAATGGGAAGACCTGGGATACCAGCAGAGCTTTGTAATATTCTTATGGATCGGATTGCGCCTATCTTAGTCACAAATAGTGGTCCATAGAGATCAATGTGGATTACTTCCGGGGAGAACAATCTCAGCAAATACCAACTTCTTAACACAAGCAAAAGATTATTTCACAAAGAATAAGCCCAAAGCTGCCATTTTAATGTTGGACGCTGAAAAAAGCGTTTGATTTAGCACAATGGGAAGTACTTCTCATAATTTTGATTAGATTCAATTTTCCTCATAAAGTGGTGAGTCTACTCCAGAATCTGTATCGCAATGCAGAAGCAACTATCATGGTACATGCATGAATAGCAGGAAAAGTGTCAGTCTCTCTGGGGACACATCAGGGATGCCTCATGTCCCCAGATCTATTTGCACTATTAATAGAATCCTTGGCAGCAACACTGTTTCAAGAACCTCTGATAAAGGCATCTCTACAGGATGTACCAAAAGTTATTTGTACAACATGATTTTATATCTGGCAGAAGAAGCGTCTAACAAAAGTAGAGCCTTGGACAAGACCAGGGCATTTACTGAATTAAGGGCTAATCGAGTAAATCATGCAAAGTCAGAGGCATTTATGTTTAGCAGCACTGGATTAGTATTACCGGGGAACATGCTGGTGCCTCACGTCCTATTATTAGACACTTAGGTATATATGTCTCACAAAATCTTGAAGAACTCTATGAACTCAGTTATCTGTCCATTCTTAGTGAAGCACGAAATCTACTATGCTAATGGCAAATATTCCCTTTAACAATAATTGGCCTAATTTCCTTAATTAAAATGATGATTCTCCAAATATGATTATTAAGAGTCCCCAAAATTTCTTCAAAGAAATAGATCAGATTCTGCATCAGTTTACATGTTCAGGATAAAAACCCATATCAAATTATAAACATTGCATCTGGGGATCAAAGACAATGGTTTAGCATTAACCCACTTTAAAAAAATATTATCAAGCAACATTTTTGATTGGATTATCAGAACAGCAGCACCGAATAATCTAGATACTATTTTTTATTTCAAAATAAATGCTGGCAGATGATAATGTTCAGCTCTTACACTTTCTCAAAATCCTAAGGCTCCCAAAAACAACTAGGTATAAACTTCTCCTAGTAATGGTATCTAGATTCAACCAACTTGAAGAAGAATATCAGTTTCTCCAGCTTCATCTAAAAATGCCACTTCAAGATTGTAAAATATGGAGACTGTAGGTTGAAACTAAAAGTATTAAGGAATGGGAGACACAAGGCTATTTACCGCTTAAGGATTTTGTATGCACAGGACAAATGAAAACGTGGGACTATCTTAAATTAGACAACCTAGAGATCTCCCAGTCGTTATATTTTTCATACCTGCAAATCCACTACTTTATTTGATCTGTTCCGATGATGATATATCCAGTAGCCTCATCAATATTCAGACATACTATGCAAAGGGCCAGATAGGGGTGGGGAACTGGCATCAGGTGCTACAGCAACAGCGACAAGGGAAAATAATCCCAGAGGCCCTGAAAACGATTGAGACGGCAACAGGGTGTAAAATTGATATTCATTTATGGAAGCAGTATATTATATGGGCTTGTAAAGGTATAAGAGGAGTGAATTCTAAAAGAATGGCCTTCAATACAAAATGGACACTGTATTATACTTCTGTTCAGTTCCAGAAAATTTATCCATCAGTTTCCAGGGCATGTTTTAGATGTCATTATAAGGTGAGGGATTAGATACATGTATTTCAACTTGCCCCACCTTATTGGAACTTTGGGAAAAAATCCTTGACTGGCTTAGTGCCCAAACAAAAGTACATATGATTACAGACCCTTTTGGGGCACTTTTTAAAATTTCCAGTAAACTGGAAATCCCAGTACATCAAAAACAGAAGTTCCTTATTGTGTCCTTAGTAGCAAAAGAGTTGATACTACAGTAGTGGAGAATGGTAATACCTCCATCATACGAGCAGTGGGAAAGTAAGATGAAACAAGTTTAGACAAGGGAAGAAAGATAAGCTCAAAGAACAGGAGCAATGCAGACATTTGCAAATATTTGGGGGGACAGAAAAGCCTACAAAGTAGTAATGCAACATAGCAATCCTGAATAAGATCAGAATATGCTAAGCAATTAATTCAGTTAATTCCTTTTGTATACCTTTCTCACCTGTGAAATAACATATTTGAGAAAATAAAAAAATTTTTTTTAAAAAGAGTTAGACAGTCAATTTGGTTTCTTTAACTGGACAATTTATTCATATGTATACAAACTGTGAAACAGAAAATGTTTATTCGCATTTCACAATAAACGTACTTGAAAACTTTAAGAAATAATCTTGAAAATTCAATTTCTCAGGTTCTACTGATTGTATTTTTACTGTTTCACCTTGATTTATTTATTGAATTTTGTTCTGTTCGTACATTGGCGTGGTTTCTTGTGTTGTGTTTTAACTTTATTACTGTTTGAAGTGCTGCATAAATACTTCACACATTGGCTCAAAATTAAGACTGATTTCTCTGTGCCAAGCTACCTGAGGGTTGACACAGGTTAATTTGGGGTTTCTTGAGCCTCATGTGACAAGGATTGTGGTTGTAGCTAGAGTAGGGTTTTAAAACCTCTTAACCAGTAACCCAATGTCTTATACTGTAAAATAGAAAAAAATATTCCAAGGGGAATAAACATGTGAGAATGCCAATGTATACAGAATAACTGCATATCAGTGCCTCTCTTGTGTACTAGTGCAGTTGTTAGTGTCAATTTAATTTTTGTGATCGTTAAAGTTATTCCTACCAAAGATTTTGTTCATAGTTGATCTATAGCTGGCAATTCACTCTCAAAACGGTCCCATTTGTACTTTTACAGAAGATCATTGAAAGGAATTGCTTTATATGAACATGGACCATTAACAAAGAATGTGGCATGCTTAAGGAAAGCCTCACAGATTCAAATATAATGCTTATCTTCCCCACTGATGTGGATGAAGAGTGCATTTAGCATGGCCAGCTAGCACAGCTTGACTAACAAAAGCACTGTTAGCAACCAAAGATGGTGGTGGTGACACTGGAACTCCTTCACCCAATCCTTCCCAAAGATGAGGTTATATCTGGAAAGACAAATTTGGTCACTCACAGTGCCACACACTCCAAGCATGCAATGACTGCCGTAGGGGGCAAGCTCAAAATTTGTTTAATCATGGCATCAAAGCTAATGACTGAATTGAGCTGACCCATTGGCCAAAGTATGTAGTCTAACAGTGGGCTGAAAATTCATCAAAATGTTAAAAATATTAAAAGGATGAAAAGAGAACAGATTGTCCCTGAATCATAATTTCTCTATATGTTGAAAGCAGTTCTTCCATAGTTTTAGCATGCATTATTAGTGTTCTTTCAATGCTAGGGTTATGCTTGAAAATGTTGTGTTAATTTCTCCAGGATGCAATTTAGATCTTAAAAAAATAGTTTCAAAACAAGTGACTACAACAGAAATAAACAAGCATTTGCAATGCAAAGGGTCTCGCATTTGCTCGCGTTAGAGCTTTTAGCATTGTAAACTCCAAGTGGACTTTACTTGCCACACAAATAGAAAGAAAAAAAGAAGTGTGATTGTGCTATGTAAAATGTGATCACACTGAAATTGAAAACAAAAAAAAAAAACTGCGTGGAAAATAAAAAGATAAGGTATTGCAGAAACCAGGATGAAAACATCTAGAGTCGTACGTTTTCAGTAGTTTACTGGTGCGCTCAAGGAGGGCTAAACACCGGAAAAGGCATGACGGATGCATGCCTTTCACTAATGAAAGCAAGCGGATATTAAAAGGCAAGCCAATGACAGTGACAGGTGTGAAATGGGCGTGTTTACAAGCCCAAAGAGAAATTACAACAGGGATGGAGCGCTTGTGCGCTCGACCCTAAAAATGGCTAGTCTATACCTTAAATAATGAGGACGTGTAAGTACTTTGTGGCAAACATGAATTGCCATTACCAGAAATACACACAAAAATTCTAAACACGGACTTGACAAACTCGTTCAAGGTGCTGTTTCAGCAATAATAATGCACAACGAGATTTACATCTCGTTTTTATTGTGCAGTTTGTACTTATATGAGATTTGAACACTCGGGAGGTAAAAAGAAAATGACTCCCAAAAAGAAGATAAAACACATCCCAGGAGCAGACAGTTCTTATACTTAGGAAGAAGCTTTAATCACCAGCAGGCTTCATAATGTCCTATGTTCAGCGGATGCTTTATTGCTTGAACACCAAGATGTATAATTCCCCCTCCCCCATTAGCTGCATTGGGAAGCATTTTCATTTAACATCAATATGAAAATTACGAGTGTCTCTGGGACGTCGCAAATTAGAAAGCCATTTTCTCCACATCAAAGTCAACAGACATGTTATACGTTGGAGTTCTCTTCTGGCTCAGGGTCTCAACACTCCGAATTAGCATGTGCTCTCAAGTGTTGCCCATTCACAATGTTACTCTCTACTAAATATATCCCTGTCCTGGTCGGCAAAGCACATAAACCTATCAGCATAATTCTTCTCTCTGCGGAGCCAACAGGATTTTATTACCAGATTTATAAGGCAACGATACTTTGTTGAAGAAACCAGTCCTGTGTCTGCACAGTATTTCCCTCACCAGGTTTGCCAGCACACTAGCCTTTTCTACTAAGAAATAAACAATGTTGGTGAAAGAAATATATGGCCAGGCAGCCTCTTAAAATAAGACCAGCCCCACGGCCTGTTATCTGTTGTGAGAAACGGAAGATTCCTTATTCATGAGCTTATTAATTGCATTGATTGCTAAAGCGATGACCTTTGGAACGCTGACAAACTAATCAGGGAGCTTCCTCTCTTTTGCCAAATCTTCTCTCGTGCCTCTGTCTGTTGTGTTATTAATTGGTATAGTTAGTTTCACATGGTCAGCTTCAAGGGATTAATTGGAGTTTTTCGCAACACAAAATGTCAAATAACTCCGAATCGAAAGATTTGCATGAATATAGGAATGATTTTGAAAAAAGGATCGCGAGCGGTTTAGAACTCACTTGCAGCAAAGACAATGAAAAAATGGTGCACATTTGTCAATACAACCTTTCAGAATATGGTCTGCTAAGTATTAAAAATGTAAACACTCGTGATGCATAAGGAAAATGTAATTAATATTAGTTATCCAAATTGTATGCAGTGGATTGACAGGCTGACTTTGGTTACAGGTGTGACCCTGTTCTTCTTTTGCGACCCTTGTACCTGCCTGTGCACCCACAATGCACCCAGATGGTTGCACAGCCTTCCACCCTATCAACATGCCAGGCCATTAGCAGGCATAGGCAATTTAGATAGCATTTAGTTCACAGGCCGTGAGTATATGGTATACCACTTTACGAGGAACTTAAAACTAAATTAAATGTGCCAATTGTGTACACACCAATGTTACCATGTTTAGGGGAAAAGCACACACACTTTAGCACTGGTCAGCAGTGGTGAAGTGCTCAGAGTCCTAAGGCCAACAAAAATAATCTGCAAAATATGAGGCAAGCAGGCACAAAGTTTGGGGAAGACCACCCTAAGGATGACAAGTCTAACAGCAGGTAAAATAGTGGCTGCAAAATTATAAATTACTTAGACAATCAGTAATGCAATTACTGAAACCCAAGAAATTATTTATTTCTAAAGGTACCATCATGATAGCACATCTAATCTCAAGTAACTGTGGACCCCGCAGTTACTGATACCCCGCAACAATAACTCCCAGAAGGCAGAGTTAATGGGACTAATAAACAGGACCTTATATTGATGCCCTTAATAGGCCAGCCTGATGTCTGGATACTGTTAGCACCCATTGCCTTCTACCAAGCTGCCTAGTGGAACCTGCAGTAGAGTGATGGGAGACAGCTAATGCTCCTTTTCAAGTCACTTCACATGAGGAAAAGAAAGTGTTAGTAAGAACTGATGGAGAGCAGCATGAAAATCTTTCTTCCTCCCTTCTCACATCAAATGGCCGTACTTGCTTCTCAGCCTCTCTGGCCCTTAGGTAGATGCCTTAATGGAAGCCTCATGTGCTCACACCGAATATCAAGGCTAAAATAGTAAACCCCATATTTATACCCGGTTTGCGCTGAATTATCATAATTTTGTTTTACGCTAATTCAGTGCAAACCTAACTCCATGTTTTTACTTTGCCGCTAGACACGTCTAGCGCCAAGGTTATGGAGTTTACGTCATTTTCTGAACGTAAAAACCTACCTTGCATCAATGAGATGCAAGGTAGGCGCTCCCATCCAGAAAATGACGATATGGCCTTAGGGCTATATTTATCCCCCTGTGCTAAAATCTAGCACGGGGGATGGGGGCCTTAAATAATGGCACTAAGCTTGCTTAGCGCCATTATTTAACGCCTGGGTCAGGGCAGGTGTTACGGGACCTGTGGGCCTTTTTCCATGGTCGGAGAGTATGAAAGATCCCACAGGTGCCCTTCCCTGGCCCCGGGGACACCCCCACCAGCACCAGAGGGACACCACAGGATAGGGGACCCATCCCAGGTAAGTCCCAGTGAGTATACATTTTTTTTCTCACCTGCTCGGTGGCCTTGACTTGGGGCCCACTGCATGGCCATTGGGGTGGCCATTGGGGTGGCTCCTGTCTTTACTAAGACAGGAGCCATGTCCATGGGTGTTGTGCACTAGGAAATGGCGTTACACTGCTTAGAGGCATTTTTTTGCCTCTAAACCGTGTAGTGCCATTATTTCGCGCACAAGGTCCGGTTTCCCTTATGCCTCCCCCACCCAGTTAGCATCCGTTACAAGGACGCTAGCAGAGCAGTAGCACAAGCTAGCACCATTCCATAAATATGGTGCCCAGCTGGCATCCAGGAATGGCGTTAGCCGGCACTATACTTTCACACTCAAAACTGCGCTAATGCATAAAGTATAAATATGGGCATAGTCTCGTTTTCAAAAGCAAATACTGTATTTCTGGGTCTCACATATTGTCAAGTACTTGATTACCACTGATTTTATTTTATTTATTTGGTGATGGTTTTCTGTAGCATGGACATATATTCCAGAAAGATGTTATCACACTTTACAGTAAGTAGCTGTGATGCAGCTAATGTTCCTGTTGCAGTACATGTAGTATCATGTTAGCAATTCTTTGTTTACTTTGATCCTTATAGTTTGCATTTCAGTGCATTGTCAGAAAATTGATATAGCACACGAGTTCAGCGAATAGTATATTTGTGAAGTTATTTTTATACTAATCATTGAAGTTTACATTTATATAAGTGCCTACAAAATAAGTTTAACATACGAACAGTGAGAAAAACTATCTGCTGTAATAGCAAAACGTATATTCACATTGTAACGTAGTAAAACATGCTTATTCAATTAAGTGAGATTAAGTCCCTATAATATACAGCTAAGGGATAAAAGAAAAATTGGAAGAGTGTGAGTGGGCAGAGATTAGCATGAGCGTTGTAGTCAAAGTTAATAGGAAATGAAAGAGTATTTGGACATTACTTCTATGGAGGTATTACTTAGCGTGACAAGAGGCGGAGCAGTTCATCCTGTTGTACCATACCATTTAAGAAGTAGGTGATTCTCAAGTCGAGTTTTGAAGGAGGTAAGTGAAGGCTCTTGCCTCAGATCAATGGGATTGTAGTACCAACCTGAAAAGAAGTACTATACTGTAGACTATTTGTCATTCTCAGTCCTTCCATTAATCAGGGTGGAGGATGTCTTCTCATTCATGTACCTGGATTTTCACTTGCTACCATCAGTAGCTGTAATTCATTTAAGCGTTGCTTTACTTGGAAACAGAAATCTTGAAAAATTACAGTGGCAAACTCAGCCAGAGATTTGAGGGACCTTGGCTCTCATTTAGGCTTTGGATGGCTACCTGTCTTTTGCCAGGTGAGTAGCAGTAATGACCTCTATTACTCAGGCAGACAAATGTCACCACAGTTAGAAAGTTCCCATCTGTCTGGTGGAGATATCTGTGCTTTTAGTGGAGCCACCACCAAGGCAGATCATCTAAAGGCATTCATTGCTAAGTGGTTCATGCAACTGCTTGGTAAACTTTTTTGTTTTACTGAAAAAAACAAAACTCCCCAAATGGAAGCGCCCTGACACCGTGGGTGTGTTTTCCTAGGGTGTGGTGGTCCTTTCTACATTTTCTTTTTTCTTTTGTTTTTCTTTTCAGGACAGTCTGTTTTTTTTATTGTGGTCCTTAAGTAGGGGAAAAAAGCATATCAGACTGCATCCTCCCAATAGGGAGGATGGTCTGATGAACTTACACCAACCTCCCCAAGTCCATCGGGCAACTGATGTAATGTTTCTACCAGTGAAGCCAATAGGTGCACCACCATCAGAAACATAATGGTCCACCTAACTCTGAATAGAGTGGGCTGACCATCAGTCTGGCAGGTGGGTATTATGCCACATTTTATGGTTGAGTTGCCTGTTAACCAAAGTCTAAATTGACCTTTGTTCCCAGTTCCAGTCACATAGGACTCACAGCTAAACTATTTGATAAAAATTTACTTTTTTTAGCATTCACCTTCAAGACTTAATAGTACCAACAGATACCGAAAAAGTGCTCCTAAGACGACTGTATTTTTGTTAGTCAATTATGCACAGAACCACCAAGAGTAAATCTATATTAAACCTTATGAACACATGCATGGCAAATGCAGCATTACTATGGGCCATTTCTGTAAGTACATTTTAATTGAAGGTATGAATAAAATAACTCCTAGTTATTTGTATTGATCTACTGGGGATTTTGTAACATTTGTGAGCCTCCATTTATATGTCACTAACCTTCCCCGGAAGACAAAGATTTAAGTTTCATTAATGGTTAACTTATTTTCATTACAGCTTGCAAGACCGCAGGCAAGCAGCAATACTGTCAATAATGATCAAGGTATCAGCACATAAAAGTTCTTTAACATATGTTCTATTATACAATTATTAGGGGTGGGCGGTGAACTCCGCTATGCTCTCTGAGTTTATGGAGGTCTGAAAAACCCTGCATAGCAGAGTTTTTTCTTCATTCACGCTGTTGGCGCGCTTGAGCAAGGAAAATCACCACCTCCTAGCTCGACTTCTCAATGCGGGTAGTTGTGGATGGTTGCTACACCCTGCATTGAGAAATCTTTTGTTCACGTGGAGAAAGTTGCCACTCGAGCAGAAAATCTATTTGAGCTGCAAAAAAGAAGCAGCACCCTTCTACGCTGCACTTGGTGCTCTTTGTGCTGATTTATCAGCTCAGGACAAACACCTGATGCTTAAAATCAGTGCGAACAAAGTGACCTAGTGCACTCTGCCGCTTGCGGAAGTCTGTGTAACGCCGCACTTTGCAGAGTTACTCTGTGAACTCCTCCATTGCCTAACAATTATACAAAGGCCCAGAAATAGAGAAGCATTGATCTCCAGGCAAACACTGGTATTATTGGGAGGTGCTGGACAGGGGACCTATGTCTATGCATTAGTGATCAAAAACAACAGCAATAGAAACTCAGCTTTAAGCAGAAACATCAGTCACATCACATTGTGAAATATCTAGCTATGCCTACTATTTCTTGACTCCCAGGTGATCTTCCCTAAATACTGCAGCCCAGTAAAATTATGATAACGTTAGTATTTAGACAGAGTTTAGTATTCTAAAAGACGTTTAATGTTCAGACTGTGTGTAAATACAATACTGCCAAGCGACACCATGCATCATGGCAGGGGCATAGCTACCAGTGATGCATCCATTGCACTGGCAACGGCGACATTACAGGCTGCTCTTTCAGAATTTTCAAACTCAGAGACATCCTGGGTCTTGCCTTTTTGTTTAATTTTTGAGGATAGTGGGAGGAAGTGGGTACAGAAGGAACAGGAGGTAAGAGAGGAATGTAGAAGATGAAAAGAATGAAAGAAAATGAGAGGGTGAAAGAAATGAGAGGAGGAGAGCAAAATGAAACAGAGTAGGAGAAGATCAGAGAGAAGGATAAACAAGATAAGTACGAATAAAAGGTGCAAGGAAAGAGAAAAATAGGCCAGAAATACGGATGTTGAGAAAAAAGGGAAACGGAGCTAAGGAAGTGTGAGAGAGACATCGAAGAGGGGATAAAGAGAAAGATTAAGTGGATATAGAGTTAAGTGTTAAAGGGAGGAAGGAGATGATAATGAAAGGAGATGGGAGGAGGAAAAAGGCTGCTTGGGAATTTTTGAGAACTGTAAGCAGGGCACATCTATCAATAGTGTAGCAGGTATTTGGTTCACTGCACACCAAGTATATCTTTATTTTAGTACCAACACTTTGGCCTATATTCCTGGCTTACATTATGGCCATGACACCCGGCTTACGACGCTGCATCGTGATTGCTCATGTGCAAATAGAGGGTGGCAGATAGGGGCCATCCCTTTCCAAGGAATAGCAAAACGAACTCAAACTGTAATGTACACAGATTGGTATAAAGCCAATAGATGGGAATTCCATGAGTATGTTGATGAATACTTAATTAGGAAAACGTGACTGCCTGCATGATATTATAATGTCCACTGTGCATGAGAACGGCATTTATGAGTGTGGATGTTTATACAGCAGTAGAGAGTTATAAAATGTTTCTAGTTTGCTTTCATGTTCGGAAAAGCGTTCTCATGGTAAACTGGTAGAGAATTACGAGGTGTGTTTTTTCTCCCATAGAATTTAGCAGTTAAAAAGCAGACAAAATCTAAATGAACTATCAGAGGAATACAAAGTGGGTATTTGTGTAGAAAACACTGATTCGAACGCTACTCACCAAAAACATGAGCATCTCCTAATTCCATCCAATGTAATATACTGCCCTTCCTGTTACTCCAGTCGGAAAGCAGGTTAGTAGTTATTACATTTCATTGTAAATGGTGGATTTTAATAAATTACGTTTCTCAGTCCAATTACACAAATTCGGCATTTCTTTAAAAAAACAAAGAAGGAGATGACATCTCTTTTGTCCCATAAAACTAACCAGCATTTCTCCTTGTGCCATAAATCATTAGCTCTGCATTTAGGACATGCTATAAACACATAGGGCCTCATTATGGTTTGGTGGGTGGCAGTGGCCGCCTGCCAAACTCAAACTGCCGAGAGAGCGCCTGTGTGGTCCAAGCACCGCCGGCACTATTTGGAGATCATCGCAGGGCCGGCGGGTGGAAACAGTGTTTCCCCCATCCTGCCCCGCGGTGAACAAAGCCTTAACATTGCAGCCAGCTCATATTGGAGGCCCAGACACCCCCATTCTGCCAGCCTTTCCATGGCGGTCGAAACGTAATCCAGATTACAACCGCCAGGACCGCCACTATGAGTCTGGCGGTGTCGCGACCGGAAGTTTACTTCCTTTTAGAAGTAGGCTCCACTTTAACTCAATATAACTGATCATGTGGAAGAAAACAAGTGGACGCAGGGAGGTGGATCAATCTAAAGAGCAGGGATTTTTGCTGCAGAAAGGTGGTAGGGATTTGCTCCCAAATTAATGCCTCATGTGGAATTACTTAGTAAGCACTAGCAAAAAAAATTCTATAACGAAAAAGCAAAAATGACTGCAGAGAAGAGGAGCATGGCAGCTTGTGGCTGGTGGAGACCTTCTCTGCCCAGTAGATTCAGGCACCTCTTGCGTGCAATAATGCTATAGAAACGCCAGCCTCTCCGTTTGCCGAATAACAACGCTACCTACTGTAAAATCACCCCTGGACAGTGCAGAAGAACTCAACTCAGTCTAAGTGAGTGGGAGAGATAGGTGCCAGGAATCCAAGAACTGGGGAAAGCCGGAAGCAGAGATCTGGTGCACGAGTTGACACAGGAAATTGTTACACATGGTCCAATTTGTGGTTGCCAAGTAATATACGCCCTTCCTTGGCATAAGCCATAATCATTTCACATGGATTATGCAAGCCATGTGTGTCCTTGGAAACATGGTTCTAACTACAATTACCTAGTGGTGACCTCACTAGGTAATATATATATATATATATATATATATATATATATATATATATATATATATATATATATATATATATTAGCTAGTAGCGATTGCCACTAGGTAGTTATGGCTAGGACAATGTTTCCATAGGAAAAGTGTTACTGTACTATAATTCGCTCCTTAAGGTCACTATAACTCACGCCCTCACCATGCATTGCTAACTACCCTGTAAATTACAGTACTCATGACATCTTTGATAACATCATTGATAATATCATTCTAATTATTGCAGTACAATGTCTGATGAAAAAACTGTGCATGATTGGGGCGCAAATTATAGTTAGCTTAGGACTGAGTTATAGTTACTTGAAATAACTAACTATAACAGGTGAAATTCTGTGGTTTTGTATGTTTAAAATGTGAGCCTAGCTGTACAGTCCCTGTAATCTTTGTTTTTTAACTTAATTACTATGATTTTTTAATTCTAATACCTAACGATAACATGACTATAACTTTTGGCTTTTTTTTGTGGATATATACTTATATGTATACATATAATATATATATATATATATATATATATATATATATATATATATATATATATATATATACACTTGTACACCTGTGAACAAATTAGCTTGTACATGTAAGATGAAGACACTATAAAAAAATAATATTTAATGTAGTTTCCCAGGAGTCTCAAGTTTGGTGTTAGTGTGCTGTTATTGAAAACCTGTGTGCTAATTTTCATACATTACCCTCTCTATATAAGTGTTTTGAGTTTGCCACTCATGTAGCCTGCTTTCTCCTCCCTCATTGTCCATCATAATACCCGTTTTTACTTATTGTCCTTGTTAGAATGGGGTCTTTGGTTGGCAGTCAGGTTACCCCCCTGTCCAAGCAACGACCCTCACTCTAGTCAGGGTAAGTCACACACAATCCAAATTATCCTGTGCTCACCCTCTGGTAGCTTGGCACTGAGCAGTCAGGCTTAACTTAGAAGGCAATGTGTAAAGTATTTGTGGAATAAATTACAATAACACCATAGAGCACCACAAGAATACACCACACAGTGTTTAGAAAAATACATAATATTTATCTGATAAGATGCAGGTCAAAACGATGAAAGATGCAAAAAGAAAATGTAGAGATATCACTGGAAAGTGATATAAAGTTTCTTAAGTCTTTTAAAAGCATACAAAGTCCATTTCAAGCACAAAGTACTTGGTTTGCGTGAAAAATCTCTGCAAAGGGCTGCCGAGGAGGAGATGCGTGGAAACAAAGGGGTGTGCGTTGATTTCTTAGGCTGCACATGGCGATGTGTCGTTTAGTTTTCACACAGGGACGGCTGTGCGTGGATTTCCGGTGCTCGGTCGTGGATCCTCTTTGGGTTGAGGGGTTTTCAGATGCCCCGGGGATGATGCAGGGATTTTCGGTGCTGCTAGGACGAAGTCACAGGAGCTGTGTCGTACGGTATGTGTTGCGTCAAATTTTCTACCGCATGGCAGGTGCTGCGTCGATTCCTCTCTGGAAGTCGGGTTGTGTTGTTCCGGCTCGGCAATGCGTTGATCCAGTGAGGCCGTGCGTCGAAGTTCTAGTCGCTACGTTGGCACTGCGTCGATCTTCTCGTTGCGGAGTAAGGCTGCGTCGTTCCGGTTTGGCTTGAGGTGAAATTTTCACCGCAATGCAGGCTGTGCGCCATTTCTGGCAAGCTGTGCTTCGGATTTTGCCGCACAAGGAGTCCTTCTTGTAGAGATGAAGTCTTTTTGGTCCTGAGGCTTCAGGAAACAGGAGGTAAGCTCTATACAAGCCCTTGGAGAGCACTTCTTCACCACAGCCAGAGAGCAGCAAGGCAGTAGGGCAACAGCAAGGCAGCATTCCTTCACAGAAAGCAGACATGTGAGTCCTTTGAGCAGTCAGGCAGGTCTTCTTGGCAGGATGCAGGTTCTGGTTCATGTTCTCTTCTCCAGGAAGTGTCTGAGTGAATGCACAGGGAGCTGTCAACTAAACCCAGCCAGATGTGGGTTGTAAGGCACAGAAAGATTTAAGTACAGAGAAATGCTCCCTGTCTAAAAGTGGCATTTCTAAAATAGTAATTTTAAATCCAACTTCACCAGTCATCAGGATTTTGTATCACCATTCTGGCTGTACTAAATATGACCTTCCTACTCCTTTCAGATCAGCAGCTACCACTCAAACAATGTATGAGGGCAGCCCCAATGTTAGCCTATGAAGGGAGCAGGCCTCACAGCAAAGTAAAAACGAATTTAGGAGTTTTACACTACCAGGACATGTAAACTACACAGGTACATGTCCTGCCTTTTACCTATACAGCGCCCTGCCCTAGGGTTTACCCAGGGCACACCTTAGGGGTGACTTATATGTAGAAAAAGGGGAGTTTTAGGCTTGGCAAGTACTTTTAAATGCCAAGTCAAATTGGCACTGGAACTTCACACACAGGCCTTGCAGTGGCAGGCCTGAGACAAGGTTAAGGGGCTACTTTAGTGGGTGGAACAATCAGTGCTGCAGGCCCACTAGTAGTATTTAATCTACAGGCTCCGGGCACATATAGTGCACACTACTAGGGACTTATAAGTAAATTAAATAGCCCAATTGGGTATGATCCAATGTTACCATGTTTAAAGGGAGAGAGCATATGCACTTTAGCACTGGTTAGCAGTGGTAAAGTTCGCAGAGTCTAAAAACCAGCAAAAACAGTATCTCAAAAGTGGAGGGAGGCAGGGGAAAAGTTAGGGGTGACCACCCTAAAGCTGTCAGGTCTAACAGTCTTCAAATAAGTTGTGTGCTTTTTCCCTGTCCTTCTTCATCTAGAAATCAAAACTCTCTTTCCATACCAAACTGAATAGTGAATTACAACCTCATGTTGACTGTATCACTTTTAAAATCTTGCAGCCTCTATGCCAGAGATCACTTCTAAAAAAATAGCCCTTCCACTGTGACACTTTTTACCTCTAGTTTGTTTAATAATCATGCAAAGAAGTTGTGCAGAGACCACACCGCATCCACCAATGTCTTAGCCGGTTATCTTCTTCAGGCATGACAAACAATGTACGTATCAAACATGTGAAGTAGTGATGGCTTTAGCGCTGGCAACACCTGATCCCACAATACAGCCTCTATGAGTCATATTTGATCCATACTGGAAGGCATTATATTTCAAGAGTGCTTGGTCTGCAGAAGCACAAACTCAAGATTTAAAACATAACACAGTGGTAGGAATTAGCTTTACTGATAAGAATTTATTTCCACCCAATCAAACACTGTTTGGCAACCTTAGGATAATATAATACCAGGGAAAAACATATGTTTGTAACCTATGGCTTGCAGTTTGTATGAAGCTCTTTGATGCTAGTTCAAAGCTCACTGGGCTATATTAGGACTGTGACTTATAAACTACAGTTAAATAAAGGATCATTGAGACAAAAGCAATAAACCACTGAGCAGTTTGCATGATTAGGGGCATATTTATGAACCCCTAGTGCCACCGGAGCATTACTTTTTGTAACATTCCAGTGGCGCTATGCCCTGTGCCGTATTTACAAGGTAGTGTTAAGCCACTTTTTGGGGCTTAACACCACCTTGTAAATACGACCCCTTTACACGCAGCCCTTTGCATGGAAGGGGCGTGCAATGAGTGTTGCTGTGGGCGTGCCACAGCAACACCCATTGCATTTTGATGCTGCCTCAGATTTACTAGTTTTCATAAACCTGAGGTAGCGCCAAAATATAATGCCACCCCAGAGGTGGCTTTAGTAAGGCACAGCGAGGAGGAATACTTTTATTCCTCCACATTTCTTGCTTTTTCCATGTGTGCTGCATTCTGCAGCATGCATAGGAAGAGCAAAATGCCAGACATGATTGTTTATGTGCGGGAAGGTATCCCTTCCTGCACATAAAAAATAATTTCAAAATTACACTTAGGCACTTCTGTGTGTGCTGCATTCTACAGCACACACAGAAGTGCCAAATCACCATTAATAATTGTTTATTTTCAGGAAGGGGCATCTTCCCTCACATAAACAATCGCTCCCCTCAATGCAGACATCCTTGCACGATGGGGCAAGGATGCCTGCGTTGGTGCTGGCAGCTGAAGTTTGTGCCAGCGCTGGGGACAACATAGAGGTGTGCCATATTCAATTAAATACTGCGTATCCCTGCGTTGTGAAAATGACAGAGCGTGGCACTGCCAATTTTGGCTCAGCATCGCGCTCCCTCATTTTCCTATAAATATGGGCCTTAGTGACTTGGCACACAAGGACCTCTTCAGCAGGTGCTTTTAACTCCATCAGACATTTCAAAATACAGTGCCCGAGCTCAGCACCAGGTGCGGGGGCACAGGTTTACACCACCAATGTCTGCGCTGCAGTGAAGTACTGTGTCGACATTGCAAAGATTAGTATCCCCATGAAGCAAGGCATACAAATGAAAGCTGTGCTGTTCCTCCTTATATCATCCTATGAAACATCAAATAATAAGGGTCATTGCAACAGTGACAGAGCAATTTTACATCAGTCAGTGGGTGCCAATGTCTGCTTTGTATTGGTTAATGACTAGAAATGCATTCATTCATCCATGTCCACATTCAGATTTCCACCGTGTGATCATGCATTAGAGAAGGATCAAGTGACTGTGAGAGGGCTGGAATCTGAAGCGTTGGACATAGGAGCAGCACCGGTGCTTGAGCAGTTGAGCAGCCACGCATACACCACTCAAAATCAAGAGGCTTCAGATGGTGCCCTCCATGTTTAGGAAATTTGTAAACACTGTGATGCGCGCCAACCATATAGCGCTCCTAAACTCGAGCTGAAAGTCGACTCTGTCTAGGCTTGTCCAGTTAACCTTTGAGCATATTTCTTCAAAGTGTGGCCAAGTGAGGAGCGCTGATAAACGGTGGCAAGTTAGGGTAGAAATGTTATTTTGGTTGTCCTCTAAGCATTGAAACATCCCCAGAGCAATATTCGTAATAGAGGTTCTTTTGGATTGGGACGACGATGTTGCCTGAAAGCAAAACTTGCAGAATACTGGGGAATTCCAATGTACCGCGCCAGACATAATACTGGACATTCCGCTTAACATCCTTACATCGAAACATTGTTGCACCGTGTCTTGTTCTCCTTCAAACAGATGGTGAAATGACACCGGCGTTACACCGACACTCAAAATTCCACCACAGCGCCTGTAAATCCATCGACATTCAACACCAACAACATAAATTGAGAATGCATCACTGCGTCGGGTCATTCCTAGCAGAAACACTACCTCAGTGGCTTTAAATGCAAAGGAGTTTGTTTCTGCGGCGACAAATATGTTAAATGTTTAATAATGTTCGAGTGAACAATAATTTAATTTCTAAAAGAGAAACCCTTGCAAAAAACACGGGCTATATGTCATTCCGTTAATTGAAATAGCGACAGAGTCCCGGCAAAGACAAATTCAATATCATAAAAATACCCTGAGTTTTGGCATTTCAGTGGTTTCAGAAAAGCCTTCTTGCCTGTCTGATTAAAATTGCACTTGGCCTTTCTGTCCATATTAAAAGAAAGCTATTTGCGCCCAGAGCTGTTCGGCAGACAGCAGCAGCATGTTAAATTTCAGCGAGTTTATTGGGTCTGTCAATGCCTCGGCAGCGGAGTGTTTGAGAAGTGCAACCTCAGCCGTTCTGCCGTGATGGAGTCAATGGGGTTAATGGCGGCGCATAATGTAATCACTCGGTGACGGAGATCGATGGTTTTCTCTGAAAAATGATGGATACTCTAGTTTTGTTAGTTTTTTTTTGTTTTTGTTTAAAGTACAGTAAGTTGTCTTACACGATATCCAATATCTAGAACAACATGTCACGGCCATTTATATCAGCAGCACACTGTTGGGTTGAAGGGTACCACTTTGATTGGTGACTTTAAAATTGCATACTTAAATAATAAAAGTCTCTAATTTGCGACAGACAATGTCAGTCAGGAAAGATGCCAGAGCCTTTATGTTCAATAAGTGCGCATACATTGGTCTGGGTCGTTCAACGGTGCAATACATTGTCTAAAGCAGAGTAATGGCAGCACCTTTTGGTTGAAAGTATAATTTTACATTCGGGGCTTTTAAGAGACAGAGGTGGACTATACTCATGGTTGTATTCCATTCTGCTAGTAAACATTATGCTTCTGTAACTTATAAAACATTGACACTTATGTGATAAATAAATGAAGCAAACATTGCCCCATCCAATAAGGCACAATATAGCAAACACCCAAAGAATGGAGTTAATAACTGTGATATTCAGGTATTTTTGTATCCGTCATGTCTCTGCAACTCTTGCTAAGACTTTTTAGATTAAGATAAGATAATTTATCATGTCAGAACACCTAGGGCAATTTAAAGGTTGTTGTTTGGAAGTGCTTTCAAATGAGCAGTTCTTGATGGTACATCAGTTGAGCATGTCTAATATAGTATCTAACTTATATGCCAACTTAACCACAGATTTCCTCGCTTTTGGAAAGCTTAATATTTTGAAAACACAGTTGTATTGCCTTTAAACTTTAAAAAGTGTACTCAAGTGTGAAATGTATCTTTGTTTTATGTGCATTATAAAAAACAAATTGGCTAAGCGTGCATGCTCATAGGTTATATTAATGAGGTGCAACCTACTCAGACATGCTGGTAAACTAAAGGGCAGATTTATGAAGATTGGTGCTGCACCTCGTTAGCGCCACTTTCCTAGCATCCCTTAGCGCCCCCGTAATGCCACCATGTATGCGCTGTATTTAAAATACCGGTGCACCATGGTGGTAGTTAGGGAACTAGAGACATCATTTTTCACACTAGTTCGAAGCTTTGCAGGATTAGCGTAAAAAATGTTGGTGCTAATCCTGCAAAGCCCATTGAGGCCCATTGTAAACAACAGTGTGCCTTTTTCAACGCCTGCTCTCAACAGGAACATGTTGAGTTGTAAAAAATACTTTTAACCACTTATTTTGCAATTTCTATGTGCTAGTGGATACTTCCTATTTCAGTGGTTTCTCTGTACCTGAAGATTTAGGAAGAAAAATACATTACATGTTTGAGTGAACCTTAAAAGCTGTGCATGTTGAAAATTAGATACAATTTTGAATTTAGTTGCAAAGGGCCCTTGACGAAGATCACTCGTGGTTTTCTAAAAAAAAACGAACTGTTGAAATAAAAAAAAAAAAACAACAAGAAACTAGGGAAAAAATAAATAGTTGGCAATTTTTTCTTCTGTGTTTTTTTGCCTCATAGGTCATTTTACAAAAGTAATATACAGTTATGTCTGTTAAATGTTTCACATGGCAGGGATATGTAGTGATTGTTGGTTGTCTAAAAACGTGCGATTGCCAGAACCATCAACCTTAAAAACTATTTTTCATTCTATACATATCATGCATTGGTTCATAAGTTACAAAATTATGAATGAAATGTGGATATGAAAGAAAGCTATGCTTTTTTTTAAAATGTGCCTACAAATCTGAAATTATTAATTGTGGTTATTCGTACAACACCAAATTTGAGTGTTAGCAATAATATCATTCAATAGAGATTGCAAAATAAGTTATCTCTTGAACACTAATTTACATTTGGAAGCCAAAAAAGAACAGAAATACAATATACAATAACAAATGTTTACGGTACTCGCAAAACTTTGGACAGTGCATTCTTACCATGCATACACTAATCCAGTGGTTTTTACTTCTGTGGCCCCCCATTTTATCAATACTGGAGCCTGGGGACCCCACTGAATCATTATTGTAACACGGGGACCCCCGAGGAGTCATTACTGATAGCTGGGACCTAAAATTATTAAATGTTTTAAGCAGCTGCGGACCCCCTGAGGAGGCTTCGCGGACCCCCAGGGGTCCCCGGCCCACAGGTTGGGAACCACTGCACTAATCTATTAACTCATTTCAATGACAGGAGTTAACAGCTAGCCAGAGTGGGAATAGTAATTTAACAACCGTAGAGTTGATCAGGTGGTAGAAGGGATACCTGTATGGACAAAAATCCTCTGTGACTGATTACAAAAAAAAAAAAAAACATTTTAAAATGCACATTGACATTTGCTATGCATTTAGTAATACTTGAAGAGAATTCTGCTACGTTTAACACACACAAATGTCTACACCTTGCTTTCACAGCAAAATAAACTGCCACAACACATCCATGTTCCCTTGGGAACAAGGGAAAATATCAGGTCTTTTGTTAGTTTTGAAAAGATGGAGAAAAAGTGCTGTGCAAGACATTTCTTTTTTAAAGGAATGACGTCAACAAAAGGTTGGCTTAGCTAAAATCTCCATATTCTCAGCCTTCAGGAACATGTTGAGTTGTAAAAAATATTTTCTACCACTTATTTTGCAATTTCTATGCACTAGTCAATTCTCCCTATTTCTGTGGTTTCTATGTACCTGAAGGTTTAGGAGGAAGGATGCATTACACGTTCGAGTGAACCCAGAAAGCTGTACATTTTGAAATTTAGATACAATTTTGAATTTGTTTACAAAGGGCCATTGTTGGAGATCACTCCTGGTTTTCCCAAAATAAACAAATTGTTGAAATAAAAAAAGTAACAAGAAAGTAGGGAAAAACATAAATAGTTGTCCATTTTTCCTTCATTTTTTCAACAATCACAAATAATGCACTATCCTTTATCCCCGCTCTTCTCCTGATAAAGATTGTTCCTCACTTGTGTGGGTAAGCTTATCACCAGTGACAGGAAAATGTCCAAAATCTAGTGTGCAGACATCAAGATTATTCCTTTTTGTTTCAATCTTTCTGGGGTTGTGGTTAGCTGCATTATTTGGGTCCATAGATGACAGGCACCCAAATAAACATACCAACAAATACATTTGGGAAAACTAGACATCTAGGGGAGAATAGGGTGGGAGCTTATTTGGATCTCACCACCTTTTCTTACCAAAATATGCTACAAATATCAAAAGTTGGCTAAAATGAAAGTTCTTATCCAGATTCCTGAGAGGGAAAGTTATAGAAGCGGCAAGGATCAACAAAAGTTTTAATCTCCAGCCCCCTTATACTTTTCCTAATTAAAATAGTAGCCCATTTTTGGGAGTGGGCCTACCAGCCACACTAGAAAAGACTCCAAAATGGAACATGCACACATCAAGATAATTCCAAGAAACGTCATTGTTTCTGGGGATGTGGTAAGCTGCAATGTTTGTGTCCAGTGTCATCAAGCACCCAAGGAAACCTACAAACCCAGACATTTTGGATACCTAGACTAGGGCAGACTGGGGATAAATGTGCCCCACAGGGGGTGAATATGTGCGCTTAATATTGGAGGATTGATCCAATGCCACTAAGGGCTAGCCCCCCACTTTCTTCTTTAAAAACAAAAACAATCCTTTATGTCCATTGTGCATTATGTCCCCTAAGGAGGGCAAGTTAGGGGGAGGGGTCAATCCTTCAATCTGACCCTCCAGGGAGCCACAAAGCCTGTCTGATCTTTAAGGTTGGGGTACAGCCAGATGCCAGGACAGACTATTTCATTCTCCACATTCTATTTTTTGAAAATAAATAACTTTAGTGTCTTGTGATCTTTCTACTGCACTGGGGGATGGCAAATGGGACCAAATCCAATTTACCTCCACGATTGCAGAAGGTCTGCAATATGAGAGGGCAATTGCCCCATCACGAGGAGCATCTCCCCCATGCTTCAAATACCTGGTGATCTAATGGGTGGATCTCTGCTCAGGGTCCACCCAACTGTTGCGATCCCCAAAAAAGAATCCATTTGAAGAGATAACACTGAAAACAGAGCGTTTTCCTTTTTCCAACAGTACTTTTCCCATTTTGATTGGTGCTTAGGTGCAGAGTGCCAATCCCATGTAAAGCTGCCAGAGCTCGCAGGTTGTAAAGGTGTGATAAGTATATAGCAGCAATTTTAAAAAGAAAAACACTACTGGGCTGTAACAGAAGCTCCTCCCTCATAGCTGCTGTTGAGGTTGAAAAATAATCTCTCTTTAATGTGAACACCTGGATGATTTACTTCTGTTGTGAGGGGCTGTGATGTTCACATCATCTGTATTTAAGAGATTTACTTATTTTCAAACTAAGAGTAAACCTAAGGTTGAAAATGTAATTGCATTTCAAAATTGTGTCTTCTCTTGTACCATAAAGTGCCATCACAGAAAGTGATTTTTATATTCCTGCTTGAGGTTCACTAGTGAATATTTGCACAGTTTGGTGATAATTGAGCGCATTTTCTACATTCTAAATTCTAAAGCATTTTTGCCAACGGGGACCATGTAAGTGATTGAGATTGGATTAATAGATTGATTATGATTTTATTCTGAAATGAAACTGAACAGACATGCCTAAACTAATGTCAGTCAAACGTTTTTTTTTTTTGTCTTACAAACATCACAGTGAGCTATTTACACTTGTTTAAAATAACATGTATTTTATTATTAAATTTTTAAACATCATAACAATATAATTACATGTGAAATAAAACAATTATAATCCGGCTCAGCCCTATCTACAAAATGAAAAAAGCTGGTCACTGGTTCAGAAAAGTAAGTGGACATCACCAAATAATATAATGACAAAACCATCATAATTCAGTAATTCCATATTTTTTAAAAATAACAGACTTCAAATATCATAAAACTATCTAAGACAGACATTAACCCATTGTATGCCAAGGACTTAACCGTTATGTCCTGGGGCACAGCGCTGCTGTGCCACTGACGTAACCGGTACTTCCTGGTTGTTACCCATGGGGGAAACGTTGGTGCTCCCCCCATGGGCCACCAACCCACACCATCCAATGAGGATCCACTGCCACCCCCTCCCCTCGGTGATCTGATGACATCAGCACAGTCACAGCACTCCAATGTCACCACATGCAGCCGGGGACACGCTGGAAGCAAATGCTTCCAGTGTGTTGAGGAGAGAGGACTCCATTTAGGTAATTTCTCCTCGTAGGGGGAGTTTGTGGGGGGAAATCAGACACAGGGAGAAAAGAAAGAGTTTTTCCTTTAGCCCTTTACCTGTTGTGAGTGGATTCCTGTTCCACGATCATGTGTGAGGCCCGCGATCATGGTGCAGGAATCCATGCACTAGGCACAGGGATTTTTTTTGTTTATCTAGGGAAGCAACCTCTTAGGCAAGGGTTGCTTCCTGGGGGCCAAAATTAGATCAACGTTTCAACTCCCCCCAGGGGCTAGATCGGATGATTTTTTGGCCGATCTGTCCCGGGTGTGTTGAAACCCACTAGACACCAGGGATTGTTTTTAGTTTATTTTTTAGGGCAGCGACATCTTGGGCAAGGGGTGCTGCCATGGGAGCAATATGTTTCTCTGTGTTTTGGCCCTCCCTGGGGCTAGATCAGCCATTTTTTCAGCCAATCTGGGCACCGGGGGGTCAAAACCCACTAGGTGCCAGGGATTATTGTTATTTTTTTACACTTAGGGCAGTGATTTTCTGTGTTTCAGCCCTCCTGGGGGTAGGGTGCCCATTTTTCAGGCTGATGTGGCCTCCGGGGGGGGGGGGAGGGGTTTGAAAGCACTAGAAGACAGGGGATTCTATGTATAACGATTACGAGGAGCCACTCCTTGGGCAAGGGACGCTTCCCTTTGGGGGGTAAATATTTTGCCCATTTCTGACCCGCTGGCCCTGATCAGCCTTATATTTTTAGGCCCAATTGGCCCCCAAGGGGGACAGATGTCCCTAGTCAACCAGGGAATCTTTTTATGTGGTGCATAATGTTTTGGGGGTTGGCCCCTTGGGCAAGAGTCGCTACCCTTTTGGGGTTGAATGTTTTGGCCATTTCTGTCCCCATTGGGGGATGATCTGCCTTATATTTTTAGGCCTATCTGCCCCCAAGGGGGGAATAGGCCACTAGACCATCAGGGATTTTATTATATTTGGCACATAATGTTTTGGGGAGTGGCCCGGTTGCCCTGGGGTCATTCCCATTGAGGGGCTATCTATTTTGGCCATTTCTACCCCCCCCCCCCCAGTGACAGATTGGTTATATTTTTAGGTCCATCTGCCTCAAGGGGGGCACAAAAAACACAAGACACCAATGAAAGTTTCTTTGTGTGTGAGCTGGAGTTCAGCTGACGGTCTGCATGCACTGGGTGTGTATGGACTAGCAACTGGCTGGCAGTGTGCATGGACTGGCCATTGGCTGGAGGTGTCTGTGAAGTGGTGCTTGGTTGGCAGTGTGCGCTGACTGGTGTTTGGCTGACTGTGTGTGTGACTGGCATTTGAATGGTGATTGGCAGAGTTCATAGTGTTTTATAATGTTAACTGTTTTGTTTTTTGTCATCATTTGTGATTGTAATGTTTTATTTCTCCTTTTTATTCCAGTGCAAAGCTTTTGTTTTCCTTTGGTGTGACTCATGCTTGCAGTTTCAGCACTGGCAGATCTGCAGTTTGTGCAAATGCAAGTGTTTAGCAAGAAAAATGTTTTATTTTTTTTACTGTTTACTCCAAATTAGTATCAATGACCTACATTAATGTGTTTTTGGAAATGTAATAATATCAGCATATTTAGCCTTTCTTTTAATATGTGCGAAATGTTCCTTGTATTTGTCCACTATGTGTAGTCTGTTGTCTTGTGTGTAATTTTGATTTGTTTTTCCTTTCTAGTGGGATATCATTGGTGCTTGCTGTGTCTGTGCATAGTAGGAACTGGTGAGACTAGCTGTCTCTGGCAAGTAAGTGGTATTTACAGTGTATAGGTCTTTGGGTGCTTTGACTTGATTGACTTTACCTTTCAATTGCTATATGCCTGTAGCTGTACTTTTAGTTTGATCAAGCAACACTTTACTCACACAAGTGAGGTACCATTTTTATTGGGAGACTTGGGAGAATGCTGGGTGCAAGGAATTTTGGGTCTCCCCTCAGATTCCAGAACTTTCCAACACCGAAATGTGAGGAAATTGTGTTTTTTAGACCAATTCTGAGGTTTGCAAATCATTCTCAGTGACAAAACCCAGTGAGAGCCCCACACTGGATTTCACAAGGTGTCTACTTTCCAAAAATGTAGAGATTTGCTAGGTTTCCATAGGTGGCTATCGCGTTATAGGCCAAAATCCACAGCTAGGCACTTTGCAAAACACACATCCGTTTTCATTGGAAAAATGTGATGTGTCCACCTTGTGTTTTGGGGCATTTTCTGTCACAGGCACTAGGCCTACCCACATAAGTGAGGCACCATTTTTATCTGGAGACTTGGGGGAAAGCTGGGTGCAAGGAAGTTTCTGTCTCTCCTCATATTCCAGAATTTTCCAGCAACTAAATTTGAGGAAAAGGTGTTTTTTAGACTAATTTCGAGGGTTGCAAAGGATTCTGGGTGATAGAACCCAGAGAGAGTCCCACAATTCACCCTATCCTGTATTTCCCTAGGTGTCTAGTTCCCAAAAATGTACAGGTTTGGTAGGTTTCCATAGACGCCGGCTTAGGTACAACCTAAAATAACACAGCTAGGCACTTTGCGAAATAACTCAATGGAGAAATGATGTGTTGATGTTGCATTTTGGGGCATTTCCTGTCACAGGCACTAGGCCTACACACACAAGTGAGGTGCAGTTTTTCTTGGAACACTTAGGGGAACACAGAAAGAAGAACAAGTGTTATTGCCAATTGTCTTTCTCTACATTTTTGCCTTCCAAATGTAAGACAGTGTGTAAAAAAGAAATCATGTTGACAACTGCCCTCTAATTCACTTGCTAGTATGGGGAGCCCTGAATTCAGAGATGTGCAAATAACCACTGCTTCTAAAATCCTTATCTTGTGCTCATTTTGGAAATACATAGGTTTCCTTGATACCTATTTTTCACTCTACATTTTAGCAAATTAATTGCTCTGTTCCCTGTACACAATGAAAACCCATTGCAGTGTGCAGCTCATTTACTGACTCTTGGTGCCTTGGGTTCTTGATGAACCTACAAGCCCTATATATCCCGCAACCAGAAAGGTCCAGCAGACATAACAGTATAATGCTTTCAAGAATCTGCCATAGCTGGAAAAAGTTACAGAAGAAAATGTAGACAGGAATGGCTGTTTCTTAACTTAATTTCAATATTTTTTATTTCAACTGCTTGAAGTATCTACACAAATGACCCCTTTTTGAATTCAGTATTTTGTCTACTTTAAAGAAATATTTAGCTGTCCGGAATCCACCATTGGTTTCACACTTATTTCTGTCACTAACTGGCTGAGGCTTAAAGCACAAAAATAGTGAAAATGGGGTATGTCCTGTAAAATACCAAAAATGTGTTGAAAAATGTGGTTTTCTGATTTAAGTCTGCCTTCTCCTGTAAGCTGGGAAGATGGTGATTTTAGCACCACAAACCCTTTGTTGATGCCATTTACAGGGAAAAAACCTGCTTTCTTCTGCAGCACTTTTTCCCGTTTTCCCAAAAATCCAAATTGTAACTGTATTTTGGGTAATTTCATTGTCTTCTCCAGGGGAAACCAAAACTCTAGGTACTTTTAGAATCCCCAGAATGTTGGAAAAACATGGACCAAATTTGGCATGCATAGATTATGTGTACAAAACGTTATGAGGGTTGAAGCGCAAACTACCCCAAATAGCCAAAAACATGCTTGGCACAGGAGGGGGAAAAGGCCTGGCGGTGAAGGGGTTAAAAATTACCATTACTTGTGACCCATGCATCAGTTTGTTCAGACAATATCCTACAGGAAACATCCATATATTTTGAAGTTTAAATAAGACCTATGAGATCTCACAGCACACTCTAAATCTGGCTAGATCTTTCCATAGTCTTTCTTCTATGAAAATGTAAGTATATCAGGTGCGCTAAGAGCCTACACCCATCACCTCAGCTGGCCTCTAGCATAGCGTGCATCTCTGGTTATTTCCAAATTATAATCACATCCCTTTAAAGACCCCTACTTGTGTATTTTCCGAACCACATGGAAATGAGGCTGTATTCTAATGGTGACATTTTGTACGGATGCTTCTTTAACTCAAAATCAGAGCAATCCATAATTTTTTAGGTTACGTTTCAGTTGCTTATTTACCATCCCCTTGAATTGACTGTCATATTATTTTTTGAAATTTTATATTAGCAGATCATGATGATTCAGAAGGGAAAAGGAAGAGAAGTAACTGTACATATTTTAAACATCATAATATTTACCACAATGGAGTATTGGAATGATAAATGTGACCAACAGCTGTTCTAACCATTGGGAGAGGGCAGTAGTAGGGGATGGGGGAGAAGAATAGGAGGGAAAGAAAGCTAAAAGGAACTGAAAGCTATAGAAAAATAAATACTGAGGGGAGCTGGGGTTGGAGAATCTTGTGTTGTGCGGGGTTGCGCATCACTTTTGATGGATAGTATCCTGGGACGAACGTGTTGTATGGGTCTGTATTACCGTAACGTGCTTTGTCCCCTCACGCCAACAAACAAAATATTTGGTACTGTATCAGCAAATCTATCATCAGTGTGTGGACGGGATCTGCCGTCTGTCAATTCAGCTGCCAAATGTTGAGGGCCAGGTTGAAGTTTTAGAGAGGATATGGAGAGCAAAGGGTGACAGCCGTCAACAGGGCATATCATCGGGCATGCTTCCTGGTGTACAGGATAGATGGCCCGCTGAAGAAGAAGACGGGGGAGTGGTAGGTGGCCGTCACTTTTGGTGGGAGGAAGATGATGGCGGTGGGTGGATAAGGGAGAAAGATGCATTCGGGAGAGGCAGCCCATAAACCGGTATTATACTGCGGGTTAAGACAGTGGGTATTGTAGTAGCACAGAGGCTCTCTAGTGCCATGCTGTAGATGGGTATGAGGGTGTACGAGGGCTGCAGAGCAGAGTAGTCCATCATACTGGAAGAGGGCTGTTTGGAGAAGAAAAGAAAGGAAAAGGAGAGGGATGAGAGAGGAGGGAGGGACTGGTGTCATGGAGAGGGTGAGAGGTACGTAGAGGAGGCAGCGGGGAAGGAGGGTGTTGGACTTTTTGCCTTACGCAGGTCATCCCCAGTCTTTTTGCCTCCTTCCTCCTGGTTTTTCTGACCTCTCGCTGTTGGCTCTAGGACTCTAAGCACTTTATCACTGCTCACCAGTGCTAAAGTGCAGGTGCTCTCCCATCTGAAGTTGGTATGATTGGCGTATACCTAATTGTCATATTTAATTTACCTATAAGTCCCTTGTACAGTGGTATCTCTATACCCAGGGCCTGCTTGCGCCACCCACTGAAGTAGACTTTTAAACCTGTCTCAAGCCTGCTAGCGCAGGGCCTGTGTGTGCAGTTTTCTGCCACAGGAACCTGGCATCTAAACTTACTTGCCAGGCCCAGAACTCCCCTCTTACTACATGTAAGTCACCCCTAAGGTATGCCCTAGCTAGCCCTATGGGTATGGTGCCATGTATGTAGAAAGGCAGGACATGTGCCATATTGCATGGCCTGTCCTGGTAGTGACAAACAGCCTAATTTAGTGTCTCACTGCTGTGAGTGTTGCCTTCTCATAGGATTGCATTAGAAATGCCCTGCCTTATGTGTAAGGGGTATTGTCTGATTTATGAGGGGTAGCGTAGGCGTGTTTGGTATGGTTGTGATGGTGATAATAAATGCTGCTTACTGGTGTGGGTGTATTTTTTATTACTATCACAGAAATGCCACTTCTAGAAAGTGCACATTTATCTGTGCTTATGACTCTGGTGTTTTGCAGCTTGACTCCAATCCACGTCTGGGCAGAATGACAGTTGGGGCTTTGTGCATACTTTTTAGACAGCCTGTACACAGGGAGGGTGGAGGTGTCACAGAGATGCATCTGCATACTGAATAGTCTTCCTGGGCTGAGAGAAGAGAGAGGCGGGGCACACCTGTATTTGTAAAGACTGTGCCCTGGCCTCACACAATAGGGTCGTTAACCCCCCACTGATGTTTGGAGCCTGTGCTGAAAGGAGAGAGGAGGCACTCCCAGAACCAGTTGTAACTGGCTGGAACCTCCTCTCCCTACCATTGTAAAACACTGTAAGAACTGACTATAAGTACAGGGGAATTTTCCCCACAATTTGGAGACTCTTAGAATCATCTTGGAACTGGACACCAAAGGCTGAAAGGACTCACCAGGAACCGCCATGGACTGCTGCTGCTGTGCTGACCTGTGACCTACATGGTCACTGTGAAGGACTTGCCACTTGCTGCCTTTCCCTTGTGCTGGCCTGTAGCTGGGCCCTCCAACTGAGGACCTTGTCTTAAGATTCTGCTCTCCAGGGGCAGGGTGCTGTGGCCCCTGACCCCTGCATCCATTTCTTCACGAGGGGTGCGTCTCTGTGGTTTGCAGCGCGCTTATGGAGCCTTGGGAGCTCGTAGGCTCCTGGCTGCATTGTGCCCCTTTAAATAAGATCACCGCAGCGGCCCGGGAAGCTGGAAGAACACTTGCGCACCGCATCGGGAGCAGTTGAGTGTCCTGCTCGGGCCCCAGGAGGGGTCTGATCTTCTTGTGGCTTCACGGCAGGACCAGGGGAAGGCCCGGGGAGTGCCCCCTGGCCTCTGCGTTAGGAGCAGGACGCTCCTTTTCTGCTTTTAGGTGAAATGGGCATTATTGTGGGCCCCCCCTCGGTGGAAGGGCCAGTGGAGGCCCGGGGGAGCCCCCAGAGATCGCGGGTCCCAGGAGGGGCCTGTCATTAAACCGGAGGGAGTGCGTGGTGCCCCCCTCCTGCCCTAAGTTGTTTTTGCTGGCTTTGGCCCCACTCGTGAGTGCCGGTTTAGGCCCTGAGGGGCCCCCAGTAATCACGGCCCCGTTTTGCACATAGGAGCGCCGGGGGTACCATTGTTCGCCTTCTTGGCACTGGAGGTGCCTTCATCCAACCAGGTACTGTTTAAAGGACCAATATAGTTGCAATCCAAAGTTCTTTCTACAGACTTTTGTTTGATTCATATATTACCTACCTGCGTTTGATGTTTTTACATATGTGTAGGCAAATGTTCCTTTTATGGACATGCTTGCTAATATGTTTTTCTATCTTGCCATATGTTTTCTAATGTTCCTACTATGGGCATTTTATGATATTCTTATGACAACTGCTGTGATGTAATAACGTTTTTTCCTGACTACTGCTTATGTTGCAGAATACTGAGTAACCTGTGTGTTATGTGTGACTACTGCTAGGTTGCAGAGTAACTAATGTTTAACGTTCTGACAGCTGCTAAGGTAGCAGGATAGTACTGATATGTGATGTTTGGTCTAATAATTACGTTGTGTACAATACAGTATATTTTCATGTAATCTGGTGTTGTGTTTCCTTTGTGGTGGGGATATTGCGTCACATGTGTGTGTGTGTTGTGCAAACGCTTTACACATTGCCTCCGGGTTAAGCCTGACTGCTCGTGCCAAGCTACCAAGGGGGTGAGCAGGGGTTATCTTGGACGTGTAACTCCCTTCCCCTGACTAGAGTGGGTAAGTTCTGCCTGTCTGAGGTGCATACCCTAGCCAACCAGAAACCCCATTTCTAACAGAGGGGTTCACAAAAATGAGGGGATGTTATTAGATAGGCAACAAATATGTAAATTAATAACAGGTGACGGGAGAGGGGAGGCAGAGGGAGGGGGAGGAGGGGAAAGTCGCGGAGGAAGAGTATAGTAACAGTGATCTGGGGCCGTGGTGTATCAATCACTGTGTTTATGCCATCTGAGTGTAGGGCGTTCTGAGCAGTAAGGAGGGGGAGAAGGGGAGGAAGGGGAAATGGTGGAGGTAGGGATGGAGGGGAGGGCTTGGGGGAGGGTGGTTAACGTGGGCGTGAAAGGTGGAGGGCGAGGGGTCTGGTGCTTCTGCTATGATAACAATGACGCAATTGGACGAAGAGCGGGGTTGGCCGATGGCGTGCAGGCTATGATGGTGTCTCTGTGAGGAAGGGGGTCCATACCTGATTTAATAGGGTAGTCTTATCTTGTAAGTTGTAGATGACTCATTCATTTGCGGCTATCCGAACCATTGCCGCAATCCATTCTTCCGGGGTTGGAGAAACGGTTGATCTCCAGTGGCGGAGGATACATATGTTTGATGTTGCTAGCGCCATATGCAGTAGCCTTTGTTGCAGTCATGACAGGGCTGGAAGAAGTTCCATATCATGCATTAGTATGAGAGAGGGGGAGAGCGGTGGTCGGAGCTGTACAGAGTCAGTTAGGGTGAGTCCCACTGTATACAACAAGGGATGAACCGATGGACAATCAATTATAATATAAAGAAAGTCGCATCAGGTGTCCGAAGAGCACCAACAATTCACATGCGGAAGAAGTCCAGCTTTGTGTAGTTTCACTGGAATCCAGTATCAGTCATGGATTATCTTAAAGAGACAGAATTTCAATTGGGCTTCTTGGGTCCCCCTGTCCAGGGCATCTAAAATGTCTGTCCAGGTTTCCATGTCATAGGCCCTCTGCAGGGGGTTCTGCCATTGAGAACGTAGTGTTATGGAAAGGGGCTGTGAATATAGGTGTCGAATAATTACCTCATAGAGAGAGCCCTACCATTACACCTTTGTGTTGCCCCCATGTCTTTTGATAAGCAACCACTGGCGAGGTCTGATGTCCCCAGCTGGTGGTACCAATGTTCTGTTAAAGACAGTGATTCTTGTCTTGGATGGAGATTGTACTCCTCCCATAGTTTATCAAATTATGTAGGTGCCCCGTCCTCAAGAACTTGGGCTAGGTTGTCGTTACCGGCGTTGCTCCATTGCAGCCAGTTGAGAACTGCTCTCCCTATTTGCAAA